>NC_056504.1:52523363-52529100 GCF_014905685.2 Nematolebias whitei
ATAATGACCTTTATCACAATATGCTCATTTTTTGAGAAGGACCTGTAATCTAAATATGACAGAGCCAAATTCCAATTTAGTTAAGAGTTAAATTACCTGAAGCTGTGGAAGCAATGACAGCAGAATTATTAAATGATAATTGGCAAAACGTTTATGTTGATGATGTTAATGAGTCCTATAATAAGTTTTTGGAAGTATTTGCAAGAATCTATAATCATCATTGTCCCTTTAAAGAATACAAACACACATGAAAAAACAGATGGACTCCCTGGATAACAAGGAGTTTGGAAAAGTCATGTAAAAAGAAAAACAGGTTATATAAGGATTTTATTAGGTGCCCAACCCAGGAAAAAAATAAAATAAAATATATAAAAACAAATTAACATCAGTGCTGAGAAAGCAAAAATTGTATTTTTATGATAGGCTATTGCAAAAATACAGCAATGATATGAAGGGTATTTGGAACATAATTAATAGTGTCATTAACAGTTATAAAGACCGAGATTTCCCAATATGTATTAAACATAATAAAACCACAATGGAAAATAAAGAGGATATTGTTGAAGTCTTCAATCTTTGTTAATGTTGGTCTTAATTTAGTAAATGAGTTTCCAATGATTGGAGATGAAAAACTCAGTTATACATTTAATAATATTAATATAACGTTTCTTGGAGGAGTGAGTGAAAGTGAAGTCATAGAAGTAGTAAAAACTTTTAAAATAAGAAATCTAAATGCTATAATGGTATTGATCTGGCTATTGTGAAAGAAGTCATTTATAGTATTATTAAACCTCTCACCTATATTTGTAATAAATCGTTCTTAATCGTAATTTTTCCTGACAAAATGAAAACTACAAAATGTGGTCTTCCTCAAGGCTCAGTTCTAGGACCTAAATTATTTATACCTTATTTAAATGATATTTTTACAGTATCCAGTATTGTGAAATTTATAATGGTTGCTGATGATAAACTTTTTATTTTCTGGAAAGAATATGGATGAACTAATACAAATAGTAGAAAAAGAGCTAGCTGAGTTAAAAAAGTGGTTTGATTGTAATAAGCTCTTTAAATGAAAAAAAAAACCCCTAAATTTATGGTATTTTCAAGTAATCGGATTTATAATAATGTAAAGTTACATGTAAATGGAGTTGAAATCGACAAAGTTAGAGACAAAATTTTTAGGTATTCTGGACAACAAACTTAGTTGGAAGCGTCATATTAAATATATTAAAAATAAAATCGCAAAAACTATTGGAATATTGTTTAAAATAAAAGATTTAATAAATGTAAAAGGCTTGCATATTATATACTCTTCCTTGATTATGCCCTACTTGTCATATTGCTCAGAAATATGGGGAAAAGCAAATAAAACTACTATTGACATATTAATAAAGTTACAAAAAAAAGCAATAAGATTTATTAATAAAGTGGGATATTGTGATCCAACTAATAAACTCTTTATTCAAAGTAATACTTTAAAATTTAATGACATTGTTTATATAAAAATACTGGAAATAATGTATAAAGCACTGAATAAATGTCTTCCTTCTGGAATTCAGAAATTATTTAAGTTAAGAGAGAGTAAATATAATTTACCAGGTTTGTTAATATTTGAACAAGCTAAAGAGAAAAGTAAAATCTAGATGTATTTCAGTTATCGGTGTGAAACTTTGGAATGAATTGAATGATGATTTCAAATTATATGTCTTTTTGGTGAGCTTTAAAAGAGCCTTAAAATGTAAAATTATAAAAGCTTATGGAGATGTATATATGTATTGTGTAACCATGTATGTAATGTGAGTATATGTATGTATTATGTACATGCATATTTAAATATGCAGTAAATGTCTGTATGTGTGTATGTGGACAGTAGATATCTGTCATGGTGTAGACTGCTGAATCTATGAACAGGGTAGAAGTATAAGTCTTGGCTTCAGCCTATTCCTTTTTTGGTAAATAATTGATTTACCATTTTATATTGTTTTTCCCTTTTTTTGTAATGTTTTTAATTTACCAAAAATAAAGTTGAGTTGAGCTCCTCCTGGGGGATCCTAAAGGTCGCCACATACTCGGGCATACTTCACTCCGCAGAGGTCTGCGGTCTCAACGCATTCTCGCAGTGGACGTCCACAAGTCATGTCCTCGCAAACATCAGTTTTTATGACCGCGTACGTGTTTTCGGTGTCACACAATTAACTGCCCGGCGACGGTCTGTTTTGTATGCAACAACAATGTAAATTCCTCTTCTTCATCCCTGGTCTGGTTAATAGTCTTTTATTTTGTTTCTTTTCCAAGAGTCAAGCGATCTCTTACTCCTCCTCCGTTGACGCCATGACTGAAATTGTGAGAAATGAAGGAATTTGTCAGGAGAGAATTAAAATCAGGTCCAGCGTGGCTGCAGGAGGGTCTGGAGATTTCCTGGTGGGCTGATCTGATGTGTGGGCTGCAGGGCCAGCGCTCCGTTTTTTTTTTTTTTTAATTTCTGAACTTTTTATTATGGGGAGTGGTGGTGCAGAGGTTAGAGAAGATGGGCCTGTGATCGGAAAGTTGTAGGTTCAACTCCCGGCAGCATCAAAATGTGGGTGGAAAAGGTGAAACACCCACACCTCCCTCTACCCTCATTGGCCCCACTCTGGGCCCCTGAGCAAGGCCCTTAACCCCCACCATCTTCTCCCTAAAACAGGTCTCTCTTGAAAATGAGTTCTTGTGGCTCAATGAGACTACCTGGATAAATAAAGGGTAAATTAAACAAAAAAAAAACAACAACAAATAACCAGAGAACACCACTACTGCTGCCCCTGGGCTACCAGCTGCCTCTACCCAGGGCTGCTGGCAGCTCTCGTTTTATTTTTATTTTTTTGCAAACTGTCAATCAGTCCAGTAGATGTGTCAGCAAATGACCAATTGGTGACCTTAATTTGTCCCAAAGGTAAACACCCCTTGCCTGCGGAGCTGGGCTGCAGCCCATCAGGGTGTACGCTCAAGTATGAAGTCCCAACCGTTTGCGGACAGTGTGTGCAGCGGCTCACGGAGTGCACACAGTACGCCCGAGTATGTGGGAGCCTTTAGGCATTCTCAGTCCAGAGAGGATAAATAACCCCTCCAGTGAGTTTTGGGTCTGCCTTGGGGTCTCCTACCAGAAAACCTCCAAAGGAGGTGTCCCATTGACATCCTAATCAGACACCTGAGCCACCTCACTTGAATCTTTTGGATGTAGAGGAGCAGAGGTTCTACTCAAACTTCATTTTTTAAATAACGGAGCTCCTCATCTTATCTCTAAGGCTGAGTCCGACCACTCCAAGAAAGAAGGTTATTTCAGGGGATATCTGGTTCTTTCAGTCATGATCCAAACCTCATGACCATGAAGGTTGGAATGTTGGCAGACCAGTAAATCCAGAGCTTTTTCTGAAGACTAATCTCTTTCTTCACCATGAAAAACTAAAGCAACACCCTCAATACTGAGGATGAGGCCATGATCCACCTCCTGCTTCATCCTCCCATTACTCGTAAACAAGACACCCAGATACTTGAACTCCTCCACATGAGGCAAAGACGCCGCACGACCCGGAAGGGGAAATCATTTAGGGTTGCTAAATAAATAAATGTCATAAATAAATATGACTTGACTTTTTCATTTAAATTTTTTCCATTTACCCTTTATTTATGCAGGTAGTCTCATTGAATCACGAGAACTCATTTTCAAATGAGAGGAAGGGAGCAGATGTTGGGGGTTAAGGGCCTTGCTCAGGGGCCTAGAGTGGGGCAAATGAGGGTGTTTCACCTTTTCCACCCACATTTTTTATGTTGACAGTACTGGGAGTTGAACCTGTGACTTTTTTGATCACAGGCCCATTTTCTCTAACCTCTGCACCACCACTGCCCAACACCTGACTGTGTTCCCCGACTGTGGGGAATACTGAGGGAGTCAGAATCAGAATCAGAATAAACTTTATTGGCATTGCACCGAGATACAACGAGAACATGTACGTACAGTCGTCCAAAGATGAGCGGAGTGCACAAAGCTGCAGCTATAAATAGCACGACCCTCTTATTCTTATCCAGAATAATATTTTGCTTAGGTGAGAAAAGGAAAGAAAACATGAGGAGAGACGGTATAAAAAAAGATCTCTCACTCCGTGTCCTGGACAGGGCACGATTTGAGGCATCAAACAAACCTCCCTCAGCAAATCAACATAAACAGACGTTATCAGAGTCAGAGTTTCTTTATTGTCATTCGCACCTCATGTGGTACATGTGGTGGAGCGAAATTATGTACACAGGGTCCCAGTTACATCCAACAATAAAATGTATAAGAAAAACAGTAATAACATCTAAGATATGAACTAAGAAAAACATCAACTCAATTATACATGAACATATAGGCCGGGAAGACAGAGAATTTTAAGGGAAAGTTGTAGCATAGTCCAGAGGCCCCCCCCCCACCCCCCAGCCATTGTTCAGATAAGAGGTGACGTTCATCTTCAGCTCAGTTGAGGTTCTGTCACATGTCCATGGGGAAGGGAGGGGTGAGGAAACAGTCAAATCATCTTTGTTGTTTTCTGAACATTCCAGGAGGAGTTGAGATAAGGGGGGGGGGGGGGGGGGAGAGGGGGGCACGTCTGGTTCCACCACAGGACAGAGAAAAAAAAAAGTCAGGGTCATATTTAAGAACTATCCTGTTGAACAGCAGCAGGAGCTGTGTGCACATCTTCAGCGCAAAGTTGAGCTCGTTATCTGTGCAGGTCAGACTATGACAGGGCTGCCCCTCGTCTTCCATCCTGTTTATTGTCTTCAGTCTTGGAGAGGAGGCTGTCTGGTTGGGGAGCATCAGGGTCGCGTCTTTGCATTATGCAGACGATGTGGTTCTCTTTGTGTCTTTGGGGAAAGACTGTCCACGTTCACTGGATGGTTTTCATCCAAGTGTCAAGCGACTGGAATGATAACCTGCCCCTCTAAATCTGGGGCGTCGGCCCTCAACTGTAAACGTGAGGATGCGTCTCTGACTCAACCTGAGGAGTTCAAAAATCTGGGTATCTTGTTCATGAGTGATGTTGGGATGTAGCTGCAGATGCATCGACAGATTGGGACCTCATGTTAAGTAGTTAGGATGTTGGTCTCCAGTCTGTTGTGGAGAGGAAGGAGCTGAGCTGAAGGACAAAACTTGCGATTTACTGCTCTGTCTAAGTTCCAACCCTCATTTGTGGTTTTGAGCATGGACCAAAACAGAAAGTGACTGAAATTAGATAAACGTAGACCAGAACTCATGAAGCACCGTTTTAACCTCTGCAGGTTCTGCAAAATGCTTTTACAGAGCTCCTCCTTCACCCGTTCATGCATTTATACACCTACAAGCAACACACTTTGTATTCACACTCATCGGTGAGCAGTGGACATAGAGCGTCAGGCCCAAGGACACTTCAGCACACTGCAGGGGCTACCAATCGAATCCCTGACCCTCCACTGACAAAGAGACGCCATCAGCAAATTTTCCTTGTACATCAGTGATGTCAACACCTGAGAACAGGATGTTCAGGTGTTGCTTACTATGAAAACATGACAAATGTTCAGTGAACCAGATCAGATGTTCGTTGAAACATTTTGAAACACCAGCTCACATATCACAATTTTCTTAACCAACATTTAACCATCAGAGGAAGTTTAAAGACTGACAAAAATGTGCTGAACAACTGGATGAAAAAACACTGAAACGTGTGTGTGTGTGGGGGGGGGGGGGGGG
>NC_056504.1:52529200-52533500 GCF_014905685.2 Nematolebias whitei
GTTAGACTGGTACAGGATATGTATGAGGACAGCAGGACATGTTAGACGGGTACAGGACATGTATGAGGACAGCAGGACATGTATGAGGACAACATGTATGAGGACAGCAGGACATGTATGAGGACAACATGTATGAGGACAGCAGGACAGTGGTGACATGTGCTGTAGGAGTGACAGATAACTTCAAGGTGGAGGTGGGAGTGCATCAAGGATCCACTCTGAGCCCCTTCTTGTTTGCTCTGGTGATGGACCAACTAACAAACGAGGTCAGGCAAGAATCCCCGTGGACTATGATGTTTGCAGATGACTGGATCTGTGGTGAGAACAGGGAACAGGTGGAAGAGAACTTGGAGAGGTGGAGGTATGCACTTGAAAGAAGAGGAATGAAAGTCAGCCGTAGTAAGACAGAGTCCATGTGTGTGAATGAGAGGGAGGAGGTGGAACAGTGAGGCTACAAGGAGCAGAGGTCACAAAGGTGCAGGACTTCAAGGACTTGGGGTCCACTGTCCAGGAACACGGGGAGTGTGGTAAAGAGGTGAAGAAGAGAGTCCAGGCAGGATGGAGTGATGGAGAAAAGTTTCAGGAGTGATTTGAGACAAAAGGGTGTCAGCAAAGGTCAAAGGAAAAATTTACAAGACAGTGGTGAGACCAGCTATGTTGTATGGTCTGGAGACAGAGACATGGACAAAAAGACAGGAGACAGAGACATAGACAAAAAGACAGGAGACAGAGACATGGACAAAAAGACAGGAGACAGAACTTGAAGTGTCAGGAATGAAGATGTTGAGGTTCTCCTTAGGAGAGACAAGGATGGAGAAGATCAGGAATGAGATCATCAGAGGTACAGCACAGGTTGAACAACTGGGAGGTAAAGTTAGAGAGGCCCTAATCACAGGGAGTCCCATACCAGAGCAAATGAATATTCATCTGAAGAGACCAAAGTTGTCTTTGATGTTTTATTACAAAAATAATTAAACTAAGAATCAAAAACAACAACAAACAAACAACAATAATAATGACTCAATCAAGGCTTAATTCTCTTATCTAAGGCAAAATTCACTCTTTGAGCAGGAATTATTTCAGTTTTTAAACGCATGAATTTAGACAAAGTTTGCCTATTTTAATAAATAGTTTATTTTGGATTTTGGTTAAAAGAAGTTCTTTAATGTGATCAGATAAAGACATTTATAATCATTGCAAGCAGGAAATGATTTACCAAGTTGCATCAGCTTAAAAAAGCATAACCAGACCAAGACATCATGTCACCAGGTTCTGCTCCTTACCAGGTCAGTGTTGAAGGCACTTGAGTTTCTGGTGTTCTCTGGTGGATCAGACCAGGATACACCACAAGAAGGACTTGCCAGGAACTGCCCAAGGTAGCCGACCGTTACTTTGACAGCTTCGGGGTCTGTGAGGGCAACAGCTGATGAGAAGGTGCACCGTCCATCGGCACCTTCAGCCGGCTTGGACTTCAAGCTGAGAACGCGAGTCTTGCAGAGAGAAAATGCTTCATCTTCTGTAGGTATTTAGACTTCTGACTTTCTAACGAATTGTACCTGAGCAACATGTTTATCTGCTCAGGAATAAACGAGTGGACCTCGGACTACATCAGGATTGGGTCCAAGACGCACCACTTTCTGGTCTGGAGACGAACACGAACTCTCCGGTTCAGGAGTCCAAAACAAACTGCCTTTCACACAAAGCGACTTTGTGTAAAACCACAGCTCTGAGAAGATTGTTTTGGCTAACTAGGGAACATTATGGCTCCCCTATAAAGAAAACAGCTTCCAGCTCAAAGAACACTTATGACAAGTGTCTCTGAAGGACTGAGTTATCTTTTTAAAAAATAGGAGAAAGAAATATGTTATTCACATTATAATATTTCACATTATTTCATTATAATGATTGAAAATAATAATCAAAACCATTCATGTTCACACTTGTTAATCAAATAAAACAAACCTAATTAATATCCTGATGCTGCTCAATAATCCAGGTAGAAAAATCTAAAAAAGTGAACTCTGGTCCTCTGGACATTCAAAAAAACAAAAAAAGCAAAACAACAAAAATGTCGAAATGTTTAGTCTTTCATCTGAAAGACCCTCAGGGGCCGTTTACACGGCGCGTACTTTGAGAGCATCTGCAGCTTCCTCTCTGCGGTTCTGCTGATCATTTACACGACACCAGTGGCCCCCCTGTTTGAATCCAGATGTTTCTGAACCCACCTTCCAGAGTGGAGGTTTTTCTCTGACCCCCTGCTGATGATGGAAACATCTCCCGCTGAGGCTTTGTGTTAAACCACATGCGCACACGCACGCCTGGACAGACGTTGTATTTCTATCAGCATGGCGGACACACTGCTTTCTGAATTACAACTGATGGAATATATTTTTAATCTCGTAGTTAATCTACGTCAGATTACAGGTGCTGTGACCAACATCTGTGTTGGAAGAGACACAGTCTGATCCAGTTCTAATGTCGCTGTTTAACGAATGAGGCACGTGCACACGTCGCACTGCACTATAACATCTAAATGTGCTAAATAACAAGTTTAATAATAATAAACAGTATTTATGTTAGTGTGAGAGATAATGAAGCTCCGAGCTAAATGAAGCTATCTGGACATGATGTAATTCAAATTTAAAATGATGCTAAACATATTGAGCGAACACTAAAGTTGAAAATGAAGACATCAGGTTTAATTTTTATTTATTTATTCAACACCACAAACTGTATGTCACACAAACACTGATACTTAAACTGAACACACTATTAAAACATTAACTGTAAACTACATTAATTAACTGGACTCTCCTCTGAGGGGAATTTTAAATAAACAGTTCATCAACATCTCTCTCTTCGACGTCCTCCTGCAGTTCATCTGGGCCGAGCCTCGTTCAGAACCGGTCCGCATGGAGTGGGGGGACAGCTTCTTCTTCTTTCAGGAAAAATAAAAACTCAGTTGGTTGTTTTGTAACCGAAGTAAACACAAACTAACATTATTAAGAACGTTGATTTACCTGCTGTAAAACAGCTACAGATTATCACAAAGTAAAGACCGACATCATTGACTCGGTTCTGGTCCACTCAGCGACCAGTGTGGAGCTGTTAGACGAAGCGGTCCCGCTTGGCATCAAATCTGTTGACTCTTATCCACAATCAAGCTAGAATTCAGCTTTAACTAGTTTTTACAATTGTTGTTAGCTGAGCTGTTGAGCTCACAGGAAAGAAGCATGCCGAGGCGGCACGCTTGCGCATTAGGTGAAGGTACAAAATTCACAGCGCCATCTAATGACCCGGCATGGTAACTACAGAGGATTTGGGAGGGAGGCGGGGAATCCTCCGGATGCATGTAAACACAAAATCCGACCATGTCAACACAAATCTTTTCCTCTAATTAACATACGAAAAAAACCTACGTTTCCCCCATCGTGTCCGTGTAAATAGGGCCTCAGTGTGAGGTGCTGTATTCAGCTCAGTCTCTTAAATAGCACCTTCTCAGAGTGGATCAACCAGTTTTGCTGCTGACAACCAGAACCAGCTGCTCACATGCTCAAGAAGGACCATCAGCCTAACAATGGATCATTAGCACACTGATGGCTGTTTACTGTTCACAGAGGGCTGAGTGATACTAGCAATCACAGCATTGTAAGAGGGGGACAGTTGAACCCGGAGGCCTCCACCCCTGTTTAATGATGGACGGTTTCTTTTCACAAAGATGGCCTCCTTTACTCCTCTCTCAAACCATCGTTCCTCTCTGTCCAGGATGTGCACATCTTCATCCCTGAAAGAGTGACCTCTGACCTGGAGATGAGTGTAGACCTCAGAGTCCTGGCCTGATGGTGTTGATCTTCTGTGCTGGTCCATCCTTTTGGCCAGTGGCTGTTTAGTTTCCCCGATGTAAGACTGATCACCATCCTGACACTGAACAGCATACACAATATTACTCTGTGCCGGGGGACTGGATCTTTGGGATGAACCAGTCTTAAATGTGTTTTGGGCTTTAAAAGCCACTGGGACGTTATGTTTAGAAAATAAACGTCTCAGTTTCTCTGATACTCCCTCAACATATGGAATGACCACTGGTCTGGGTCTGGGTTCCTCCTTTTCACCTGTTGGCTGACTGGAGTCTTGTTTGGGTTTCTTCTCTGCTTTCAGGAAGGCCCAGTTAGGATATCCACATTGCTCTAGAGCCTGTCTTGTGTGGGATTTCTCCTTCTGCCTGGCTCCTGAGCTAGTGGGGACGCTGTCTGCTCTGTGGTACAGAGTCCTGATGACTCCTAACTTGTGCTCCAAAGGG
>NC_056504.1:52533600-52543011 GCF_014905685.2 Nematolebias whitei
TTTTATCATTACATTATGGAAAATAATGACCTTTATCACAATATGCTAATTTTTTTAGAAGGACCTGTAGAAACGTTTCATGTCTCATCCGAGAGACTTCCTCAGTCTGAGGAGCTGTTTTCAGCTCAGTCTCTTAAATAGCACCTTCTCAGAGTGGATCAACCAGTTTGCTGCTGACAACCAAAACCAGCTGATCACATGCTCAAGAAGGACCATCAGCCTAACAATGGATCATTAGCACACTGATGGCTGTTTACTAGTGGGAGTGGTGGCGCAGAGTTTAGAGAGGTGGGCTTGTGATCCGAAGATCGCCGGTTCACGCACCGGCCCCGACAACATCAAAATTGTGGGTGGGGTAGGTGAAACACCCACACTTGCCCCCACCCTCATTCGCCCCACTCTGGGCCCATGAGCAAGGCCCTTAACCCCACCATGTGCTCCCTAAACAGGTCTCTCTTGAAAATGAGTTCTCGTGGCTCAATGAGACTAACCTGGATAAATAAAGGCTAAATGAAAAAAAAAATGGCTGTTTACTATTCACAGAGGGCTGAGTGATACTAGCAATCACAGCATTGTAAGAGGGGGACAGTTGAACCCGGAGGCCTCCACCCCTGTTTAATGATGGACGGTTTCTTTTCACAAAGATGGCCTCCTTTACTCCTCTCTCAAACCATCGTTCCTCTCTATCCAGGATGTGAACATCTTCTTCCCTGAAAGAGTGACCGCTGGCCTGGAGATGAGTGTAGACCTCAGAATCCTGGCCTGATGATGTTGATCTTCTGTGCTGGTCCATCCTTTTGGCCAGTGGCTGTTTAGTTTCCCCAATGTAAGACTGATCACCCTCCTGACACTGAACAGCATACACAATATTACTCTGTTTGTGCCGGGGGACTGGATCTTTGGGATGCACCAGTCTTTAATGTATTTTGGGGTTTAAAAGCCACTGGGACGTTATGTTTAGAAAATAAACGTCTCAGTTTCTCTGATACTCCCTCAACATATGGAATGACCACTGGTCTGGGTCTGGGTTCCTTCTTTTCACCTGATGTCTGACTGGAGTCCTGTTTGGGTTTCTTCTCTGCTTTCAGGAAGGCCCAGTTAGGATATCCACATTGCTCTAGAGCCTGTCTTGTGTAGGATTTCTCCTTCTGCCTGGCTCCTGAGCTAGTGGGGACGCTGTCTGCTCTGTGGTACAGAGTCCTGATGACTCCTAACTTGTGCTCCAAAGGGTGATGGGAGTCAAACTGCAAATACTGGTCTACGTGGGTGGGTTTGTGGTACACCTCGGTTTGCAAATGTCCTCTATCAGAGACTGAGACCTCACAGTCCAAGAAAGCCAACCTGCCGTTTTTTACATCTTCTCGTGTGAACTTGATGTATTTATCCACAGAGTTGATGTGGTCAGTAAAATGTTGAACTTCCTGAGATTTGTTTTGCTTTGTTTTGTTTTGTTGAATGTCCAGAGGACCAGATTGAACTTTTTTGGATTTTTCTACCTGGATTATTGAGCATGCATCAGGATATGTCAAACTGAACATGTTCAGTGTTTGAGTTCATATCTTTGAATGAGTACCTTTAACATACAAACCAGATTCCAAAAAAGTTGGGACACTAAACAAATTGTGAATAAAAACTGAATGCAATGATGTGGAGGTGCCAACATCTAATATTTTATTCAGAATAGAACACAAATCACAGATCAAAAGTTTAAACTGAGAGAATGTATCATTTTAAGGGGAAAATCTGTTGTTTCCAAATTTCATGGCGTCAACAAATCCCAAAAAAGTTGGGACAAGTCCATTTTTACCACTGTGTGGCATCCCCCCATCTTCTTACAACACTCAACAGACGTCTGGGGACAGAGGAGACCAGTTTCTCAAGTTTAGAAATAGGAATGCTCTCCCATTCATGTCTAATACAGGCCTCTAACTGTTCAATCGTCTTGGGCCTTCTTTGTCGCACCTTCCTCTTTATGATGTGCCAAATTTCTCTATAGGTGAAAGATCTGGACTGCAGGTTGGCCATTTCAGTACCCGGATCCTTCTCCTACGTAGCCATGATGTTGTGATTGCTGCAGAATGTGGTCTGGCATTATCGTGTTGAAAAATGCAGGGTCTTCCCTGAAAGAGATGACGTCTAGATGGGAGCATATGTTGTTCAATAACCTGAACATAGTTCTCTGCATTAATGGTGCCTTTCCAGACATGCAAGCTGCCCATGCCACAAGCGCTCATGCAACCCCATACCATTTACTGATGGTATGGGGTTGCAGGCTTCTGAACGGAGCGTTGATAACAACTTGGGCTATCCTTGTCCTCTCTGGTCCGGATGACATGGCGTCCCAGTGTTCCATAAAGAACTTCAAATCGTGACTCATCTGACCACAGAACAGTCTTCCATTTTGCCACACTCCATTTTAAATGACCCCTGGCCCAGTGCAAACGTCTGAGCTTGTGGAGCTTGCTTAGAAATGGCTTCCTCTTTGCACTGTAGAGTTTCAGCTGGCAACGGTGGATGGCACGGTGGATTGTGTTCACTGACAATGCTTTCTGGAAGTATTCCTGAGCCCATTCTGTTATTTCCTTGACAGTGGCATTCCTGTTTGAGGTGCAGTGATGTTTAAGGGTCCGGAAATCACTAGAATACAGTAGAGTTTTACGGCCTTGACCCTTACGCACAGCAATTGTTCCAGATTCTCTGAATTTTTTGATGATGTTATGCTCGGTTGATGATGATAACTTAAAAGTCTTTGCTATTTTACGCTGGGTAACACCATTCTGGTATTGCTGCACTATCTTTCTGCGCAACAACGGTGGAATTGGTGATCCTCTTACCATCTTGGCTTCTGAGAGACACTGACACTCTGAGAAGCTCTTTTTATACCCAATCATGTTGTCAATTGACCTAAATAGTGTTAAATGGTCTTCCAGCTGTTCGTTATATGTTCAATTTCCTTTTTCCAGCCACTTATTGTTACTTGTCCCAACTTTTTTGGGATTTGTTGACACTGTGAAATTTTGAATCAACATATTTTTCCTTTAAAATGTTACATTTACTCAGATTAAACTTTTGATCCGTCATCTATGTTATATTACGACAAAAATATTGACATTTGCCATCTCCACATCATTGCATTCAGTTTTTATTCACAATTTGTTTAGTGTCCCAACTTTTTTGGAATCTGGTTTGTATATTACAGATCTTATTGTTCCATATTTTCCCAACAGAGCACTTCGCTCTCAGACTGCAGGTTTACTTGTGGTTCCTAGAGTTTCCAAAAGCAGAATGGGAGGAAGCTCTTCCAGTTCTCAGGTTTGTCTCTTGTGGAACCAACTTCCAGACTTTCCTTTTTCATAAATCCTACAGTTAGGGTTGGCTTGTTATGCTGCTATTGTCTTAGACTATGAGAGGACAAATTGACCTCATTTCTTTAAATGAATTGTTAAAATTCAATAGTTTTCATTTGATACTATTTAAAGTGTTGTGTTAAGTTGCTTGTCTGCATTTGACCCATTGCACCTGGGATACACCCAGGTGGAGCAGCTATGTAAGCGCCAGGCAGTGGTGGCTGGTCAATGCGGGCGCCACACCTCCACTCAAACCACATGCATATAGAGCTTTAGAGCGTGACGTCACTGTGACCGCAGCACGGTGGCTGCTGTGACAAGATGGGGTTGGATCCACCATGTTTATGGTGCTCAACATTAACTGTCGAAAACAAACTTTCTCGCTGACTTTTTAATTTTTTTTAATCTAAGTAGGCTAAAACATTTTAGCAATGGTCTGAACTTGTTGCGTTATTGACTGTAACGTCCGGCCACACGACCAGAATTGCAAAAAGATTGAAAACGGACTTTCCTTTTATAGTTTCCCCGCCTGGAAACAACGAGAGGGAGCTCATGTGTCAGACGTAACATTTTCTCATTGAGTTCCGGTTGAGTGAACGCTGGCGTGTCTGGCTGCCGCTGCTCGCCGGCTGCTATTTTTGTGATTTTTTTGTAAAGTTTGTAAAGAGTTTCTGCGCTGTTTGACAACGGACAGATTATGATGTGGATCCACAGGGTGTGTGTGTGGTCTGTCCTCACCTGGGCTGTTTTATCCATCGCCCACCACCCGGTGACTGCTTTCCTTCAGTACACTGCTACAGAGCTTCTGCGACTCCACTTCCACCTGGCTGTCCCTTCACCTGTGGCGCTTCACCTCAATCCGGACATTGCTTTTAATCCCCGCCGAAAGTACATCCACCGAGGGTCCCGGCGAAACTTCAATACCAATGACACTGACTCCGTAGAATCTTTTTGGTCCAGAACTCATCGTCCTCCCCGTAATTCTGACAGGACTGTCAACCGCAGTGTGTTAGCCCACATGGCTAGGTCGGCTAACACTATCGTCAAGCATCGCAACTCCAACATAAACTTCGGTCTTTTAAACGTCCGCTCTCTCACTGGAAAGGGACATCTCATCCAGGATCTCCTTCTCGACCGCAAGTTGGACTTTCTTTGCTTGACTGAAACATGGCAACATCCCAACGACTTTGTTTCTCTCAACGAGTCGACCCCACCTGAGTTTGTTTACATCTGTCACCCCCGCAACTTGGGGAGGGGTGGTGGTCTTGCGATAACTCATCGGAAGCACTGGAAAGTCCTCCCTGTCTCTGCCCCTCTCCTCCACTCATTTGAATACACTGCATCTCAGCTCCCTGGATCTACTTCTACTATTTTATGTACTGTTTATCGACCACCGAAGCCAAATAAGAATTTTTTTGTATGAGTTTGCTGCTCTTCTCACTCAACTTTCTGTTCTCTCTCCCAATATGATCATTGTTGGTGACTTTAATATTCACATGGACAATGACAATAACCTTCTCACCAGAGACTTGACTTCCTGTCTGGATAGTTTTGGACTCCAGCAATACATCAAATTCCCTACTCATTCTAAAGGGCATATTCTGGATTTGGTTTGTTGTTCTGGGGTCACCCCTACTCACTGCAAAGCCAATCTGTTTCCCACTTCTGATCATATGTTTATTTCTTTTGATGTAAATATAATAGCTTTGAAAACCTGTACTCCTCGTGACATTACATTTAGGAAAATTAATGATATTGATCCTGACATTTTCTCATCTGCTATATTTGACCTTCCATCTATTCACTGCTCTTCAACCCCTGATGAACTCACTTCCTACTATAATGTCAACCTCCAAAACCTTCTTAACACATTTGCTCCACTCAAACACAGATCTGTTTCATTTTCTCGCTCAGCAGGTTTACGTTCAACCTGCGTCTTCTCAAAGCCAAGGGACGCCAACTGGAACGCCTGTTCAAAAAAACTGGACTCACTATACACAAAGAAATGTATAACAATCATATTTTGTTTCATAAGGACTGCATTGTCTCAGCTAAATCTGCATACTACTCTGGTTTAATCAGTTCTAACGAAGGAAACTCCAAGTCTCTGTTTTCACTGTTTGTCAAAATGACTAAGCCTCCGGACTCATTTCCCTCCCACATGTACTCTGCTGACTTTTGCAACTCTCTCATGTCCTTTTTCACTGACAAAAATTCCAATATCCACCAACAACTTAACCCTGTAAGAGCTGCTAACACTGAAGCGGACCCCCTGTTTTCCCCTCTGCCCTCCTGTCATTTACTCTAAAGTTTAATTCCTTCCATATCTGATGTAACAAATATTATTCATAAATCAAAATCATCCACCTGCCAGCTTGACCCTCTTCCCACAGTGTTAGTTAAAGCTTGTCTCCCCACATTGGTTCCTCTCATAACCACTATCATTCACTCTTCCCTTAATACTGGAATTGTTCCTTCTTCTCTGAAAACAGCTTCTGTCACTCCATTTCTAAAGAAGCCTGGTTCAGATCCTAATAATTTTGATAACCTTCGACCAATATCTAATCTTCCTTTATTTCTAAAATCCTTGAGAAAGTTGTTGCCTCTCAGCTCCACTCACACCTCAATAAACATAATTTTTTACGAACAATTCCAGTCTGGTTTCCGCCCCCACCATAGTACTGAAACAGCTTTATTAAGAATCACTAATGACCTTTTGATGGCAGCTGATTCTGGTCTCCTCAACATTCTCATCCTCTTTGATCTCAGTGCGGCATTTGACACTATTTCTCAAGATATCCTCCTGAACAGATTAGCATCCACTGGTATCAGTCATACTCCACTTGCTTGGTTTAATTCATGTCTTTCAGGCCGCACTCAGTTTATTCAATTTAAAACCCATTCCTCCAGTTTGTTTCCCATTGCTGCAGGTGTGCCCCAGGGTTCTGTATTAGGGCACCTTTTATTTATTATTTATATGCTCCCTCTTGGCCACATATTCCGCAAACATAATGTCAATTTTCACTGTTACGCAGATGACACCCAGCTCTACATTTCCTCAAAACCCAATTCATCTCTTCCACCTTCCTCCCTATCGGACTGTCTTATGGAAATGAGATCATGGTTTTCCTCAAATTTTCTTAAACTCAACAGTAAGAAAACAGAAGTTTTACTTGTTGGCACAGTCTCCACTTTAACCAAATCGCAGAGTTTTTCCATCAATATTAACTCCCATGTTCTTCCTTCCCCTCAGGTAAAGAGTCTGGGTGTCATACTTGATAATACGCTTTCATTTCAATCTCATATTAACTCTATCACCCGGTCTGCATACTTCCATTTATGTAACATCAACCGACTTCGTCCCTTTCTTACTCCTCATGCTGCTGCTATCCTTGTCCATAGCCTTATCACCTCCAGGATTGATTATTGCAACTCTCTTCTTTTTGGTCTCTCGAATAAGACTCTCCATAAACTCGAACTCCTCCAGAACTCTGCAGCTCGGGTCATAACTTGTACCCCGCTCAGAGAACACATCACCCCGGTTCTGCAGCAGCTTCACTGGTTGCCCATCGAAGCTAGAATAAATTTTAAAATCTTAACTCTCACGTTCAGGTGCATCCATGACCTTGCCCCTCCTTACCTGTGTGATCTGCTTCACATCTCCACTGCTTCCCGTTCCCTCAGATCCTCATCTGCCACTCGTCTTATTGTTCCTTGTGCCCGTCTCGTCACCACGGGGAACAGAGGCTTCAGTCTCTGTGCTCCTCAGCTCTGGAACTCCCTCCTGTCATCAGGAACACAGACTCTCTTCCCTCCTTTAAATCACAACTGAAAACACACCTGTTTAAACAGGCATATTCTCTTTAACTTTGTTTTAACTTTAAGTGTTGTTTTATCGTGACTTATTTTAATTATTTGTTGATTCTGTTTTTATTAAGTGCTGATTTTAATTGTTTTTGTAAGGTGACCTTGGGATTTTGAAAGGCGCCCTGAAATAAAATTTATTATTATTATAAAGGAGATGAATGGACATCAGTGGTGAGACGTCCTCATAGAATCTTCTCCAGCATCACAAGATACCTGCTACTTTGTTCCAGACATTTCCATTCTGCTGTGTCGAAATTCAGGTTGTTGGTGCTGTGCCATAATTTTGTCCGGGTGTATCATGTTTAGTTCATGTTTACTGTAAGGATGGTACCATTTGGTGGCCCGGTTTGTGTCTGTGTTCCCTTGTGCTCCCTCGTTAGTTCAATTAGTGCCACCCTTGTCTCGTCCCAGCTGTTCGTAATCACGTCTTGTCTTGTCCTTGTATATAAGCCGTCAGTCAGTCTTGTTCGTGGTCGCGTCGTACTCGTTGGGTCTCCTGTGTTCCCCCTGAGTCTTACGTGTCCCCTGAGTCCTCCTGAGTTTCCCGTGCCTTATCTTCCTGTTCATGTAAGTTTTGCTGCCCCGTCAGCCTGTTATTTTGTATCTTTATTTATCATTAAATTCCTATTTTTGTATTCTGCCGAGTTGAGTCCCTGTCTGCACTCTGGGTTCGCTCCTGCCTAGAAAATCCTAACAAGTTCATAAAATTGGGTCAACCTAGTTTAGGTCAGGTTTATAGGATCACTAACGGTTTACGTGGTGGTTCATTGAGGCGCTGGAAGTGCAAAACCTAAGACACAAAATGTGTAAAATGAATACTACAGTAATAATATTAACAAAAATGAAAAGAAAACAAAAAACCAAGTTTTTTTAACAAACACTCGTCAGCAGACACGTACGTGTCACAGCACAGTTTTGTTTAGAGCACACTGAAAGTAAATGTTACCCAGTGAGGTGCAAGTGAAATATAATGTAATAGAATCAGAAAGTGAACAGTGTCACAGTTTAACAGTAGAGTTGTGAAGGTGCAGTGACCAACCATGATGCAGTCTTTAGCCTCTGGAGGCTGAGACGTGCATGTGTGTGTGTTCACGTACCTTTGTGAGAACTAGTTTTCTGGTCAGACGCTGAAAACCTGCAGCTCCTGCACCCAAACTGAAGGTGAGCTTCAACAGATTTATAATTCTTGAACTGCTGAATGTGTAGGCGCTCACTCCACAAACAAAGTAGCTAAACAAATCTGGAAACGTTAATGGCGTTAGCTCGTTCAAATCACTTGTCCGTGCACGGTGTTCGTATGGATCAAACCCATTAATTACTCTTATTTTCTCTATGTAGCGCTCCTTTGCATCTTGTTTAGTTTTTCAACATGACGAGCCTTGCACTTGTTCTGATGGTCCATTTCTGTTGCCTGGTCTGTTGCTTGCATTTTGATTGTCAGTAAAAATGGCGACCTAAATCCCAGAATGCAATGCACCATCACGTGGTTGCCCGTTCTCTATTGGGCTCTGTGCTAAATCAGTGCTATATTGCTACATTTATTTGAATGTGCTTATAGAAAAAGTAATGATCAAACATTAAAAGTTTTCTATACTAAATGTCACTGATGGTGTAACTGCTGCATCTGTGCTGATCTGGAGAATGAAAATAAGCCTCTTGCAATAAGTAACTAGCTCCTAGTGTTAACATAGAAGAATTTAAATTGAAGGTCCATTGAAATGGTGAAATGATATATTGTGTGCTAAGGTGCAATACTAGGACCTTTAATGTTAGGAATATTTAGGAGTACTCAAATAACAAGCTTAATTCTATTTACATTATGAACTTAAATTACTATAGTAAAGATGATTAAACATGTACATGTATTGCTTATATTTATGATGGTTTTTATATTGATAAAACCCAGGGTTATTGATTATTAGATCTGTTTCACACAGGTCAACTTCCTGTTTGTTGCAGAGGATGGAGATCTAACCCTAGTTTCAAACCAGGAGGTCAGAAGAATCCCCATAAGTCCTTCCAGTGGTACGAGGCACTTTTAGCTTACAGCTACAATCTCATTCTCACTTATTTAATTTTTAATATTTATTTATTAACCTTTATTTAACAGGCACATCCCACTGAGATCACAGATCTTTTTTGCAAGGAGGCCTGAAGGCAGACTAACATGTAGGTTTTGGGTCACTCTGGACTATAT
>NC_056504.1:52543111-52545629 GCF_014905685.2 Nematolebias whitei
ATTAATTTTAAGAGACTAAATTTAAGACCTGATCCAAGTTTAATCCAAACCTTAATTAAATTTAATCCCACTGGATTTAATTAATTTAAGAGACTAAATTTAAGACCTGATCAAAGTTTAATCTAAAACTTAATTAAATTTAATCCCACTGGATTAAATTATTTAATTTTAAGAGACTAAATTTAAGATGTGATCCAAGTTTAATCCAGAGTTCCATTTAATTTAATCCGCCTGGATGTAAAACAGAATTAGCTGTAATAAATAATTGTATTAAAGACTCAAAGAGTGAACGATTCACTTCAGTTTGAGTCTTTCTAAAGTCGAATGATTCAGTTTGTTCATGTTTCACATCGTTCAGTGAATGAAGCAAAAATTAAAAGTAGGTTTTTTTTCAGGAGTAAACATTTTAAAATATAAACAACTAAAGTCAAATTTTACCTTTTAAAACTTTTGTAAAAAAAATGTAAAATATTAGCTCAAACAGCTGATTTCTTCTGTAAAGGATGAATATTTGCTTCAAAATGATACGTTAGATTTTTACTAAATATTCAAACGAGCAAACTTTAAAAACATTTCTTGTAATTAATTGACAAAGAATAAATAAATTCACAAATCTTCTGGTTCTTTAAATCAGCCGAACTACAGAATTCATAAAGTAACATTAAAGTGCTTTTATTTTAATACGGAGGTGAAAATGAGCATTAAATCATCCATCCATCCATCCATCATCTTTTACCCGTTTATTCCATTTTGGGTCACGGGGGTCACTGGTGCCCATGTCCAGCAATCACTGTGCGAGGGGCGGGGGACACCCTGGACAGGTCTCCAGTCCATCACAGGGACACATAGAGACAAACGAGACAAACAATCATTCACTCTCTCTCTCTCACCTAGGGACAATTTAGAGTTACCATCAGTCTAACATGCATGTTTTTGGTCTGTGGGAGGAAACTGGAGCACCCGGAGAAAACCCACGCATGCACGGAGAGAACATGCAAACTCCACCCAGAAAGGCCCCTGGACCGGGGTTTGAACCAGGGACCTGCTCGCTGAGAGGCAGCAGCTCTACCAGTTGCACCACCGTGCTGCCTCATTAAATTATTACTAATAATTAATTAATAAGTTAAAAACTTCTTTTTTTTCCTTTTAAAGTGAACAAATGAAAATTGATCAGGAGGTGGTTTTAAACTAAACTGATCAGGATGTTAATATTTAAAGAAACTTTCAGATCTTTTGAAGTAATTAATTAATAAATAATTAACTCATGGAGAGAAGATGGAACAATGTCAAATCTAAACTTTTCTGAGATCGTTTGTGTTTACAAAAAGGAATAAAGATGAAATAATCTCATCAAAGGTTTCCTGTAAAGTAACGGGTCGACCCAGGTCCGTTCAGAGATCTGCTCCCAAACATCCTTTAACGGACCGCCGTGTGACCCACATGGCTCTGCAGACCAGAACTTTCCCTGCAAACTGCAGAGGCGCTGGTCAGGATTATAATCTGCCGTAAATCTAAATTAAACGATTAAAGTCCGTAGATTTGTTCCAGCATTTACAACCCACAGGTTCTGATCCAGAGTTCTGACAGTCTGGTTCAGTGTCTGGATCTTAGAGCTGACCTGGTCCAAATGAAAACACTGTGGACCAAAGAAACCGAAGATAATGGAATAAATGTGTGGAACACGGTTCAACCGTGGAGCTGCTGGATCCTGCCCAACTGGGAGTCTAAAAACTAAAAACCAAACACACCCGCTGGTTTGAAGAGACTTCCTGATCCACCTGATCCACCTCATCCAGCTGATCCAGCTCATCCACCTGATCCACCTCATCCAGCTCATCCAACTGATCCAGCTCATCCACCTGATCCAGTTGATCCAGCTGATCCACCTCATCCACCTGATCCAGCTCATCCAGCTGATCCACCTCATCCAGCTCATCCAGCTGATCCACCTCATCCAGCTGATCCACCTCATCCAGCTGATCCACCTCATCCAGCTGATCCAGCTCATCCAGCTGATCCAGCTCATCCAGCTGCAGGACAGTGAGTCGAGCAGAAACTGGACCTTAAAACTGAGAAACGGATAAAAGCAAGACGATGGTTTCAAAAATTAAATCGGACTTCCAGCTGTTACCGGGTGCGCTTCCTGTGAGCGTCCTGCACCCCCAACCCGTTCTCCAGCTCAGTTGTGATTGGCTGGAGGGGGCAGCAGGGGGGCGGAGCGATCGTTGGTGACGGTCCGTTTCAGCGTGACCTTTCTGATGAGCGTCAGCAGGTCCTTCCCTCCACCTGCGGCTACCGGGCTCGACCGCTCCAGGTTCTGATCCGGGAGACGCTGCTGAAGCTCAAACTGTTGCTGGAAACGTTGGTAATGTTGCTGCTGTTGATGGTTGAATTGTTGGGTGATTTGTTGCTGCTGCTGAAGCTGATGGTGGTGTTGCAACTGACTGTGTTGCTGTTCGAGGTTGAACTGTTGCTGAAGTTGCTGCTGAAGTTGCCCATGTTGCTGCTGATGGTTGAT
>NC_056504.1:52545639-52568820 GCF_014905685.2 Nematolebias whitei
GATGGTTGATTTGCTGCTGAAGTTGCTGTTGATGTTGCCCATGTTGCCGCTGATGGTTGATTTGCTGCTGAAGTTGCACATGTTGCTGCTGATGGTCGAATTTCTGCAGTTGCTGCAGCTGCTGTCTCTGCTGTTGCTGCTTGACGTTGCCGCCCTCCGGGGCCTGGCAGGGTACCGTAGGGACCGGCACCGGGATCGGCATCTGTCCTGGGATGAACTGGTAGTAGGAGGAGGAAGAGGAGGAAGAGGAGGAAGGCAGAGCACTGAGGCTCTGCGTCGAAGTGCAGAGTTCATGGTGACCCAACCCCCCCACCCCTCCAGGAGGAGGAACTTTAAAAACGTTCTCCTCGCTGCCGCCATTTCCTCGAAGGGCTTTGAGCGGAACCTGCGGGGTGCCGATGGGGATGGGGACGCCACAGCTGATTGTTCCTCGGCGATACGACGGCTTGGTTGACGGTTTGCGCCGGATGGTCGCCGTGTGGTAACCAGTCGCCAACTGGTGACCAGAACCGCCGCTCAGCTCAGACTCGGCCAACAGGCTGACGGTGGAGGCGGGACGTTGGGACTGAGCGAACTCTCGGAATTGGACTTTGAGATCTGAGTTCCTCGGGACGGTCGAGGATTTGTCAAAATCCGAGTGGTTGCTGGCGAGAGACAGCTGATGGAGGGAGACGGAGTCAACGTCTCCGTGGAGAGAGATGACCTCGTAGTCGGCTGAAAAGAGAAACGTTTACATTTGTTATCGCTCTAAACTTCTGGATTTTATTGTTTCCACATTTTCATCTGATGAACGGCAACAGAGACGACAATTTCTGCATCAACACTCAAAACAAGGAACATGCAACACAAACACAAAGAACAACATATTTATAAAAACGACGTGAAAATAATAATTAAACACACTAGATGAAGATTTCATTATTTGAAGCTTCAGTGTTTTCTAAGAATGAAGCAAATGTCATAAAATTATGTTTCTGGTTCATATTAGTAACTTTATTTTTTTAAATAATGCCCAGCAGCATCTTCAGGCAAATTACATCAAGAATCACTGAAAACAAAAAATATCAGTCAAGTTAAGGCAGATATAAAAAATATTAGAGGTACTGCTCATAAAATTAGAATATGATGAAAAAGTTGATTTATTTTAGTAATTCCATTCAAATAGTGAAACTTGTAAATTATATTAATTCATCACACACAGACAGGAAGTTTTAGACTTCCTGCTTCCTGCTGCTGACCAACTTTATGGAGATGCACATTTCATTTTCCAACAGGACTTGGCCCCTGCACACAGTGCCAAAGATACCAGTACCTGGTTTAAGGACCATGGTGTCCCAGTTCTTAACTGGCCAGCAAACTCACCTGACCTTAACCCCATAGAAGATCTATGGAGTATTGTGAAGAGGAAGATGATGCATCAGAGCCAACAATTGAGAAGAGCTGAAGGCCACGATCAGAACAACCTGGACTCTCAGAACCTGAGCAGAGACACAGACTGATCCACTCCATGACACGATGCAGAGATCCAGAGATCCAGAGATCCAGATACAAGGAGCAACAACTAAGTACTGATGCTGAACATGATCATACTTTTCAGTTGGCCAATATTTCTCAAAATATATATATATAATTTTTATTAGTCTTAAGTAATATTCTAATTTTCTGAGATACTGAATTTGTGGTTTTCATTAGTTGTCAGTTCTAATCATCAACATTAAAAGAAATAAACATTTGAAATGGATCAGTCTGTGAGTAATGAATGAATATAATAAAGAAGTTTCACTTTTTGAATGGAATTACTGAAATAAATCAACTTTTTCATGATGTTCTCATTTTATGAGCAGCACCTGTATTTGCTAAATATCTTTATTCTACCTGGATTATAAACCAGATTCTACTTATGGTGTAAAAAATATAAAATATTAGTCATTTAAGTAAATAACTGTAAAACCAGGGTTTCAAAATTTAATGAGACTGATTTTTATTTATTTACCGTAATTTCCAGCCTATAAGCTGCTACTTTTGTCACAGGCTTTGAATACTGCGGTTTATACAATGATGCGGCTAATTTATGGGCTTTAACGGGCTAACGAGCTTCCTACCGCCGAAACATTTAGCCTCATCACACCTGGGCGCTCACATAGCTGCCCAGTACACGTCTCTCTTGGGGGCGGGTCCTCGTGACTCAACATCACCTGTTCGGTGGACCACAGTAGAAGGAAACAGAGCTGCTGCACGTAAGCTTGGCGTCAGAACTCAAGCTCAGCGGGAGGCTTGGATGACTAGCAGCGAGGAATAGTTGACCAACTGTCCGCATGCGCAGAGCAACTTTTGCTCCAGTCTGCCAGTGGAGCCTGACAACGCAGGAGGGTAAAAACATCCATCAGCAGGTTTCAAAAGGTTGCTGCGTGATGAACAGAACAAGCTCGAGGATGAATTTGCCTCGAGTCAAAAGTGCAGTAGAGAACAACAACGAAACAGACACTGAGGACGCGTGATGAACTTTTCTGAGGATGTTCAATTCTGACCCTGAAGATGACGACTTCAGTGGTTTTAGTGCACAGGACGAATCAAGATAGCAATCAATGACTTCCTGGTAGGCTACTGTATTTTTGTTTACCAGCCATGTTAAACTGTTCAGAAAAACACATTTATCGTATTTTTCACTGTATAAGTTGCATTTTTTGCATAATTTACGTGCCCTGAGACTTATAGGCCGAAGCAACAGATTTATGGATTTTTCCACTTTACTAGACAAATATGGACTGATGCGACTTACAGGGCGGTGCGACGTGTACGGTGGAAAATAAAAGTTTTAAAATCTTTATGTGTAAATATCTCATGTTGCAAAGTGCACACCTGCAGCTTATAGACAAGTGCGGCCTATATATGTACAATTTTTTTATTTTTAAATTTAGTGGGCGTGGCTTATATTCGGTTGAGCTCAATAGCCCAGAAATTACGGTCTATATTTGCAAGAACAAATTTCAGACATGAGATTAAATACAAAAACCTTTAAGGACCCATTAAAAGATCAATATAAACATTTAGGGGAACAGAGGTGGGCTTCTAAACACACTTTGATGTGGTTATGATGACATGCAGGAAACCTCTGAGCCAATCAGACAGAAGGACAGACGGACGGATGGACAGGTGAAAGTGGACCTACCGTCGGAGGGAGGATGTGTCCTCACAGCTGGAAGAGAAGGAAGGACGTTTAACGAACAACAAAAACTATTTGAAGGAAGAAAACACGACGAGGAGCCGCTTCAGCACAGAAACAGAAACCAAAGATAAAAAGAAAAGTTGAGAAAGAGCTGAGAACGAGTCCAGTCGGACCTCTGAAGGAGCGCTTCGGTTCCGTCTGTGTCTGCACTCACTGTGAGTGTGGATGGTGTCCTCGGAGCAGGACGGGGTGGTGGTCTGGGTGCTGTACCCGCTCGAACAGTGCAGAGAGTCCCTGCTGCTCCTCGAGGCGTCCGAATTCAACGCGCCCAGCGCCAACCCCAGCTGGTCCCGGGCCGAGCAGGACTGAAGCAGAGAGGATGAAGAGGATGAAGGTGGAGGGCTGAGCACTTTATCTGAATCGAGCGGACAACTTTATGTGTACGAATGATTATTT
The DNA here is from genome assembly GCF_014905685.2 of Nematolebias whitei. Classification (NCBI taxonomy): domain Eukaryota; kingdom Metazoa; phylum Chordata; class Actinopteri; order Cyprinodontiformes; family Rivulidae; genus Nematolebias; species Nematolebias whitei. Next base: position 52,549,262 of record NC_056504.1, read on the forward strand.
TAGATTTGTGGAACCCGTACGGAGCTCAGATCGGTTGTTTGACCGTTTTATCAGCTCGTGGAGTAAAACTTGTCATCTGTTCCTGTAAAGTCTAAAAGAAGCTCCCAGTTTAAACCAAACAGAGTTACAACCACTCAACAGATGAGAAGTTCATCCTGAGAACTCTGCATGTACAAAGATCAGATCAGGTTTGGATCAAAACAGAACTTTCTTCTTCTGACACTGGAGCAGATTTTATCGGTCTCTAATTAAAATGAGATGTTCGCCCTTTAAGGCTATCGCTAGTGGGTTTAACCCCGCGTGCAGAGCAGCACTGAAAACTTTAGTCCTGCGAGAGGTAGCACCAGCAGCAAGGCAGCACATGTCGTTGTGCAGCATCTTCTTCTTTACAGCCAGAACAATTCCAAAGAATGGACGTGCTGCCCCGCTCTGGTACCAAACTTTCAGATGTGTCGGCTTCTGTCCAGCCTGACACCACTGTGCAACTGGCCAAAGTGCAGTGTTGACTTCTCCCGCTCCCTGATCTGCTCCGCTCACTCACAAGTCACGTGACCAGATCACGTGACCAGATCACGTGACCAGTCAAACTAAAAAACGTTCAATACAAGAACAACTGGACTTTATTAATAACAGAAGACGTTTCGCTCCTCATCCGAGAAGTTTTCTCAATTCAAAGAACAGAGTCAGATATTCTTTATTGTCATTCGCACCTCATGTGGTACATGTGGTGGAGCAAAATTAAGTTCACAGGGTCCCAGTTACATCCAACTAGGGCTGCAACTAACGATTATTTCAATAATCGATTCATCGGACGATTATTTTTTTCGATTAATCGATGAATCGGCAAAAAAAATACGTTTTAATTTCCACCCCTTTATTCCAAAATTGAACATTTGACTGACATAGCAATTCACACAAAAAACAGGTTGCTATTTGACTATTGTGTTAGTAAAATACTGAATAATAACAAAATAAAAGTTAGTCAAATAGCTTAAAAAAATAAATGTACACAAAAATATATACAAATGTATCTTTATACCTGCACAATATGTAGCTACTTTGTAAAATGTGTCCTTGAAGGAAGAGTGTAACCTGGATTAACCTGGATTAAAAGTGTGGATCATTGTAACCTGGATTAAAAGTGTGGATAATTGTAACCTGGATTAAAAGTGTGGATTATTGTAGTGAAGCCTTCGTCTTCAACCATCGACAGAGGCCTCATGTCAGTGACGATCATGTTCAGGATGTTTCAGTGAAGACAGCTGCTGCTGTGGTGTCCATGATGTCTGTCCATCATGAAGGATGTTGTTGTTGTTTGTTGTTGTTTTTTGGAATGAGAGAGTAAATATGTTTTATAACATAATTTACAGCAACTCAAGAAATGCCTTGTTTCACTTCCAGTGTTTGGTTCAGGCAAAAGTAGCTAAAAGAGCTATTAAACACACACACACATATAAAATACTTAACTACACACATTTGAGTAGATGTAATAAATTACTTTAATTCCTGTTTAAATGCAATACATCCTGCCATACCTGCAGTGTCTTCAGACTTTGCCAACAAATTAAAAGTTGAAGCTTAATCATTAAATTATTATCTTTGTGTTAGATTTATTTATAAATCACATTTAAACACTGCTTGTACCAATTAAATTAAATAAAAAGTAACACACACGTTCTCTATCACCGTCATTAATCATCAAACAAACAAACAAACAGCTTCATCTCCCAGACAGACTGACGTTAGGTTTTCTCTCTTGAAACAGAACAAAGTGTTAAATTGTAGAGACTCACCTGCAACACGAGTTGGGACTGAGACATGTATCTGCTGCAGCTCCTTCCTCCTCCTCGTGACTCCGACATGTTTACGTTTATCTCCGTGGTTCTCACGTGTCGTGTCGGTGATTTTCAAAGCTGCATGCTTCTCATGTTTTATCTTTGTGAAGTTCTCCCACTCTTTGGAGGACTTGGGTCGAACAGTTTTCGCTGCGTCGGTCATTTGTAAAATTTACTTATTTTCCTTTGAAAACACTCTGCTCTGCTTCCTCCTCCCTCCTCGCTCTGTTCAACTCGCGCTGCAGTTTTTTTTTTTTTCAAACTTTATTCAGTCAGTCAGCATTGACGGTGAACGAAACGAAACGGCTCCGCAGCGCCGTGAAAGACGCATAATCGCGCGACACAACGAATCGATAACGAAATTCGTTGCCAACGCTTTTAATCATCGATTTTTATCGATTTTATCGATTCGTTGTTGCAGCCCTAGTTCACAGGGTCCCAGTTACATCCAACAATAAAATGTATAAGAAAAACAGTAATAACATCTAAGATATGAACTAAGAAAAACATCAACTAAATATACACTAAGCACTCATAACATAAAACATTGAACATCAGCACAAACATGAACATGAGTCTGTGAGCAGATGTGCACGCATGAACACACCAACATTGAAACAGATCAGCAGCAACGTGAAACAGATCAGCAGCAACGTGAAACAGATCAGCAGCAACATGAAACAGATCAGCAGCAACGTGAAACAGATCAGCAGCAACGTGAAACAGATCAGCAGCAACGTGAAACAGATCAGCAGCAACATGAAACAGATCAGCAGCAACATGAAACAGATCAGCAGCAACATGAAACAAATCGGCAGCAACATGAAACAGATCAGCAGCAACATGAAACAGATCAGCAGCAACATGAAACAGATCAGCAGCAACATGATGTGATTTTTTCCCAGTGATTATTCTAGTTAGAGATTCATGAGTCTAACAGCCTCAGGGTAGAAGCTGTTCCTCAGTCTAGTGGTTCTACACTTAATGCTCCTCAACCTCCTTCCTGAGGGGAGTGGGGCAAAAAGTGTGTGTGCTGGGTGAGTGGGGTCCTTCATGATGCAGGTGGCCCTCTTCCTGCATCTGGAGGTGTAGATGTCTGTGATGGTGGGGAGGCTGACTCCAACATCTTCTGTGCAGCCTTCACCACTCTCTGCAAAGCTTTTCTTTCTGCAGCTGTGCAGCCTCCATGCCACACGTTGATGCTGGAGCACAGGATGCTCTCCACTGCACACCTGTAGAAGGAGGTGAGGACTGAGCTTCCCAGACCAGCTCGCCTCAGCCGTCTGAGGAAGTAGAGTCTCTGATGAGCTTTCTTCATCAGGCTGGTGGTGTTGTTGCTCCAGCTGAGGTTGTTGTTCAGGTGCACACCCAAGTACTTGTAGCTGGAGACCACTTCCACTGCAGACCCTCTTATGTTCAGGGGGTGTAGGTGTGTTTGTTTCATCTGAAGTCCATGGTCATCTCTTTCGTCTTCTTCACATTAATGTGAAGGTTGTTCTTCCTGCACCAGCTCTCCAGGTGTTCCACCTCCTGCCTGTAGCTGGACTCATCATTGTTTGTGATGCATCCCACCACCGCTGTATCATCTGCAAACTTTACAATGTGACAGCCTGGATGGGTAGCTGCACAATCATACGTGAGCAGAGTAAACAGGAGGGGGCTCAATACACATCCCTGGGGAGAGCCAGTGCTGAGGGTTATGGTGGAGGAGGAGAAGTTGTGGATCCTCACTGACTGTGGTCTGCTTGTTAAGAAGTCTAGTATGCAGTTGCAAATGGAGGGGCTTAGTCCTAGTTTGAGTAGTTTGTCCATCAGGGTTTGAGGGATCATGGTGTTGAAGGCAGATGTGAAGTCCACAAAGAGCATACGGAGGTAGGAGTCCTTCTGCTCCAGGTGGTTGAGCGCAGTGTGGACCACAGAAGAGATGGTGTCCTCTGTTGATCGGTTCTCAAGGTATGCATACTGATGAGGGTCCTCGTTGATGTTGATGGTTGTTTTGATGTGAGTCATGACCAGTTTTTCAAAGCATTTAGCGACTATCGGGGTGAGGGCCACTGGCCGATAGTCATTCAGACCAGTCACTGTAGAGCTTTTTGGGACTGGGATGATGGTGGCAGTCTTCAGGCAGGTGGGAACTGTCTCCAGGGTAAGTGAGGTGTTAAAGATGTCTGCCAGCACCTCGCAGAGCTGATCGGCAAATTCTTTCAACACTTTTCCTGGGATGTTGTCTGGGCCGGTTGCCTTGTGCGGATTAATCCTCCTGAAACTACTCCTTACTTCGGCTGAGGTCACGCTGAGAAGCTCTTCATCCGGTGGTGAGGCGAGTCTGGTGCTGGGTGGTCTGTTTGGGTTAGGGTTAGAGAGAGAGTGAGGGGTTCACGTTATAAGGCTGAGATAAGATGCACATACATATGTAGATTGACCTATCACACCTCACACCTTAACAGAAGGAGTTTCTTAATGTCTTTGTTCCTCTAATTCACAGATGAGGCCCCTCTATTCCAATCAGGTGTGAAAACTGGCTGGTACCAGTCTTAAAGTTGCATTACATGTTGGACGTTTTATGTTATTATACGTGGACAAGATTCAGCTGTTCACCTCCACCTCACAGATAATGGACACTCTTTTGAGGACCAAAATGTGCACATTTTGGACCGAGAACAAAGATGGTTTGAGAGGAGGGTGAAAGAAGCAATTTATGTAAAAAGAAAAACCGTCTCTTAACAGATGAGGAGGCCTCGGATTTCAAGTTTCAAAAACCTATAATGCAACTTTAAAACAGATTCCCAGCCAGTTTTCACACCTGATGGGAACAGAGGGGCCTCATCTGTGAATTAGAGTAACAAAGTCCTTAAGAAACCTCTACTGTGAGGTGTGATAGGTCAATATACATATGTATGTTTCTTATCTCAGCCTTATAACCTGAACCCCTCACTAACTGCTCTTTGAATTGACAAAACTCCTCGGATGAGGAGCGAAACATCTTCTGTTACAAAAAAAGTCCAGTTGTTTTTGTATTGAACGCTTTTTGAATTCATCATGTCCTGGATGACTGAGAATCTTCACCAGCAGACCAGTTAAATTGGAGCCTTTGGGCTTAGAAAATCTCGTTTGATCATATTGCGATATTATCGTAAATGTAATTAATTGTTCAGACCTACAAACCAGATTCCAAAAAAGTTGGGACACTAAACAAATTGTGAATAAAAACTGAATGCAATGATGTGGAGGTGCCAACATCTAATATTTTATTCAGAATAGAAAACAAATCACAGATCAAATGTTTAAACTGAGAGAATGTATCATTTTATGGGAAAAATCTGTTGTTTCCAAATTTCATGGCGTCAACAAATCCCAAAAAAGTTGGGGCAAGTCCATTTTTACCACTGTGTGACATCCCCCCTTCTTCTTCCAACACTCAACAGACGTCTGGGGACAGAGGAGGCCAGTTTCTCAAGTTTAGAAATAGGAATGCTCTCCCATTCATGTCTAATACAGGCCTCTTAACTGTTCAATCGTCTTGGGCCTTCTTTGTGGCACCTTCCTCTTAATGATGCACCAAATGTTCTCTATAGGTGAAAGATCTGGACTGCAGGCTGGCCATTTCAGTACCTGGATCCTTCTCCTACGTAGCCATGATGTTGTGATTGCTGCAGAATGTGGTCTGGCATTATCGTGTTGAAAAATGCAAAGTCTTCCCTGAAAGAGATGACGTCTAGATGGGAGCATATGTTGTTCTAGAACCTGAACATAGTTCTCTGCATTAATGGTGCCTTTCCAGACATGCAAGCTGCCCATACCACAAGCGCTCATGCAACCCCATACCATCAGTGATACAGGCTTCTGAACGGAGCGTTAATAACAACTTGGGCTATCCTTGTCCTCTCTGGTCCGGATGACATGGCGTCCCAGTGTTCCATAAAGAACTTCAAATCGTGACTCATCTGACCACAGAACAGTCTTCCATTTTGCCACACTCCATTTTAAATAACCTCTGGCCCAGTGCAAACGTCTGAGCTTGTGGAGCTTGCTTAGAAATGGCTTCCTCTTTGCACTGTAGAGTTTCAGCTAGCAACGGCAGATGGCACGGAGAATTGTGTTCACTGACGATGTTTTCTGGAAGTATTCCTGAGCCCATTCTGTTATTTCCTTGACAGTGGCATTCCTGTTTGTTTGAGGTGCAGTGACGTTTAAGGGCCCGGAGATCACGAGCATCCAGTAGAGTTTTACGGCCTTGACCCTTACGCACAGCGATTGTTCCAGATTCTCTGAATCTTTTGATGATGTTATGCACGGTTGATGATGATAACTTAAAAGTCTTTGCTATTTTACGCTGGGTAACACCATTCTGGTATTGCTGCACTGTCTTTCTGCGCAACAATGGTGCAATTGGTGATCCTCTTACCATCTTGGCTTCTGAGAGACCCTGACACTATGAGAAGCTCTTTTTATACCCAATCATGTTGTCAATTGACCTAATTAGTGTTAATTGGTCTTCCAGCTGTTCGTTATATGCTCAATTTTCTTTTTCCAGCCACTTATTGCTACTTGTCCCAACTTTTTTGGGATTTGTTGACACTGTGAAATTTTGAATCAACATATTTTTCCTTTAAAATGTTACATTTACTTAGATTAAACTTTTGATCTGTCATCTATGTTATATTACGAATAAAATATTGACATTTGCCATCTCCACATCATTGTGTTCAGTTTTTATTCACAATTTGTTTAGTGTCCCAACTTTTTTGGAATCCGGTTTCTAGTTGGAATGTGTTCAGCAGAACGACTGACTCATAGATCTGAATGACGCGTCCTTCACGTCTCTATCATCCACAAACACAGAACATTTATGCGTTTTCTTCCGTCAAAGGAGCTCAGTACCAGTACAACCGCCTGCCGTTCAGGCTCGTTCGTTCCCCCGCATGCTCTCCAAAGCATGTTGATGGCCCTGCTCATCATTATGTACGGCGGGATGAGAGTCCTGTTTTTAACTGGAGACCTGCTTCCACTGGCCCAATCCAGAAAGGAGGTGGAAGCACAAATGAGGACGTTAACAACACTCTGTCCATCCTGCACAGAGAGAATTTACCTGTTCCATCCCAGTGAAGTTGGACTCAACCACTAAGAAGGTCCCAGTTATAAATGAGCCCTCGTGATTCAGTGAAACTAACCTGTAGAAAAAAAAGCTTGAATGTATGAAAGTACGGCTTCACAGCTCAGTGACAGCTCTGTCAGTCACGCACCTGCTCAACATGACGTCAGCAGCGCAGCTGGTGGTTCTGTTGGACCTGCTGCACAGGACACTCAGCAGAGATGGTCCAGCCGGCTGGAACTCTTCAGTGTGTGGAAGGTGGTCCGACACTTGGCTCCACTGCTGCACCATGAACCATGTTCTGACTCACACAGACAGCAGCAGCAAGGGAGGCGGGTGCTCAGCTCAGCTGCTGAACACAGTCAGCTGTAGTGCTGGGCACATGCACGTTTACGCTCTATCAGTGGACCTGCTCAGTGAGAGCTCTGGTTCTCACTGAGCCTGCACGACGAATCCACGTGGGAATGGATGTGTTCGCACGCCGCCGTGACAACAGAAAGCTCTAAGCATCCATTTCAGTCCCGCTGATCTCGCTTCTTGGACCGAAAGCAGGAGGAACAGCTGAGAGTCATTTTGACTGTTCCAGAGTGTACGGGCACGTCATGATACCCGTGTCTGCAACAGCTGTTATCAGATCACCCGTGGCTACTGCCATGGTGGAAACATTCTTCTCACGGAGAAGGAACGATCAGGAACTATCCGGTGATAGTGCCTCTGTCCCGGCTGCTGAACGGAAGCTCTTAGGAAGGACGGGTCTTCCCCAGGAAGACCGGAACCACAGACACACAGCGACCCCCAAGCCCGGAACTCCGGAAGTCTCCCAACAGGGACACCCACACCCCCCAGTAAGAGAAGCAAAGGGAAGCCCTGGGCGACCCCCAGCAACCATAATGCAGAAACCCCAGGAGGCTGCAGCGACGAGTCCACAGGCCCCGCTGGCAATCCGCCCCTCCAGAGTGGATCCGGCCATGGACACCGAGCCACAAGGTCATACTACCCAGATGCCCGAGCCATCTCAACTGGCTCCTCTCAACGTGGAGAAGCAGCAGCTCTACTCTGAGTCCATCCCGGATGATTGAGCTTCTCACCCTATCTCTAAGGGAAAGCCCAGACACCCTGCGGAGAAAACTCATTTTGGCCGCTTGTATCCGAGATCTCGTTCTTTCGGTCACAAACCAAAGCTCATGACCATAGATTAGGGTAGGAACGTAGAGCGATTGGTAAATTGAGAGCTTCGCCTTTTGACTAAGCTCTCTCTTCACCACGGCAGAACCTGTACAGCGCCCGCTTCACTGCAGACGCTGCACCTATCCGCCTATCGATCTCACATTCCATTTTTCCCTCATTCGTGAACAAGACCTCAAGATACTTGAACTCCTCCACTTGGGGCAGGACCTCCTCCCTGACACAGAGAGGGCACTCTACACTTTTCCGGCTCAAGACCATGGCCTCGGATTTGGAGGCACTGATCCTCATCCCGGCCATGTCATACTCGGCTGCGAACCACTCCAGCAAAAGCTGTAGATCACGATCTGATGAAGACAATAGGACTACATCATCTGCAAAAAGCAGAGACGCAATCCTAAGGCCACCAAAACAGATCCCCTCAACACCTTGGCTGCGCCTAGAAATTCTGTCCATAAAAGTTATGAACAGAATCTGTGACAAAGGGCAACCTTGACGGAGTCCAACTCTCACAGGGAACAAGCCCGACTTATTGCCAGCAATGCGGACCAGGCTCTGACACCGGTCATACAGGGACCTAACAGCCCGTATCAAAGGGCCTGGTACCCCATACTCCCAGAGTACCCCCCACAGGGTTCCCCGAGGGACGCGGTCGAACGCCTTCTCCACAAAGCACATGTAGACCGGTTGGGCAAACTCCCACGCACCTCCAGGGCCCTGCTGAGGGCGTAGAGCTGGACCAGTGTTCCACGACCAGGACGAAAACTGCACTGCTCCTCCTGAATCCGAGGTTCGACTATCTGACGGACCCTCCTCTCCAGAACCCCTGAATAGACCTTACCAGGGAGGCTTAAGTGCGCCCACTCCAGACCCTATATATGCAAGTGTCGTGAGAACGTTATATGTGAGTGTCTAGGTTGTTTAATAAAATTGGGGCCCAGATCTCCACGGAGCCATAGAGATGGAGGATCCTCCCCGCAGCTCAGTAGTGCACCTGAACCCCAAGGCCATGCTTGAGTGGTGGTGTGATGAAGTGGGCGGAGGAAGATGTCAGGATGGGGAGGAACAACTGAGGTGGCAATGCCCTCCCAGGGGGCCAGCTCTCCCACTGACCCCAATAGGCACCTCGATTCTCTGAGATCCACCAGGGGAGGTAGGCTCCAGTACATCCATCCAGGAGCAGGAGGCAGCTGCACCACCAGGGACCCAGGCCACGGACTGACACATAGTCCCGAGGACCGACCAGAACCGGGGCCAGCGACCCAATCCCCCCCCCCCCCCGAGATCGTCCAGACCCCCCCAACCCAATCCCCAGCTCAACACCCAGCCGGAACCCCAGCCCGGTAGCGACACTCCCCCAGAACCCAGAACTTATTTATTTTAAGCTGTTTTGCTAGAAAGCTACCTGATTTATTGTTCTGCTCAAATATTTATTTTCTGAGTCTTTGTATTAAGAATTTAGTTTTTTGTTAATAAGTTCATTTAATTCTAATTTAGCTTTACGCATTTTGTCCAGAATGTCTTCATCTTGGGAGGCTTCTAACAATTTAATGGTTTAATATTCATTCTCACTTCCTGAGTGATTCTCCCATCACTCAGGAACGAGACGCCCGGATACCTGACCTCCTCCCCGAGTCTGTTAGGTGTCATGGATGATGCGTCACATTTGTTACACGTCACCACTGACAACCCAGAAATGTGGGCCGAACCCGGATATGTGTTGTGCCAAAAACTGAAGGGCTGCAAAATGGCAGCCGTGGGAGAGTGCACGGTTGAACTTTAACAAGAATTTAACAAGATAAACACCTAAAAACAATCATTTGTTTGCTCGAAATTATAGTAAATGTGTGTCTCAGTCAATCGTTTGCTTAACAAATGCACTTTGACAGTCAAATCAGGTACATTTCAAAAGCCAATACGTGGAAGTAAATGTGTGCACGTGACGAGTCGCTGTGCAAATTTATCAAGATAGCCACCTAAAAACAATTATTTGTTTTCTCAAAATTATAGGAAAGGTGTTTCTCAGTCTAATGTTTGCTTAATAAATGCACTTTAATGGTCAAATCAGCTGCATTTCGCTAGGGCGGTGCAGCTGATTTAACTTCCTCCAAGCACCGAGCAGAACTAAAGTGGGTATATGGCAGACCAATTATGTCATTAATAGCTGGTGAAGATTCTCAGTCATCCAGGACATGGAAAATTTAAAAAAAGTAAGAAAAAAGTAAGAAAAAAAACCCAATAAAGTATAATAAATAAAGTCCAGTTGTTTTTGTCTTGAACTTTTTTTAATTTGTCATTTGTCATCTTCCTCCCTGTCTCTCATCGAGGTGGCTGCTTCTGTCATCCCTCCCCTGTTTTTCCTTCTTCCTGCTCTGCTCTCTGTATGTCTGAAGCGTCTGGTTCACATCTCCCGAACATAAATTAAGAAGATTATGGATTTGGTATCGTGGGCGTTCAACTCTATTGATAAGATTTTTTCATCAACGCGACAAGGTCCTGGAGAACCGGCGTGTCCAGCTGAGACTCACGCTGTGGGGTACGTAATGGATTCGTGGGGAGTGTGGCAGCTGATGTGCCTCTCAGTCCTGTCTCAGGAGGATGTTGAAGACGTTTACACATTTGGAATTATGATAGCAGGGACTCTGCTTTTTGGCATCGGCGGGGCTCTGTTTTATCGACTTTTGAAGAAGACATCAGCAGCAGTTTCGGCCAAGGAAAAGCTTCAGAGTCAGTGTGAAGGTCTGGTCCGTGCAGTAGTAGCAGTAGTAATCATCTGGTTTACGAGCTAAACCGTAAGGTGGAGGCGATTTATGAGAATCGCAGGCCACCTGCGGCTTCTGGGACTCGTCAGCGTGGTGGGTTCGACCTTGAAGGAGACTCATAGCATGGATCAGTGGAATGGAATCTCACAATTAGGCATTTTCGGAACCAGAACACCCAGATGGACTCAAGGCTGAAGAAAAACGTAATCTGTCTGCCTGAAGAAAAACAAGAATCAAGCTTATCTAAATCTGACTCCCGATGGCCTTGGAGACAGGCTGACTATCAAATTTCTCCTGGGACATGAGTACCCAAGGACAAAAGCTTCATCTATTGAAAACAGTCATTCATTCATTCAACCTTTATTTAAACAGATAAGTCACATTGAGCCTCAATGACTCATTTACAAGTGAGACCTGTTTGGACAGACAATAAAAGTGATAAACTAGACACATATCTCAAGTCAAATATTGGTTTATAAATATGGGAAAAAATCCATAAATATGTCGATTCAGCCTATAAGTTGCGTAAATTATGCAAAAAACTGTGACTTACACACCGAAAAATATGGTATTTTAACCCATTTTCATGTTTTTGTTTGCTTATTTCTTCACAGTATGCTTCATAAAGACCTGTTTGTTATGGGGATTAGTCTTTTCTAAAGTAGTTCAGCGGCAAGTTTAAATTTCACAAATTTAGTTTGGGACGATTGTTGAGAATTTTGTAAATAAACTTTATGTTTGATGTTTTCTGGTGGATCTTCAGCTAATCTTAATCTTCCTAAAGCTGAAGCTCTTTAAAACCTCAGAATGACGGTTGTGTCACCACGTCTGCATTACCTTCCCGGACGCCGACATGGCTCGAGCTCGCTCTCCATGGTGGGTGTAGGTGTTGTGTGGGGGGGCCAACAGGCCGTTCTCTGCCCTGCTGCCCCCCACAGACTTCAGCTGATTGGTGGGATCCTGTCAAAGAAACCAGTCGATCAGACCGTCAGAGTAAATCCAGATTATGATCCCACTGAGCCAACAAGTTCATCTTTCAACTAAAGGTTAGAAGCATTCACTCAAATGAAGCTGCTAAACAGGTGAAAAATGAACAGAGGAATGATGACACGACACAAACCGAGTGCACGTATCGCCACAAACATTATCGTCTGAACGGATGAAACCTGATGTTAAACACAATGGAGCCACACGAGGACCAGTCTGAAAGGATCAAATCCAGGGGGAGGGTGGACGGTTGTGGAAAAAGATGGAGTCATGTTCAAATGGATGGAGGACAAATGGTAAAAACCACGACAGGTCGGAGGGGAGGGTAGTTTTAGTTATAGGTGATTCTCACGGTGGTCAAATCTCTGCGGCTAACGCGGCGGCTCAGAGAGGGAAGGTGGCCGTAACCGTGGCGACCGTTGCAGCTGTGACGACCGAGGCGAGAGGGGGAGCTCCCTTCGCTGAGGGACCGCCCACTTTCAGCGCAGCCATGCAGCAGAAAGGAGGAGGGCTACACAGGAGAGGGTTAGAGCCGTGTCGGACTTCTCCGTCAGGTTTTTGATTTTTATTTTCAGCTGAAAGTGAAACTTGTAACTGCAGGTGGAAGACGGAGAGTCAATGAGTTCCAGAAAAATACAGTCAGACGTTAAAAATGTCTTTTATCAGCGATAAAACCCAAACAGCATTAGCCTGATCCATATGTGCAGCTTAAATTTACATCTTGGTTAGTCAGAACATTCAGGATCAGTGAGGATGTTTACAACATGGCCAAAAGTGAACAGAGACCTGAGGTTGCAACAAGACGTGGTAAATAAAACACAATTAAAGAGTAATCATTTATAAAGCCTGACCAACATATCAGCAGACCAATATTTTAGGCCAATATGGGCGTTTGGGGACACATCAGTATTGATGACTATGGTCCCATTATGCGCCAATATTCAATTCGACATTTATTTAGACAGATAAGTCACATTGAGCCTCAAAGACTCATTTACAAGTGAGACCTGTTCAAACAGACAAAAAGTAGTGAAACTGGACACATGTAGGAATTGGAGGCAAAAAAATCCTATCAGACTCTTTCTTCTTGGCTGAGAAGAAAAACTAATATTAAAAAAACACCTCGCACATATAAGCACATGGTGACGCAGACATTCCATGGGGGGGATGACAAGGGTGATGAGGATGTCCAAGGACACTCTCGAGGGCAATGTAAGAGTTCTGATAAGGATGGAATAATCAGCCAGTTCCTTCCGGTGAGATCCGTAAACATTCTTGAGGTATGTCGGGAGGTTCTATTATTTACATACATATGCACGTTAAAACATGTCAAATGGTTAAATCAGATTTTATTCACACAAACACATTTTTCTGCTGTGACAGGCTAAAAATACCGGCAGCGCTCTGTGCAATTAATTGGGTATAGACTGAAGGGGAAGGGGGCACAGAGTTTTTCTTTTTCAGATGGACACAATGGACCAGGCCTGCCCTTTGGAGTCAAAAAGAGAAGATTCAGGTTCTACAACTGATTAACATATTAGATAAGAACGCTTTCTTGCATTAGGATGCCTCCTGCAATTATTAAATCATAGCTCAGACTTAGACAAATGTTAGAAATTTCCAATATGTCATATTGCACCACACCAGGGGGATGCTGAAATCCTAGGCAGATGTCCAGGGTTGGGTCAGGCTACCTGAGGCTGCCAGGTCACACGCTACAGCCTGTAGGCATCTCCCACCAACGTATAAGGAGTAGTTTACATTCAACCAGTGGAAAGTGATTAATTGCTTGCTTATCTGGCGTTATTGAACTGGGAGTTTTATGCGGGGGAACCCATTCGGAGACCCCGCCCAGGGGGAGTAGTTACAATATTTTTGGACTGGTCCTATGGTTTTGATCTGCTCAGAGACGGGATTATAATGAAATTATGACCCGGTTCTGACTGGGTCAAACTGGGCCAGGAACTCTAAAGAGAGTCTCCCTGGGATTTCAATATCAGTCAAGAAATAGTTTAATCTGCTTGCCACATCACGTAGAAAGGCTTTTGAAGCACCGTCTCATATTTCCTAACACGTCAGTCCACATAAGACCCACTGAGATCACACTTAGCCACGCCCCCTCATACACTGACAGGTTGAGCTCCCCTTCTGCGAAGGACGAGTCTTAGGACCCTATAAATGAGTAATGACACGAGACATCGGGGCTCTTCTTCCGGGTCTGTGAACGCGTCACATACTGGAGAGTCCAGCGCTGTAAAATTGTAATATTTTCCTGCCTTTTCTAATATAATTGATAAAACTTAATTGACGTTTCCTTGATTTATTGATTAGTATAGTTGCCACTTCTGAGGGAGGTTCGAGCCGGGGGGAAAGACATGAGCTGGAGGGGGTTTCCAGATACGGTGGCTAGCAGCCAGCTCCCGTCATTAACAATGGCCAAGGACAACACCTATGAGAATCCAAGAGTCCTGAAATGATGACACAATGTTTATTCAGCTGGTTTCATCTGGTTGATCAGTGGAAATCCTCGATGGGAGGGAGGGGGTTAGAGCGTCAGATTACATGGCCTCCAGATGAATTGAGATAAGATGGCCTGCAAGAGCATCCAAGGGAGACAAATTCAAATAAACAACATTTGTTTTGAAGTCAGGCAGAACTTTAAATTTTTTTTTGTTTTATATATATAATATAATCACTGGGAAGAGGTGAGTCCTTTCTGGCAAATGGAGTAATTGTACAATGTATCCCGCAGAGGGTGCATGAAGACTACTTTCAAGTCATGCCCGTTCACGTGAACTTTCACTTTCAGCACAGATGAGGCAGCAACACTGTGTATGTGAGTATTTTACTGAACAGAGCATGGTGAGTTTATTTTAACTGATCTGTAAAATTAATCAACAATAATACAGTGATCCCTCGTTTATCGCGATAAGTGAAAAACCAAGAAGTAGGGAGACCGTAGTCCAAGTTCAAGTGCAGTCATGACATGTGCCAGTTTGTAATCACACTCATCACCTGTAACTCCATATCTCCATCCTTAAATGAACAATTTAAATTGAAATACTGTAACATTTTAAATAAACAATCCATGCAGCATGGACTGTTTATTTAAAATGTATATATATTTATATATATATATATATATATATATATATATACCATACCATACCATTTTATTTATAGAGCACTTAAAACAGCAACAAGGCCAACCAAAGTGCTGTACAGATAGAACAACAGGTAACACACAAAGCAAAATACAAAATGAGGTAAATCAGAATATAGACATAAAAACGATGCAGATAATGATGACAAACCAGTGTGGAGCATACAGGATCAAACACAGATCATCTGGTGTTGAAAGATACTGAATAGTAGTGAGTTTTTAAACAGGACTTGAAAACCGAGAGGGAGGGGGCCTGTCTGACAAGCAGAGGTAACTCGTTCCAAAGTCTTGGTCCTGCTACATAGAAGGCCCTGTCACCTCTGCGCTTAAAACGAGTTCCTGGAACTGTGAGGGGCAACTGGTCCGCTGACCTCAGGGAGCGTGGTGGGACATACGGTTGTAGCAGATCAGAGAGATTTGGGGGGGGGGGGGTGACACTGTTCAGTGATTTGTAGACATATTTTGAACTGGATTCGAAAGTGAACTGGTAACCAGTGCAGTGAGGCCAAAACTGGTGTAATGTGCTCTCTTTCACCTGTACTGGTTAAAAATGGGGCTGCTGCATTCTGGACCAGTTGTAGTCGTGCAATGGAGGTCTGACTGATACCAAACAGGAGTGAATTGCAGTAATCAAGCCTAGATGTAATGAATGCATGTATTACTGTCTCCAGGTTCTTTTTGGACAATATGGGCTTCAGTTTAGACAGCCGCCTCAGTTGGAAGAAGCATGATTTAACAATCATGTTTAAGTGATTGTTAAGTTTCAGGGAAGGGTCCATTATCACGCCCAGATTAGTGACTCTTTGTTTTTCTGACAGGGTTAGAGCGGAGAGGTCGATGCAGTGGTTTGTGATCGTGTCGTTGGGAGAGAACAACATGACTTCAGACTTCTTTTCATCGAAACTTAAGAAATTTAAAGCCATTCAGTCCCTGATGTCAGCCAGGCAGTCGAGCAGCGGTTGAATAGAGCATGTACCATTGTGTCTTAGGGGGAAGTAAATTTGACAGTCGTTGGCGTAGAAGTGAAATGGTATGTTGTGTTTCCGGAAAATAGCACCAAGTGGCAACAGGTATAGAGAGAATGTTTAATGTTTACATCCTGGACAGAGAGGAACAATGTTTTGAGAGAGGAGTAAAGGAGGCCATCTTTGTGAAAAGAAACCGTCCATCATTAAACAGGGGTGGAGCCTCCAGGTTCAACTGTCCCCCTCTTACAATGCTGTGATTGCTAGTATCACTCAGCCCTCTGTGAACAGTAAACAGCCATCAGGTGCTAATGATCCATTGTTAGGCTGATGGTCCTTCTTGAGCATGTGATCAGCTGGTTCTGGTTGTCAGCAGCAAACTGGTTGATCCACTCTGAGAAGGTGCTATTTAAGAGACTGAGCTGAATACAGCACCTCAGACTGAGGAAGTCCTCAGGATGAGAGACGAAACGTTTCTATATTTTTTTGTTTTGTCTTGTTTTTTGTTTTTTTGAATGTCCAGAGGACCAGATTGAACTTTTTTGGATTTTTCTACCTGGATTATTGAGCATGCATCAGGATATTCACTCTGAAACATTTGTGCTGCAGGGAAATAAAACCCATCGCCGGCTTTTATCATCGCCGCTTCGTGTACAGAGACGAAAAATTAAGCCGAGTTCCACAAAAATAAACCTTTACACAACAAGAAGTTTAAAATGTCCTTTATCTTTAAAAATAAGTTGTGCTTGAAATTGAAACCACAGCTTATTAATAATATAACAGCCATGTGGCTTATATTGCTATTATAACGTTAAAAGCATAGAAACCCATTTAAACATCTAATAAATTGAGTTTGTTCATTATAAATCAGAAGGGATTTTGCTTGTAAACTTTTCAAATGTAATACATTGTTAAAGTAGTAGTTTGCAAATATATTTGACACTTTGTTTTTTACCCAAAAAGCAACAAAAAAACAAGTGAAATCAACTTTTGTTTTTTTTCTACGTGCTTGAGGCAAATTCAAGAAAAGTGTAACGAGTGATGCCCGTGTGAAAAGTTGGAACTAAAGGCGTCTGAGCAAAGTATTTGGAACAGAAAATCACCGCCCTGGATGAGCCGAGGTCACCGTGAACTTTGGGCCATGTGGTTCAAACACACTCAGTTCCATAAAACTATTGGTTGTGTAAGCGTCCTACCTGGACGTGAAGTCCGTCCACTGCACCGCTGATCGAGTCCAACGAGGGGACGTGTCTCACTGACCCAGAATTGTAGCTGCGAAGGGCGAGGACTTCAGGTTAACACACATCAGACTGACCAGAAGTTCATCATAAAACTATTTCTCTCTCTCGTCTCAGTTGATGCTTATATTGATAGAATTTATAATAATGTGTAACACGCCATCTACACGCAATGAAATCAGCTCTAGAGACGTTGGAATGTTTGATCAGAATGTTACCTGCTGATGCTGCTCCTCCTGGACACACTGCTGCTGGGAGAAGGTGGAGGCGTCTGAAAGGTGTAGAGAAAATCTGAACTTTTCAGGTCCAGAATCACCTGAGGAACAAAAACACGTTCAAGAATTCAGCTTCTCCAGGATTTTCTGCAACTTTTAGCAAATATTAACGTTAATATTTCCAACAGCGGATCAGTGAACTCCTGCTGACAACAAGAAAATCCACAGACTCGGTACAAATATCAGAGTTGGCTAAGCTTTTAACTTGTCTGTTTTGAGTTTTATTGACAGTTGATGACAAAATTCAAGTTTAATATCTATATTTGAGTTTGACATTCTTTTTAAAGATTCATATTAAGGCTCCCACATACTCGGGCGTACTGTGTACACTCCGTGAGCCGCTCGGACTCTGCGCACACTGTCCGCAGTCAGTTGAGACTTCATACTCGAGCGCTCACCCTGATGGGCTGCAGCCCAGCTCTGCAGGCAAGGAGCGTTTACCTTCAGGACAAATTGAGGTCACTGATACATAGTTCCCATGTGACGTAACATCAGGGGCATTTCTGGTACGTCCTCCATGTTGGGAGGCTGCCTCTAGCAGCAGGTGCAGATAAAGTGCAGTTTACCGGTAGTTAATTTTCTCGAATGTTTTTTCTTTCTTTCTTCAAGTCAATTGCAATGGTTGTTTTGTGCTGGGTTAGAGGATGTTACAACTGGGGAGACGTTTGGGTAAAGCAAGTTACAGCTACTTCAGCTTACCTGATGCAGTCTGTGCTACAGTAAAGATCGCTGATATTTACTGCAGCACAAGTTACATCAGCTAAGCTGATCCTTGCTACAATAAATATCAGCGATACTTAATGTAGCACAAGCTACAGCAACTTACCTGCTGTAGCTTGTGCTACATCTACCTTACAGCGATCTTTAATGCAGCAAATATTAGCTTAGCTGATGTAGCAAGCTATGAGGGAAATCTACGCGTATATTATTGTAACTACTTACTCTGCCAGTCACCAGAACCTTATTAACATGAAGAGTTCGGACGTCCTTCACAAATCTGTCATTAATTACAAGCATCCATGGATTTAAAGCTGCGAAGCTCCTCCGTTGTAGCACTCCTCGTGTTCATTAATAATTAACATCAAAGTAACTTCTCGGTGACAACTTGTCTGTTTCGTCTGACATCATTTCTTTCTCCACCTCATAGGGACTGCAGCTATTTTATGCCTAGATCTTGCTCTTGGTCAAGAGTATCAACATACTGAGCTCTGGTCTGTCTGTAAGCATCTTCTTCACATGCGCCTCAACAAATGGCGGAAAACCCGGTATTGCACAATACCGGTCACGTGTGTGGGAACTATGTATTGGTCATTTGCTGACACGCCTACTGGATTGATTGACAGGTCGAAAAAAAAAACAAGAGCTGGCAGCCCCAGTCACAGCAGTGTTCTGTTTTATATGTAGTTAATAAAAAGTTATTTTAAAAAAACGGAGCGCAGGTCCTGCAGTCCACACATCAGACCAGCCCAACAGGAAATCTCCAGACCTCCTGCAGCCACGCTGGACCTGATTTTAATTCTCGTGACAAATTCCTTCATTTCTCCTCATTTCAGTCATGGCATCAACGGAGGAGGAGGAAGAGATCACTTGACTTGGGAAAAAAAAACTAAAGAAAAGGCCATTAAACCAGATCAGGGATGAAGAAGAGGAATTTAATACATTGGTGTCACATACAAAACAGTCCGTCGCTGGGCAGTTTATTGTGCGACACAGAGTACACGTACGCGGTCGTAAAAATTGATCTTTGCGTGGACATGGTTTGTGGACGTCCACTTCAAGACCGCGTTGAGTCCGCCTCAGGTACGCGCGGACCTCTGCGGTGTGAAGTATGCCCAAGTATGTGGCGACCTTTAGGTTGAAGACTGTACTCAGAAACAAGGTCTGAAGCTGTACACTTTGATCTCTTTAAGGGATTTTACACAAATGTCAAGTTCAATAGAAAAATCAAAGGATTCAAGGACGTTTTATTGTCATACCAGCTCACATTTCTGTGATCTGTTTCAATGTTGGTGTGTTCATGCGTGCACATCTGCTCACAGACTCATGTTCATGTTTGT
>NC_056504.1:52568920-52569059 GCF_014905685.2 Nematolebias whitei
TATGTATGTATATATATGTATGTATATGCGTATATGTATGTATATATGTATGTATATGCGTGTATGTATATGTATGTATATGCGTGTATGTATATGTATGTATATGCATATATGTATATGTGTATGTATGTATGTATAT
>NC_056504.1:52569069-52576440 GCF_014905685.2 Nematolebias whitei
TATGTATGTATATGCATATATGTATATGTGTATGTATGTATGTATATGCATATATGTATATGTGTATGTATATATGTATATGTGTATATATGTATGTATATGCATATATGTATATATGTATATATGTGTATATATTTATATCTATATATATATATATATATATATATATATATATATCTTAAATTCACCTTGAATTTGACTTTGGCTCTCCAGTTTGTCACCTCTTTTATTTTAGTGGCATCATTTTGTCCTGTGTGTGTTTTCGTGCAGGTAAGGACGAGGTGCGGGGACAGCTGGACAGCGCGCTACTGGACGTCAACACGCGCTACACCGTCCTGGAGGAAACGGAGAAGCGAGCCGTGCGCAGAGCGCTGGTGGAGGAGCGAGCTCGTTACTGCAGTTTTGTCAACATGCTGAAGCCCGTGCTGGTCGGTGGTGTTTGTGTGTTTTAAATGGTTCAAACCTTTTGTTAAAGTTTTGTTTTCAATCACGCTAATGCCGTCCGTTCACCTGCAGGACCACGAGATTAACATGCTGGGTGAGGTGACTCACCTGCAGACCATCCTGCAGGATCTGACCAACCTCACAGCTGAACCCAACAAACTCCCACCAGCCAGTGAACAGGTGCCCCACACTTTGAGTCTTTAGACATCACCAGTGTTATTTTGAACCTACAAAGTCCAGAGTTGTCAGTAACAAACTGACTGATTCCGTTTGTAGTGGAAAGAATGAAGGTGATGTCGTCTGCGTCGTGTCCTACGATGGCGACCCCGGCTAGCTTCTGGCATGTGCTTGTATGTGGCTGGCAAATCTGAAATTTGTCTTAAACATTTGGTCGCAGGTCACCCAGGATAGCTGGCCCACACTTTTGTAGGTGTAGGAGGGTTTAGGTCTGTTCTTGCCAATTTGCTGTTTGAGGTGTAACTCGGAAAGGTGAGTGTTTTCAAAGTTTGAGATGCCTTTCTTGACCCTTGAATGCCAAACTGATCTTCTTTGAGCAGCCTCCTCCCACTCTTCAGTGGCCGATTTATACGCAGTCAGATTGCGTTTGAAGACGTACTTATAGCAGTCTAATCCCTCAGTCCAAGTCCAACTGCAGTTGGACCACCAGACCGGGCTCACTGGTCCATTTGAACCATGATGCTGTCTGGCCTGAAACTCTTCTGGTCCATTCCAATCATTTTCAGATCTCTGATTACTTGGAGTCGCTGAACCTTGTTAATGCATCTGGATCTGCCTTTCCCTGCAAACTTCACTGTTTTTAATCCCGCACTATGCTTTGATTATGGGGGCTAAGTGTCACAATATGAACTCCTGTAATTACACATCTGTCACAAAAAATACAAGACAATGTCTAATAATAATGTTGTTATTGCTGTCCGGGATCCAGCCTAATCCTGGCCCCTCCACACACTATAGCACACCAGATGACTTCAAAAACATGTCAGGACTACACTTCGTGCACGTTAATGCACGTAGCCTCCTTCATAAAATTGATTTATCAAGAATTTAGGTCTGTTCTACTGGTGCTGGTGTGATTTTTATTTCTGAAACTTGGTTATCTAAATCAGTTTTGGATAAGGATGTGGCAATTGATGGATTTAACATCTACCATTCTGACCGTCTGGTGGTGGTGGGGGGGTGCTATTTACATCAGAGCAAGCCTGAATTCTCAACTGGTCTCTGCTAAAACAATCCCAAACCAATTTGAGGGTGCATTCACAGCAGCCCTGTTAAGTCCGCTTTAATCGAACTCTAGCTCATTTTCCTAGAAAGTCCGGTTCGTTTAGGGAGGTGTGAACGCACCATCGAACTCTGTCACGGAACAAAAAGGTGAACTCTGGCCCGGGCTAAAACCTAAGTCTCGGTCCGGTAGAAGAGAACTCCAGTGCGGTTCCAGTACAGTGTGAATGTAAACAGACCGGACCTGCTCCACAGGACAAACAAACACACATTTCTCTCATATGGAGCCGTCAGCTGACTTGTGTGGAAAAACAATATTCTCCATGGTCTTCTGTTTCATCTTCTGCTCATGCTGAGTCCATTTTTGAAAAATGACTAAATATAACTCCTAAAACTGCTAAAACTTGATGCCACTTCGTTTTTATTTTTATTTACAAAAGAAGAAGAAGAAGACGTGTCATCAGAGGTTTTTGTGTCGTTTCTTTCAGTAGTTCTTGGTGCAGCGCCCCCACAGGCGAGCGGGGGAACAGGTTGGTTCAACAGGTTGGTTCAACAGGTTGCTTCAACAGGTTGCTTCAACAGGTTGCTTCAACAGGTTGCTTCAACAGGTTGCTTCAACAGGTTGGCTCGACTGCACAGTGCAGTGTGAATGCAAACGCACCAGCTCAAATGTAACAAAAGGTCATGAATATTGGTCCTGAACCGAACCGAGTCTACCGGACTATCAGCTGTGAAAACAACCTGAATCCCTACCAGAAACATTACTTTGGATGGAGGCCAGATCTTATCTGTCGTGGGCTGTTATTGCCCCCCCCCCCCCCCCCCAGCAACCCCTGAGCCTCTGTCCTCGCTGTCACACTTCCTAGCAAATTTACAATTCAATGAAGTCCTGCGAGGAACAACGGTCAAGAGGAAACGTTGTGCCTGGAAACAGAAGAGGGGGAAGCGGGTGGGCAGGTTTTTGTCTGCATGTCTTCAGAGAAGCGGCTACATATGAGGGAGAGCTGGACCTGGAGGAATACACCTCTTCTGTTCTTGGCTTCATCTCCAAGTGTGCTGATGATGTCATCACCACCAGGACAGTAACCTGTTATCAGAATCACAAACCCTGGCTGAATGCTGAGGTGAGAGCTCTGCTGAAAGCTCGAGACGCTGCGTTCAGGACAGGTGAGGCATCAGCACTCCGAGAGGCAAGGAAAAGACGGCCTGCAGGCATTGCAAGGGCCAAAGCCACATACGCCCAGAAAATTCAGGGTCACTTCATCACCAATGACCCCCAGTGCATGTGGAAGGGCATCAAGTGCATTACGAACTACAACATCAGGGATGCACAATGCTCAAAGGACCCCTCATTACCAGATGCACTAAATAAGTTCTATGCTCGCTTTGAGGATCCTAACACCCCCCCCCCCCCCCCCCCAGCACCAGACTTATAGAGCTTTGGAACCTATGTCACTGCACTGGGAGTGTTTGGGGGTGTTACCATCTGGACCCCCATGTTTCCTGTCCTCAGAAAAAACTCAGGTGTTTTTTCATGGTGTCACTTCTGTATCCTCCTTCAAAATGCTGAAATCAGCTCTAAACAAAGTGGACTATATCATGACAAACTTCTCCCATGACAAAAAACAGTACATGGAAAAAATAGGTAAAATTGGAAATGTCGCCCGTTTAAAAAAAAAAAAAAAAAAAAAAAGGAGCAGAGACCCGGAGTAATATTTGCCTTCACTGCCATTCCCAGTCATTTTAGCAGACCTGGTCTGTGTCGGTGCTTACACCTCAAATAATTTCAAGAACTACAAGTCACTGGGAGCGCTGGTCCAATCTATGAATGGCTGGGTGAACGATTTGGGCATTTTTAACTCCCCGGATTGTGAATATGTTGTGGTTTGAACAAAGGTACGTTGTTCTTGACTCCTTAATTTTACATAAATTATTAATGTACATTATTTCAGAATCAATCAACTTTCTGTATGCTGAGTATGAAAAATTGTGAACCCGTGATTTTTAAAGTACGTTTTTAACTTATTTACGAATCTCCAAGTTGAAACGGTTAATTACCTTATTTTTAATGACTTGAGCTCGTCTAATAACCAAATGTAGACTTCAAATCTTGATTAGATTACTTTATTATTTATATACTGTATTGTGAGATTTAAAGTCAAAACCTCCTTCCATCAGTGAGAGCATTGAGGATGGAACATGACGGGGTCTTCCAGCATGACAATGATCCCAAACACACCGCTCTGCAACAAAGGAGTGGCTCCGTAAAGAGCATTTCAAGGTACTGGAGTGGCCTAGCCAGTCTCCAGACTTCAACTCCATAGGAACATTGTGGAGGGAGTTGAAAGTCTGGACTTGCGACCCGTCCAGAGTGTACCCCGCCCCTTGCACAGTGATTGCTGGACATGGGCACCGGCGACCCCCGTGACCCAAAATGGAAGAAGCGGGTAAAAGATAATGGATGGACGGAGGGAGTTGAAAGTCCATGTTTTCCAACGACAGCCCCAAAACATCACTGGTCTAGAGGAGATCTGCACGGAGGAATGGGCCAAAAGAACAGCTACAGTGTGTGCAGACCTGGTGAAGACTTATAGGAAAAGTTTGACCTCTGTCATTGCCAACAAAGGTTATGCTACTAAGTTTTGAGTTGAACTTTTGTTATTGATCCAATACTTATTTTCCACCATAATTTACAAATAAATTACTTTAAAATCCTATAATGTGATTTCCTGGATTATTTTTCCTCATTTTTTCTCATAGTTGAAGTATACCTATGATGAAAATTACAGACCTCTCTCATCAAGATGGATTTACTTCATCTGAGAGTGGGCGCCTCAGAAGAGATGAAGAAGTGTGCAGTGCTTTGCCTCACGGAAACGTGGATTACAAGCGAAACGCCGGACACAGTCTTCTAGCTGGATGACAGATTTTTTTTCGAGCGGACCGCTGCAGCGAGCTAACGGGGAAATCACGGGGAGGCGGAGTATGCATTTACGTGAGTAAAAGTTGGTGCACGAACTGTACTGTTGTAAATAGCTCATGCTCGAAGGCTTTGGAGCAAATAACAGTGAAATGCCAGCCACATTATCTACCCCGCGAGTTCACGGTGACTTTCATCACAGTTGTTTACATTCCTCCGGACGCTAATGCTAATGAATCACTGCAGGAGCTACATGATATCATCAGCTCGCTGCAGAGCAAACACCCCGAGGCTCTTTACGTGGTAGCCGGAGACTTTAACCACGTGAATCTAAAGGACTGTCTCCCGAACTTTAATCAACATGTGATAATTCCGACACGTGGAGACAAGACGCTGGACCGTGTTTACACGAACATAAAAGATGCATACAAAGCCGAACCCCGCCCCCACCTATGACTGTCAGACCACATCTCAATCTTCCTGGCTCCTGCTTACATGCCCCCGCTGAGACGCTCCAGACCGGTACAAAAGAAAGTTAAATGCTGGATCCAGGACAGTGACCCCATACTGAAAGATTGTTTTGACCGAACAGACTGGCAGGTTTTCAGAGAAGCTGCTGAAAATGGAGGTTCGCTTGATCTTGACCAATACACATCCTCAGTTCTGGGTTACATTAGTACATGTACTGAAACTGTCTCCACTATCAGAAATGTTAAAAGCTACCCAAACAGAAAACCTTGGCTGAATGCAGAGGTGCGTACCCTGCTGGAAGCCAGGAACACTGCCTTCAGGTCTGGAGACTCAGAGGAGCTGAGTAGGACAAGAAAAGAGCTGGTTGCTGGTATTAAGAGGGCCAAGGCCACATATGCACAGAGGATCGAGGGTCAATTCATCTCACGAGACCCTCGGAGCATGTGGAGGGGCATTAAGTGCATAACAGATTATAAAGGAAGGAGCGAACAATGCCCCAAAGACCCATCTCTGCCTGATGCCCTCAACAAGTTCTATGCACGCTTTGAAGACCCGAACAGACCACCCAGCACCAGACTCACCTCACCACCGGATGAAGAGCATCTCAGCGTGACCTCAGCAGAAGTAAGGAGTACTTTCAGGAGGAATAATCCGCACAAGACAACTGGCCCAGACAACATCCCCGGAAAAGTGTTGAAGGAATGTGCTGATCAGCTCTGCGAGGTGCTGGCAGACATCTTTAACACCTCACTTACCCTGGAGACAGTTCCCACCTGCCTGAAGACTGCCACCATCATCCCAGTCCCAAAAAGCTCTACAGTGACTGGTCTGAATGACTATTGGCCAGTGGCCCTCACCCCGATAGTCGCTAAATGCTTCGAAAAACTGGTCATGACCCACATCAAAACAACCATCAACATCAACGAGGACCCTCATCAGTACACGTATTGCGAGAACCGATCAACAGAGGACGCCATCTCCTCTGTGGTCCACACTGCGCTCAACCACCTGGAGCAGAAAAACTCCTACATCCGTATGCTCTTTGTGGACTTCACATCCGCCTTCAACACCATGATCCCCCAAACCCTGATGGACAAACTATCCACACTAGGACTAAGCCCCTCCATTTGCAACTGGGTACTAGACTTTTTAACAAACAGACCACAGTTAGTGAGGATCCACAACCTCTCCTCCTCCACCATAACTCTCAGCACTGGCTCTCCTCAGGGATGTGTGTTGAGCCCCCTTCTGTTTACTCTGCTCACATATGATTGTGCAGCTACCCATCCAGGCTGTCACATTGTAAAGTTTGCAGATGATACAGCGGTGGTGGGATGCATCAAAAACAATGATGAGTCCAGCTACAGGCAAGAGGTGGAACACCTGGAGAGCTGGTGCAGAGAGAATAACCTTCACATCAATGTGAAGAAGACAAAAGAGATGATTGTGGACTTCAGAAGGAACAAAAACACCTACACCCCCCTGAACATAAGAGGATCTGCGGTGGAAGTGGTCTCCAGCTACAAGTACTTGGGTGTACACATGAATGACAACCTCAGCTGGAGCAACAACACCACCAGCCTGATCAAGAAAGCTCATCAGAGACTCTACTTCCTCAGACGGCTGAGGCGAGCTGGTCTGGGAAGCTCAGTCCTCACCTCCTTCTACAGGTGTGCAGTGGAGAGCATCCTGTGCTCCAGCATCAACGTGTGGCATGGAGGCTGCACAGCTGCAGAAAGAAAAGCTTTGCAGAGAGTGGTGAAGGCTGCACAGAAATCTGTTGGAATCAGTCTCCCCACCATCACAGACATCTACACCTCCAGATGCAGGAAGAGGGCCACCTGCATCATGAAGGACCCCACCCACCCAGCACACTCACTTTTTGCCCCACTCCCCTCAGGAAGGAGGTTAAGGAGCATTAAGTGTAGAACCACTAGACTGAGGAACAGCTTCTACCCTGAGGCTGTTAGACTCATGAATCTCTAACTAGAATAATCACTGTGAAAAACCATATCATGTTGCTGCTGATCTGTTTCATGTTGCTGCTGATCTGTTTCAATGTTGATGTGTTCATGCGTGCACATCTGCTCACAGACTCATGTTCATGTTTGTGCTGATGTTCAATGTTTTATGTTATGAGTGCTTAGTGTATATTTAGTTGATGTTTTTCTTAGTTCATATCTTAGATGTTGTTACTGTTTTTCTTATACATTTTATTGTTGGATGTAACTGGGACCCTGTGTACATAATTTCGCTCCACCACATGTACCACATGAGGTGCGAATGACAATAAAGAA
>NC_056504.1:52576540-52577047 GCF_014905685.2 Nematolebias whitei
ATATATATATACAAACATACATACGCATATATATATATACAAACATACATACGCATATATATATATACAAACATACATACACATATATATATATACAAACATACATACACATATATATATACAAACATACATACACATATATATATATACATACATACATACACATATATATATACATACATACATACACATATATATATACATACATACATACACATATATATTTACATACATACATACACATATATATATATATTTATATACATATATACACATATATATATACATACACATATATATATACATACACATATATATATACATACACACACATATATATATACATACACATATATATATATATATATACATACACATATATATATATATATATATACATATACATATATACATATACATACATATACATTTACATATATACATATACATACATATACAATTACATATATACATATACATACATATACATTTACATATATACATATA
>NC_056504.1:52577776-52580269 GCF_014905685.2 Nematolebias whitei
ATATATACACATATACATACATATACATATATATACACATATACATATATACACATATATATACACATATACATATATACACATATATATACACATATACATATATACACATATATATATACATATACATATATACACATACATATATACATATACATATACACACATATATATATACATATACATATACACACATATATATATACATATACATATATATACACACACATATATATACATATACATATATATACACATATATATACACATATACATATATATACACATATATATACACATATACATATATATACACATATACATATATATATACACATATATATACACATATACATATATATACACATATACATATATACATATACATACATATATACATAGCAGAGGTGCGTACCCTGCTGGAAGCCAGGAACACTGCCTTCAGGTCTGGAAACTCAGAGGAGCTGAGTAGGACAAGAAAAGAGCTGGTTGCTGGTATTAAGAGGGCCAAGGCCACATATGCAAAGAGGATCGAGGGTCAATTAATCTCACAAGACCCTCGGAGCATGTGGAGGGGCATTCAGTGCATAACAGATTATAAAGGAAGGAGTGAACAATGTCCCAAAGACCCATCTCTGCCTGATGCCCTCAACAAGTTCTATGCACGCTTTGAAGACCCGAACAGACCACCCAGCACCAGACTCACCTCGCCACCGGATGAAGAGCATCTCAGCGTGACCTCAGCAGAAGTAAGGAGTACCTTCAGGAGGATTAATCCGCACAAAGCAACTGGCCCAGACAACATCCCCGGAAAAGTGTTGAAGGAATGTGCTGATCAGCTCTGTGAGGTGCTGGCAGACATCTTTAACACCTCACTTACCCTGGAGACAGTTCCCACCTGCCTGAAGACTGCCACCATCATCCCAGTCCCAAAAAGCTCTACAGTGACTGGTCTGAATGACTATCGGCCAGTGGCCCTCACCCCGATAGTCGCTAAATGCTTCGAAAAACTGGTCATGACTCACATCAAAACAACCATCAACATCAACGAGGACCCTCATCAGTACGCATACCGTGAGAACCGATCAACAGAGGATGCAATCTCTTCTGTGGTCCACACTGCGCTCAACCACCTGGAGCAGAAAAACTCTTACGTCCGTATGCTCTTTGTGGACTTCACATCCGCCTTCAACACCATGATCCCCCAAACCCTGATGGACAAACTATCCACACTAGGACTAAGCCCCTCCATCTGCAACTGGGTACTAGACTTTTTAACAAACAGACCACAGTTAGTGAGGATCCACAACCTCTCCTCCTCCACCATAACTCTCAGCACTGGCTCTCCTCAGGGATGTGTGTTGAGCCCCCTTCTGTTTACTCTGCTCACATATGATTGTGCAGCTACCCATCCAGGCTGTCACATTGTAAAGTTTGCAGATGATACAGCGGTGGTGGGATGCATCAAAAACAATGATGAGTCCAGCTACAGGCAAGAGGTGGAACACCTGGAGAGCTGGTGCAGAGAGAATAACCTTCACATCAATGTGAAGAAGACAAAAGAGATGATTGTGGACTTCAGAAGGAACAAAAACACCTACACCCCCCTGAACATAAGAGGATCTGCGGTGGAAGTGGTCTCCAGCTACAAGTACTTGGGTGTACACATGAATGACAACCTCAGCTGGAGCAACAACACCACCAGCCTGATCAAGAAAGCTCATCAGAGACTCTACTTCCTCAGACGGCTGAGGCGAGCTGGTCTGGGAAGCTCAGTCCTCACCTCCTTCTACAGGTGTGCAGTGGAGAGCATCCTGTGCTCCAGCATCAACGTGTGGCATGGAGGCTGCACAGCTGCAGAAAGAAAAGCTTTGCAGAGAGTGGTGAAGGCTGCACAGAAATCTGTTGGAATCAGTCTTCCCACCATCACAGACATCTACACCTCCAGATGCAGGAAGAGGGCCACCTGCATCATGAAGGACCCCACTCACCCAGCACACACACTTTTTTCCCCACTCCCCTCAGGAAGGAGGTTGAGGAGCATTAAGTGTAGAACCACTAGACTGAGGAACAGCTTCTACCCTGAGGCCGTTAGACTCATGAATCTCTAACTAGAATAATCAATGTGAAAAACCATATCATGTTGCTGCTGATCTGTTTCATGTTGCTGCTGATCTGTTTCAATGTTGATGTGTTCATGCGTGCACATCTGCTCACAGACTCATGTTCATGTTTGTGCTGATGTTCAATGTTTTATGTTATGAGTGCTTAGTGTATATTTAGTTGATGTTTTTCTTAGTTCATATCTTAGATGTTATTACTGTTTTTCTTAGACATTTTATTGTTGGATGTAACTGGGACCCTGTGTACATAATTTCGCTCCACCACATGTACCACATGAGGTGCGAATGACAATAAAGAAACTCTGACTCTGACTCTGATACATATATATATATACATACATATATACATATACATATATATATACATACA
>NC_056504.1:52580279-52580876 GCF_014905685.2 Nematolebias whitei
ATATATATACATACATATATACATATACATATATATATACATACATACACACATATACATATATGAATACATACATACACACATATATATATATACATACATATATACACACATATATATATATATACATACATATATACACACATATATATATATACATACATATATACACACATATATATACATACATATATACACACATATATATACATACATATATACACACATATATATACATACATATATACACACATATATACACATACATATATATACATACATATATACACATACATATATACACATATATATATACATACATATGTACACATATATATATACATACATATGTACACATATGAATATATACATACATATGTACACATATGAATATACATACATATGTACACATATATATATATACATACATATGTACACATATATATATATACATACATATGTACACATATATATATACATACATATGTACACAAATATACATACATATGTACACACATATACATACATATGTACACACATATAAATATACATATGTACGCATATACATATATACATATGTACGCATATACATATATA
>NC_056504.1:52580886-52580995 GCF_014905685.2 Nematolebias whitei
ATATGTACGCATATACATATATACATATGTACGCATATACATATATATACATATGTACGCATATATATATATACATATGTACGCATATATATATACATATGTACGCATA
>NC_056504.1:52581095-52590473 GCF_014905685.2 Nematolebias whitei
GATGGCCTCCTTTACTCCTCTCTCAAACCATCGTTCCTCTCTGTCCAGAATGTCAACATCTTCATCCCTGAAAGAGTGACCACTGGCCTGGAGATGAGTGTAGACCTCAGAGTCCTGGCCTGATGATGTTGCTCTTCTGTGCTGGGCCATCCTTTTGGTCAGTGGCTGTTTAGTTTCCCCGATGTAAGACTGATCACAGCCCTCCTGACACTGAACAGCATACACAACATTACTCTGTTTGTGCCGGGGGACTGGATCTTTGGGATGAACCAGTCTTTGCCGTAATGTATTTTGGGGTTTAAAAGCCACTGGGACGTTATGTTTAGCAAATAAACATCTCAGTTTCTCTGATACTCCCTCAACATATGGAATGACCACTGGTCTGGGTCTGGGTTCCTCCTTTTCACCTGATGGCTGACTGGAGTCCTGTTTGGGTTTCTTCTCTGCTTTCAGGAAGGCCCAGTTAGGATATCCACATTGCTCTAGAGCCTGTCTTGTGTGGGATTTCTCCTTCTGCCTGGTTCCCGAGCTAGTGGGGATGCTGTCTGCTCTGTGGTACAGAGTCCTGATGACTCCTAACTTGTGCTCCAAAGGGTGATGGGAGTCAAACTGCAAATACTGGTCTGTGTGGGTGGGTTTGCGGTACACCTCTGTTTGCAAATGTCCTCTATCAGAGACTGAGACCTCACAGTCCAAGAAAGCCAACTTGCCATTTTTTACATCTTCTCGTGTGAACTTGATGTATTTATCCACAGAGTTGATGTGGTCAGTAAAAAGTTGGACTTCCTGAGATTTGATTTTAACCCAGGTGTCGTCAACATACCTGAACCAATGACTTGGTGGTGTCCCTGAAAAGGACGTCAAGGCTCTCTTTTCTACCTCCTCCATGTACAGGTTGGCAACAATAGGAGAAACTGGAGACCCCATAGCACACCCATGTTTCTGCCTATAATATTGCTCCCCATATGTGAAGTAGGTTGACTGCAGGCACAGTTTCAAGAGTTGACACAGTTGTTCTGTGGAAAGCGTGGTCCTGCTGCTCAGAGTGGTGTCTGATTTTAATCTTAAACTGACCACCTCTACTGCATCATCAACAGGAATGCACGTAAAGAGTGATGTGACATCAAAAGAGACCATTGTTTCATCAGTCTCCATGATGACATCCCTCACCTTGTCCACAAAGTCCATGGTGTTCTCTATGTGGTGTTCTGAGCTGCCAACTAAAGGGATGAGTACAGACGCCAGATATTTGGAAACATTGTAAGTGACAGAGTTAATCATACTAACAATTGGTCTTAAAGGTACACCTTGTTTGTGGATTTTAGGTAAACCATACAGACTAGGTGTGGCCTCCCCTGGGTACAGTCTGTGGTACAGAATACGGTCAATAGCCTTGTCCTGCTCCAAATTTTTCAGGCAATCTATTAACTTCTTCTTGTAACCACTTCCTGGATCTCTTTTCAGAGGTTCATGTGTTTAAGTCCGGGTTCAACTGTCCCCCTCTTACAATGCTGTGATTGCTAGTATCACTCAGCCCTCTGTGAATAGTAAACAGCCATCAGGTGCTAATGATCCATTGTTAGGCTGATGGTCCTTCTTGACCATGTGATCAGCTGGTTTTGGTTGTCAGCAGCAAACTGGTTGATCCACTCTGAGAAGGTGCTATTTAAGAGACTGAGCTGAAAACAGCACCTCAGACTGAGGAAGTCTCTTGGATGAGAGACGAAACGTTTTTAGATTTTTTTGCTTTGTTTTGTTTTTTTGTTTTTTGAATGTCCAGAGGACCAGATTGAACTTTTTTGGATATATTATTGTAGTGAACTTGACCTGATGTCAAAACTAAGCCTAAGGTCAAAATCCTTGACCTTAAGAACCTTGTGGGACAGAAACTGTCATTTCATTGATTTGAATCCAGAAATACAGGTTCACCCATCCTGAGACTTTCTTTCTTGAAAATTCAAGTGAAAGAACACTCTCTTTTCTATTATCATTCCTGTTTTACAAATGTTTGATAATCAAAGTGTTTTAGTTCAAACCATTTTAGATGTTGCAGTGAACTAATCAATTTTATTAACTGTAAAACAGTAACAATGATTTTTAGTTGCTTATGCAAAGTAGAATTCATGTTAAGGCCTGTTACAGAGTAATTATGCATTTTCTGATTTCTGTCTTTGAATGAGCAAGTGTGCGTTTTCCAAGGTCAGGAGTCGAAGCAGACATGTGTTGGAACAACTGTCTTGTTTACATCCTCTCAGACGTCAACAGAGAAGTTGGCACCTGTTTCTCCAAACTCGCCAAAACAAAACTCTCTCTGTCTCTGAGAACATTTTCAATCTGTTCCAATAACATTCTTGCTGTTTTCTGACTTCTAGTAACCTCTTACATCACAAAACACACCCCTGTCTGGTTGATATTGACCAATCAGGAATGCTCAAATATACCGGAAATAGAGCCCTTTAAATGCCGGTACTTCCTAGTTCTCTCAGTTCTGAGATGTTCGCAGTTCTGTGAAGTCGTTTGGGAGAACAGAAGTCCAGCCATGATAAGGCTCTTCCGAGTTTGGATTATAACATCTTCCACCTCTGAGTGGAACTTCTGAAGGACTCCACTCATGTGAAGTCCACTTGCTGAGGTGAGCTTGTGTCAGACAGGATATCGTCACTACTTCGGACGGGTCACAGCCATCCTATGGAGACGCTGGACAGGTAGCGTTAACTGGAATTCCGTATCTGCTGATTCATCTTCAGAGAGGTAACGAGTCAAGTTTACTACCGAGCGTACCGAGGAAAAGCTGGGTTCGAATGGAGAGTGTCAGTTCTGGTCAACACTCCCCCTCACACACCATCTTTTACTCCCTTTAAACTTCACTTTCCATCTTTAAAAATTATTCTATCAAGTAGAAATCCTTCCAGATAATTTAGAAATGTCTGTGTAAAGTGCTCATCCACCGCCGTGTGGATAATTGATCACAATTGTACAGCCGCTGATTAATTATGTTGTTATTCTCATATTTTGCCAAATTAATGTAAATGTTTGATGTAAACTTTGATTCTGTAAAATAAATGACCACATTCATTTTGATGGGTCAAAGATAAATAACGTCTCACGTTACATTTTATTAAATTCAATGCACGTTTTATTCAGTCCAGAAAAATGAGAGAATCCGTTTTAATTGATGAATATATCTCAGCATCTGTTCATCTACATTATTAATATTTATTTATTTTTCTTCTTTCAGCTTCTCTCTTCTTTGGGGTCACCACAGCGAACTAACACACACAAAAGCTTGGTAATTGTTTTTACACTGGACGTCCTCCCTGACCAACCACAGACACCGAGCTCCCACAGCCTCCGTGTGGAGCAGAGCTGCGTCTAGGACGCCGGGGGAGCAGACGGTGGTGGTTAAAGACCTTGCTCTAGGGCCCAGGGTGGGGCAAATGAGGGTGGAGGCAGGTGTGGGTGTTTCACCTTTCCCCCACAGTTTGATGGTGTCGGTCTGAGGGATAGAACCATCGATCTTCTGATCACAGGCCCACCTTCTCTAACCTCTGCACCACCACTCCCCATAATGTGCTACATTTCTTAAAATACACTATCGATACAGACTGATGCTGTGCCCGAAGCTTTAAACTGAGGAGATACAGACGTGGCTGCTCAAATATCGGAGCAGTGTTGAAAATTCTTATTTTTTCAAGAAACAAAGAAGTGGGTACGTAACGTGCAGCAATCGTTCACGTCAGAACATCTGTTCAGCACATGTGCAGTCTGTCCCCTCGTATCTGAAACGCTCCCTCCATCGGTGTCAGCTGGAAGTTTTGAAGTGGCTGAACAGACTTAATGACAGACTACATCACGGGGCGAACATGCACATGTTTACTTCTTCATTGTGGCGTACTCACTGAGATTTAAACAAAACCTGCTGACGTGTATTTAGATAAAGTCCTGTCTAAGGATTATAAAACTGGAAAAGAAAGAAGTGCAGTCTGTAGAGGCGTAACAGTTTTAGTGCTCAGATTAAAGGCTTGCTCAGACCCAAGCAACAAAACTAAATCCACGAGATAAGAAACCGTTTCAGGGTGAAAATAGGTTGAAAACAAACCGTTGGTCCATGTGTTGCACGTTAAATGACCTCTTTATGTCCCCACACCACGCTGAAGGCCTGGCTGCTGAGTGGACACAAACCAGGAATAAAAAAACTTGTCGGGAGCTTGCATGTAATTTGTCATGACATGAAAGCATCATATAAAGATGTGTGTGTGTGTGTGTGGGGGGGGGGTCCCCTCGTCCATTTGAGCTCAGTAGATGGAGGGCACCAGAATTTCTCCTTGTTGGCACCAAGTCTAACTTGTCCAAATGTAATAGTTTCACAAAGTTGATGACTCCACAGTTTCCCCTACAGCTAAGAGTCTGGGTGTCAACAGCACTTTACCTTTGAATCTCATGGCAGTAACATTACTCGGTCTACATATTTTCATGTTGGAAACATCAACCGTCTCCGTTCATTTCTTACCCCACCAGCACAGCCATCCTTATCGACGCTCGTCACCTCTCCACTAATTCAGTTCAGTTTATTTCTATAGCACCAAGTCACAACAGAAGTCATCTCAGGGCACTGAACAGAAACATTTACCGTATTTTTCGCCCTATAAGTTGCATTTTTTTGCATAATTTACATGCCCTGCGACTTATAGGGCGAAGTGACGTATTTACGGATTTTTCCATATTTATAAACCGATGTTTGGTTGAGATTTGACCCTTTTCATTCTGACTGAAAATATTGAACACGACCATTTTTAGCTGCTAGATGTTACTCCAGTAGTATGGCATGCCCTTGTGCCATGTAATAGGTAAAAGTGGCTATTAATGACACAATTGGCTTGCCATAGCCTCCCACCTTCGTCCAGCTCGCCTGGAGCAGCCGTTAAATCAGCTTGATTTCGCTGCGCCGCCCCGATAAAATGCAGCTGATTTGAGCATTAAGTAAAAGTTCAAGTGAGACACACCTTTACTATAATGCTGAGCAAAAATAATAATTGTTTTTAGGTGTTAATCTTGTTAAATTCTTTTTAACATCCTCCCGTGCACACTCCTGCAGCCGCCATTTGGCAGCCAATCAATTTCTGGCACAACACCGGCCCACATGTCCGGGCTGTCAGCGCTGACGTATTTATGGTTTTTCCACTTTAGACATATTTGGACTGATGCGACTTAAAGGGTGGAGGGACGTGTATGGTGCAAAAAACGGTATATATAAAAATAATAATTTAACACTATTTAGTATCAAATGAAAACTATTCAATTTGAACAATTCATTTAAAGAATGAGGTCAATTTGTCCTCTAGTTGTCTAAGCTTAAGACATTAAAAAGTTAAAGGCTGAGGAAGAGACGGGCATGAAAGAAATCTGGAGAGATGCTGAGGACGTTAAACTGTTGGGCACATCTGCAGTGACTCTTTTTTGTTTTACATATATGAATGTTTCTGTTTATTGCCCTGAGAAAACGTCTCCTGTCACTTGGAGCTGTAGAAATAAACTGAATTGAATTAATTATTTGTGGGCATCAGATTTCATGAAAGAAACAGAACTTTCTCTTTTCACAAGCCTCAAACTTCTATTTTAATTAAGTTAATTGTGTCTTGTGACGTGCAGAAATGTGGATTTTTTTGCACAAGCTCTCGTTTTTTTTCTGCCTGAGGCTGAATGCATGCTTCCCCAACAACATTTCAGGTTGTTTAAATTATGGGATGTGAAGATTGTGGCGACTGCAGGGTGTGTCCCTTTGATAGAAGCAAAGGGCGTGGACCAGGTGTCTGCCTTGAAGTGGTCCAGGTTTCTGTGCAATGATCCAAACAACAAGCCAAAGTGCCTCAGAATGGGGACAAGAGTGTCGATCTAAAAGCTTTAGTTCAGATTAAAATGATCAAATTCAGTTCAGGACACACTCTTTGGCTCCTAAAACAAAGCGGCTGCGATAAAGCACAGCTGAAGCCAACACAAACAGAGCCAAAGTCAAGAACAACAAGCATCGACTCCAGACTGAAAAGTTAAAAATCAGCACCTAAAGTCCAAATTTCAGCCACGAACTGATGAATATTGTTCTGCCAGCTGCTCTGCGCTGATAACAGGACTTCTATCAACCTGTCCGAACAGCCAAGGTGTATCCAACAATGTTCAGTCAGGTCACCTGGACAGTTTCTTTTTTTTTGTGCTGAAACGTTTCACCTTCCATCCAGAAGGCTTCATCTGTCAAGGAAACAAGCAACACAAAAGTGATTCTTCCCCCAACTTTGTTGGTTTTGAACCAGTTTGACATGACTGTTGATGAGGGAGAGGGCCGGCACCAGAGGAGGGGGTGTGCCAAAGACGCCATCTTAGCACCAACATAACTGGTTTGTTCCTTTGGAGTAAGCTGTGTGTTGTGTGTTTCCTTGACTGATGAAGCCTTCTGGATGGAAGGTGAAACGTTTCAGCACAAAAAAAGAAACTGTCCAGATGACCTGACTGAAAAATGTTGGATTGTATACCTGGATTATTGAGCATGGACTTTGTTGGTCCAAGGTATGTTTTCCAGACAAAAAAACATCTTGTTCATGTTGTGGAAGAAAAGACTGAAGTCTAAACGAGATCACAAGGATCTGATGTCACAGGCAGGAGAGGAAAAGCCTCCACAATTTAAATCTACCAATCAGCCTGCTGTGATGTCAGGGATGAAACGTTGTTCAGAGGGATTCTCATCCATCAGGTGAGTCCACTGTGACAGTTGAAGCCTTCCTGCTTAGTGAAGACATTGCAGCTGTTTGAACGTTGATGTGGACCTGATGGGGCGCAGCAGCAAACCTGCTCACACTAAAACCACAAGGACTTCTCTTACCTTTCTTCACCTTCTTCTGCAGTTTGATTGTGTCGGAGGATTTCTTCTTGATGTCGGCCCGGGCCTTCTTGTACTCTGATAAAAGAAAACATGAATGAGACGTGGTTGCTTCAGTCCAGTCGTGTGAGAGAAGTAGGGCTGGGCGATATCTCCATATTAAAAATATTATCCTTTAACTTTCTCAAAAATCGACAGTGCGCCTGATAATCCAATGCACCTGATGTATTAATGCTGGTTGTGCTTCCTGACCTCGAACACATTTTATGTTACAACTGAACAATGTTGAGTTTTTGTGAATGAGTTGGACAAAGTTTGACTTATCTGACTGTTTCGTTTAATGTGCCTCGTGTATGAAAACAGACCCGTTCACTGATGTTGTGCCTTATAGTCTGAAACAAAAAGACGGTGGTTGAACGTCCGCCTGCTGTCTTCTCTTTCTCCCCACCGGCCCCTCACCCGCTCCCCCCACTTCCTGCTCCTCCAGGTGGGACGGCACGCAGCATTCGCAGAGCAGCTTGTGAGCAGGAAAATGTAAAATGGCTCTGTTATTTGGAGATGGTTTGGATTTAATGTGTCAGATGTGCAGCAGAAAAATGTTTTCTGTAGACAACGCTGAAAACGAGTCCCGACGAACGGTTCGAGCACAACGAACCTTTGTCACCACTGAAAAGACAGCGCTGCAGAGTGGAGCATGAAGAGTTAACTTTGTGCTGCAGCTCCGGCTGGGAAGCTTCCTTCCCTCAAACAAACTACGGTATGAAAGTCATGCAGCCGTGCTGTGCCGTACGAGAGGAAAAGCCAGAGTTAGTTTGAGATTAATAAATCAGCAGCTTATCATTTCACTGAAGACACGGTCCTTAGAGGCTGACAAGATGGCTAACCGTATTAATGTCACACCACCTCTCACTGTAACACTTGAAATCTGTGTACTTCTCCTTTTTGTGCCCGTCCAACTTCACGCAGCCCCCCCCCCCCGCTGAACACAAGCAGCCCTCACTGCAGCTTCACACACACGTCGTGAAGGCGGTGGATGTGGGGAGGATTATTATTTAATATGGAGTTTGATAGGAATTTTTTTCCTCCATCTCCTACATGTGTCCAGTTTCACTGCTTTTTGTCCGTCTAAACAGATCTCACTTGGAAATGATTCTTGGAGGGTCAATGTGATTTATCCGTTTAAATAAAGGTTGAAGTGAATACATAAATAAATATCTAGAAAACATGCTTTAATATATGTAAATAGTTTATTTTTTAGACATTTATTTTGTACACTTAGTTGTTTGTTAATAAATGTGCCTGTGTGACAAATGGGACAAAGCTTTGACTCAAATATATTTTTGCTAAGAAAAAATATTGACATATCACGATTTATCTTAAAATATCGAGATATTAATTTTGGTCCCTATCGCCCAGCCCTAGTGAGAACCTGTCTGGATACCTTTGGCATGGTCTTTGTCCAGCTGACTCGCCACTTTCTTCCACTCCTCCATCTTCAGTTCCAGTGGAGTCATGAGACTTTCTGAAAGAGCTCTAAAAATAAAGATGACAATAAGTCTATCTTCAACCTAATTTATTCAAAACCTGTGAAATAAACAATTTATTTTATTTTCTACAGACTCTGGCATCAAATCTGCAATTTTCTGGTAAACATAACCAAAGTATGACATTTTAATAACTCACTGTTATACAGAACAGCTGACAGTTAAAGATAACTTCATAAAATCCAACATTTTGAAATAATTTAGACAATAATCCTGGTGCTTCCAAGTCTTTATACTAAAAAACTGTCTATATTGGGTCTCACACTTGAGAACATCAGAGCAAAACTCAAAGCACGAGCTGAGGAACAACATGTGAAGATATGTGAGAACAGGAGCACGACAGAATAAATAACTTGGGAAAAGTCCTGAGATGTTCTAAAAGTCACCAGCAGGCGTCCTACAAGCAGCTGTTCATCCAAACCGAGTAAGCTTTTTTTTTTTTAGCTCAGTTTAAGTGTAGAAACATTGTGAAGTGTTTCAATGAACTTATCATCATCGCTCAATTTTTTAAATTTTTTTTAAAGAAAGAGAAGAAAGAAGAATAAATAAATAAAAGAGAAATAGATAAAACGAGAGACCACCACGACAAAACAACATGCACAGCACAATGCCACCCACAATATCACCATGAAACATTCGACATGGCACAAGGAATCATCTAGCTTCCACCACTACCCAACCTAGCGTGCATCTGTCAAAGCACCTGAATCCAAACACCTGCACAAGCACGCCCGCCACCAGATTTCTCCAAAAGAATGCCCAATAGTGGAAGCGGGGGCCCACAGACCCGCCCCCCCAGGACACAATGGCAACATAGGGAGGACCAGAGCCACAGATACACAGCGGCCCACAGGCCCGGAGCCCCAGGAGTCTCCCAACAGGGAGAACCGCACCCCCCCAGAGAGGAGCAGAGGAAAGAACCGGGTGACCCCAGCCACCACAATGCAGAGCCTCCAGGAAGCTGCA
>NC_056504.1:52590573-52592978 GCF_014905685.2 Nematolebias whitei
TGCCATTTTTTACATCTTCTCGTGTGAACTTGATGTATTTATCCACAGAGTTGATGTGGTCAGTAAAATGTTGGACTTCCTGAGATTTGATTTTAACCCAGGTGTCGTCAACATACCTGAACCAATGACTTGGTGGTGTCCCTGAAAAGGACGTCAAGGCTCTCTTTTCTACCTCCTCCATGTACAGGTTGGCAACAATAGGAGAAACTGGAGACCCCATAGCACACCCATGTTTCTGCCTATAATATTGCTCCCCATATGTGAAGTAGGTTGACTGCAGGCACAGTTTCAAGAGTTGACACAGTTGTTCTGTGGAAAGCGTGGTCCTGCTGCTCAGAGTGGTGTCTGATTTTAATTTTAAACTGACCACCTCTACTGCATCATCAACAG
The DNA here is from genome assembly GCF_014905685.2 of Nematolebias whitei. Taxonomy (NCBI): domain Eukaryota; kingdom Metazoa; phylum Chordata; class Actinopteri; order Cyprinodontiformes; family Rivulidae; genus Nematolebias; species Nematolebias whitei. The sequence goes on from NC_056504.1 coordinate 52,590,964, forward strand.
GAATGCACGTAAAGAGTGATGTGACATCAAAAGAGACCATTGTTTCATCAGTCTCCATGATGACATCCCTCACCTTATCCACAAAGTCCATGGTGTTCTGTATGTGGTGTTCTGAGCTGCCAACTAAAGGGATGAGTACAGACGCCAGATATTTGGAAACATTGTAAGTGACAGAGTTAATCATACTAACAATTGGTCTTAAAGGTACACCTTGTTTGTGGATTTTAGGTAAACCATACAGACTAGGTGTGGCCTCCCCTGGGTACAGAAAGATCTAAGATATGAACTAAGAAAAACATCAACTAAATATACACTAAGCACCAACAGTATAAAAACAATATGCCAAAGTGTATATTAAAGTGATTAAATTGCTTCAAACATCTGCTAAGTTCATGGCAAAAACCAACACAGACATGTTTCTGTTTTTAGTATTTAACATTTAACATCACTTTATAATGTAGCTGTTACTGTTCCATATATATGACTGAAATCAGACTGTCTGCTTCGGACTGAACGAGAGGAACACACCGCTGAAGGCACGCAGCTCGAACGTCCAACGTAAAACTAACTTTACCACGGTGCCTGGTTAAACAATCCTTGTGCTCTTTAATGTGGTGCTTTTTCAAATGTTTATTAAGTTCTATGTATTGTACATAGACATTGTACATAACCCTAACCCTTCTGGGTAATACCAGATGGCTAGGCCTCAGACTGACGAAGCCTCTTGGACGAGGGGCGAAACGTTTCTTTTTTAACAAAAAAACGAAGTCCAGATGACATGATTCAACCTTTTTTGTTGTTATATACCTGGATGACTGAGAAAACAAACTTTGTGAAGAATCAATATGGTTAAGACTGAAGTCTGTATGTTTCATATTAGGTTAAGTTTTGAAAATATAACAAATGTTAGAACAAAATAACTGAAGTCTGTATTTCATGTTGAGTTAAAGGTTAATGTACTTTGGTAGGTTGAAGTCTGTTTACTTATATTTATATATTTTAAATTATGTCTGTGATGGACTGGAGACATGTCCAGGTGTCTTTGTGATGGACTGGAGACATGTCCAGGTGTCCCCCGCCTCTCACACAGGGATGGCTGATGTGGGCACCAGTGATACCAGTCACACCAGTGGCTCGAAAAGGAAGAAGTGGATAAAGATGATGGATGAATTATTTGTTCCTAGATTTATTTTTTTTTTTTAGAAAAATTCAGGCAACTAACATAATACTGGTAATTTAAGTTACAGAATTTTATGCACTCCTATATTTTTTCCTATTTTTGGTATAATAAATAAATGAATAAAAAAATTTGATACAGTAAGGAACCTAAAATGATTTTTAAATAAATGTTTTATTTGTTTATATTGTTTTTTAATCTTTTCAGCTTGTCAGTTACATAAATGAAACAAAATTTATGACCATTTCAATAGAAAAATCGTTTCTGAATCAAAAAAATAAAAATCATCGATTTTAAATCGTATCGTGGCACCAAAAATCGGAATCGAATCGGACCACCAGACACAGAGATTCACACCCCTAATCGGAACAATCCAACGTAAATGATGCTGGTATCAGAGGCTGATACCGATACCAGATCGGCCCCATCCCTAGATACAACGGCATGCCTTACTACTTGACGGCCATCTAGCGGTTGAAAATGGTAGTGTTCAATTTTTTTTCAGTCAGAATGAATGAAAACGGTCAAATCTCAGCCAAAATTTGGTTTAAAAATATGGGGAAAATCCATAAATACGTTGCTTCGGCCTATAGAGAAACAAAAGGTGACTAATCTGGGGGTGATAATGGACCCGTCCTTAAAACTCAACAGTCACGTAAACATGATGGTCAAATCCTGTTTTTTTCAGCTGAGACGGCTGTCTAAGCTGAAGCCTATACTCTCCAAAAAGAACCTCGAGACAGTGATCCACGCCTTCATAACATCTAGGCTTGATTACTGCAATTCACTTGTGTTTGGAATCAGTCAGTCCTCCATTGCTCGTCTACAACTGGTCCAA
>NC_056504.1:52593078-52632643 GCF_014905685.2 Nematolebias whitei
GGGGGAGTGGGCCCCACACCAAACGTGGGGCCCAAATTGATCCAAGAGAGGGGGGACCACCAAAAACCCAACTTGAGCAACCAACAGGCACACACAGATAGCATGCACCATCTACCTGACAGCGACCACAGGCCGGCCCCAGCCCAAGGGGCAGAGCAGCAGGGAGCCGCAGCTGAGGAGGGCCGGCCCTCACATCAAGAGCCCCGCACCATAGGCCCGGAGACGCCCCAGCATGCCACCTACGCACCCCCCCACACACACAGCACCCCCACCGCAAATGCCACACAGGAAGACCAGCCAGTGCCCTGATGAGGCGAAGCCACGCCCCCAACCGCCGCCCTACACTACCAATGACCACACGTACACTACCATAGCCGACCCCCCGCCGAAAGCCGGCAGCCACCCCGGTCAAAGTGCCGGCCATCGCAACCAGGAACCTAGATTAAAAGAATCGGAACAGCCCAGGAGGAACCGAAGCACCGGCCCCATCACTGACCACCCCCAAGGCCCAAAGCCCACCCACAGCCCAGACCCCAACAACAATGCGCCCCTCTCCCCATCCCCGACCCCTAGTGTCACACGGAGAAAGGAGGTGTTTGTGAAAGGAAAAAAAAATTAAAAAAAAATAAAAAAATAAAAAAAAAATCTATATATGCATAAATAAATTATGAACAGACCCACTTCCTCCTCCTCCCACTCGAATATGGTGTTGATGCATGTTGTTATAGAGTGCGTTTAAAATGGGGGGATGAGGTGGCGACCGGCACAGACCCACCTCTTGCCCAGAGAGCAGGCGGCGCCCGTTCACCCCTCATCTCCGCCCAGAACCCAAATGTCTACATGCAAACGGAGTAATCTGAAACAAAAACAGGTGAACCCCGAATCATCGATCACAAGAACTCAAGTTATTTTCAGGGAGGAGAAACTTTTTTATGAAAATTAGCGTTCTTTAAAAGAATGAAGGAATGCACAAGAGCACCTGCCAGAGGTTAAGACTAAAGGCCTCGTCACGCAGCGTCAACCAGAGCCGGGCTCAGCACTTCGGATGGAGGCGGGCCTTAAACGTGTGAGGTGTGCGTGGCAGAGACAGGACAGGTCATGGACCGCTGCTCAACTGCCTGGCTGACATCAGGGACTGGATGGCTTTAAACTTCTTAAGTTTCAATGAAAAGAAGTCTGAAGTCATGTTGTTCCCTCCCAACGACACGATCACAAACCACTGCATCGACCTCTCCGCTCTAACCCTGTCAGAAAAACAGAGAGTCACTAATCTGGGCGTGATAATGGACCCTTCCCTGAAGCTTAATCATGTAAACATGATTGTTAAATCATGCTTCTTCCAACTGAGGCGGCTGTCTAAACTGAAGCCCATATTGTCCAAAAAGAACCTGGAGACAGTAATACATGCATTCATTACATCTAGGCTTGATTACTGCAATTCACTCCTGTTTGGTATCAGTCAGACCTCCATTGCACGACTACAACTGGTCCAGAATGCAGCAGCCCCATTTTTAACCAGTACAGGCAAAAGAGAGCACATTACACCAGTTTTGGCCTCACTGCACTGGTTACCGGTTCACTTTCAAATCCAGTTCAAAATACTCATGTATGTCTACAAATCACTGAACAGTGTCCCCCCCCCATCTCTCTGATCTGCTACAACCGTATGTCCCACCACGTTCCCTGAGGTCAGCGGACCAGTTGCTCCTCACAGTTCCAGGAACTCGTCTTAAGCGCAGAGGTGACAGGACCTTCTCTGTAGCAGGACCAAGACTTTGGAACGAGTTACCTCTGCTTGTCAGACAGGCCCCCTCCCTCTCAGTTTTCAAGTCCTGTTTAAAAACTCACTACTATTCAGCAGCTTTCAACACCAGATGATCTGTGTTTGATCCTGTATGCTCCACACTGGTTTGTCGTCATTATCTGCATCGTTTTTATGTCTATATTCTGATTTACCTCATTTTGTATTTTGCTTTGTGTGTTACCTGTTGTTCTGTCTGTACAGCACTTTGGTTGGCCTTGTAGCTGTTTTAAGTGCTTTATAAATAAAATGGTATGGTATGGACAAGTGACTCATCAACTCGTTAGCAATACGACATCCGAACAAGGCTTCCAGTTCCATGTGCAGCGTGCGCCAGCATGCTGGACAAACGATCCACACGTTGCACATCTCTAAACGTTAAAGTGTGACGGGCTTTACGATTATCTGATGTTAACAAATGATGTTGTTTCGGTCAAACCTTGAAAACCCTCAGCTACTACCGCAGCTAAATTCAGCTCTGTGTTTTCTTCTTTTTTTTTTCTCTCTAGATGGCCTCCCTTCTCCCCTTACAGCCATCCTCTCCACACCATTATTATGAAATATTTATTCTAGTGATTATCTAGTGTAGGTTTTTTTTGTTTTTTTTTTTAATAGGATAGAAAGAAGGAAAAGACAAAGTAAGACTCCAAAATATAAGAAATATACACAAAGAGAGCACACGGCAAAACACCCGGCCACTGTCTGTTCACCTGCAAAGAACATGACAAAACACAGCAACAAAATACATATGTATAAAGAACTTAAAATATTCATGGCTTTGCAGTAAGTTTCCATAAATATATATAATTATAATATTCGAACCACAACAATACCCATACCTACGCCTATATACATACATACATACATACACATGAATATACACTCACATACATATCTATATATCTACATATAAAGCCTACATAAGCATCCCTGCTTCTATTTGTGTGTGGTTGTGAGCATGCATAAGTGTATAAGGCTTCTCTAATAGAACATTTATTAGTAACTGTGAAGCAGCAGAGACCCGACCCCCAAGACCAGAGGCAGACGAAAAAGTGGGGACCAGAGCCCAAGACCCCAGGAGGGACCCCGACCGCGGAGCCCCCAGAGCCACCCACACAAGACGAACCACTCACCCACCCCCCAGATCGGACCACAGGGGAGAATCGGAAGATCCCCACCAGCGACCACATACAGTGACCCCCCAGCGCCAACAGCAACAAACTCATAGGCCCCCGCCGGAATCCGCCGCACCGATGCAGTTCCAGGCCCGGGCACCGAGGACGCACACCACCCAGGCCAAGGCCTGACAGGGCCAGAGGACCCGAGCCCCACCAGGCAGACACCAGGCCGAGCCGACACACGCCCAGGCGCCCAGCCCCCGACACCAAGGGCCCCAAGTGCGCCGGCAGGCAAGGGCACACCCCACCAGGGGGCCGCGCGATAGGGGCGCGATGCCAAGCACCCCCAGTTGTATCAAAGAGGGGGCAGTCCGAGTCTCGGCCTAACAAATACCCATTCATACACAGACACAATCACACAGTCCCAGCCTCATTCTCACACTCACTCACTCAAAGACATACAATAACGATACATTTCATTCTTATTCCCGATACGCACTCTATACCCCCCAGGTCCAAGACATGTACCCGCCCTCTACAGGGGGCAGCCCATGCCCAAACCCAGGAGGTAGACCCATTCATTCTCGAGCGGAGAGAACTGTGGCGGCCATCTTGAATCATGTTGCCTCTAAAAGATAATCACTTGTAGATGTACAACCAATTCAGTTAATATCTATCCCATGGTTCACAATATTTTGCTAACAGATGGACCTTTCATGGTGGAATTAAAATCAGTGCTGCTCTCTACCATCAGAAGTTTGTAGTAAAGTAAAAGACACAACGAGTGTTATTAAACTCCCAGAAGGCACAGCGCCTGAGCTCATCAGGGAGTTAATGAAGTCAGAGACGATGACGGCTTGAGTCCGTCGTGTTTTTCTGTAATTGTCACTAAAATAAAATACTGAGCAAGCAGACGATTTTCAGCGAGCTCCGGGGTTCACACCAGGTCAAAGGTTACATTTCAACACATCAATGATGAATCCCTCCTTAGATGCATTAATCTGTCCTCCAGCTAAGGAGGACAGATTAATGTCTTTTATCCCCCACATTAAAAACGTTACTAGAACCTCCTTCTTCCACCTGCGTAATATCACTAACATTAGAAACATCTGATCTAAAAATGATGCAGAAAAACTGGTCCATGCATTTGTCACGTCTAGACTGGACTATTGCAATGGTTTATTATCTGGGTGTCCAAATACTTCTTTAAAACGTCTTCAGTTGATCCAAAATGCTGCTGCCAGAGTCTTAACTGGAGATACCATATTTTCCGCCGTACACGTCGCTCTGCCTATAAGTTGCATCAGTCCATATTTGTCTAATAAAGTGGAAAAATCCATAAATACGTCGCTTTGCCGTATACGTCGTATCTATTATGCGTCACCGCTGATGCGTCGCGTTTGTTACACATCACCGCTGACAACCCGGAAATGTGGGCCGGAGTTATGCCAAAAATCGATGGGCTGCCAAATGGAGGACTTTGTCAAGAATTTAACAAGATTAACACTTAAAAACAATTATTTGTTTGCTCAACATTATAGCAAAGGTGTGACTCAGTGTAACATTTGCTTAATAAATGCACTTTAATGGTCAAACCAGCTGCATTTCGTCGGGGCAGTGCAGCTGGTTTGACGGTTGCTCCAAGCACAGAGCAGAACAAAAGTGGCAGACAGACTATGGCAGGCCGACTGAGTCATTAACAGTTGGTGAAGATTCTTGGTCATCCAGGACATGGTAAATTAAAAAAAGTTTTAAAAAAAGTATAACAAAGTCCAGTTGTTTTTGTCTTTAAACTTTTAGGCGCGAGCAGCGAAGCGCTGCAAAGGCCTATTGTAGTCGCTCTGTTCAGGCCTGAGCTGCAAATTTTTCCGCCAAATGAATTGGTGTTTTGGGTTCTCAACAGATCCCAAAAGTCACCAAATTTGACGGACGCATCAGGACTGGTGAAAAATTACATTTTTTAAAGGCGTACATGATACAACGGCATGCCATATTGCTACTACTACTCTTCTGCCATCAAGTGACTGAAAGTGGTACTGCTTAAATTTTTTTAGTTAGAATGAATGAAAACAGTCATATCTCAGCCAAAATGGTTTATAAATATGAGGACAAAATCCATAAAATATGTCGCTTCGGACTATAAGTCGCAGGGCGTATAAATTATGCAAAAAAACTGCAACTTATAGGGCGAAAAATACGGTAGTACGAGAGATCATATCTCTCCAGTTTTAGCTTCTCTCCATTGGCTCCCTGTCAAATCCAGAAGAGAATTCAAATCTTACTTCTAACCTACAAAGCTCTCAACAACCTAGCTCCATCTTATATTACAGATCTTATTGTTCCATATTTTACTAACAGAGCACTTCGCTCTCAGACTGCAGGTTTACTTGTGGTTCCTAGAGTTTCCAATATGGTAATGGGAGGAAGATCTTTCAGTTCTCAGGCTCCTCTCTTGTGGAACCAACTTCCAGTTTCTGTCCGTGAGGCTGACACATTGTCCAGTTTGAAGACTGGGATTAAGACTTTCCTTTTTGATAAATCCTATAGTTAGGGTCAGCTTGTTATGCTGCTATAGACTTAGACTACTAGAGGACAAACTGACCTCATCTCCTTAAATGAATTGTTCAAATTGAATAGTTTTCATTTGATACTATTTCTATCTTAACATGTGATTCTGGACCTGCCATTGTGTATCTATTCCTACCAAACCCAGCCGGTCGAAGCAGATGGTCCTCTTGTCCTGATCCTGGTTCTGCTAAAGGTTTGTTCCTCATGAGGGAGTTTTTCTTTCCACTGTCGCCTTCATGCTTGTTCAAGATGAGAGTTCTGTGATGGAGTTAAACTCAAAGCTGCTCCTCAGATAAATAATGTTCAATTATTATTTTATACATGAATGTTTCTGTTAAATTATTATTTTATAGATGAATGTTTCTGTTCAGTCCCTGAGACAACTTCTGTTGTCAGTTGGAGCTTTAGAAATAAACTGGATTGAATTGATCTAAAAAAAGTTCAATCTGGTCCTCTGGACATTAAAAAAAAAATGCAGAAAGTTAAATATTTCAAGATGGCCGCTGACTAGGGAGGTTGTCTAGATCTGACCTACAATCTAGTGAAAATCTACTGAATATCTGAAAAACAACTCAACATCCAAGCAAATGTTGGAGTTTTGCGCTTTGATATTCAACTAATGTTTAGATTTGTAGGATCATTTCTGCTATTTTTCAACCTTTTAGCACATTTTGAATACATGTGCTTAAACAAGCAGCAAAGGCCTAGTGAATTACCAGGATTCTCAGCAGCCAACAAGCAGTAAAAAATGGCTCCAAACTTGACAAAAGACATGGAAGAACTCAAGCTATCATTGAATGTAATGTCAGAAGAACTGAGCAAGGTGGTGAAGCAACAAACAAGTCTGATGCGTTTGATTGGAGAATTTCAACAACTGAAAGTGATTATCAAAGAGAAGGATGAGAAGATTGAAGAGCTGGAAAAAAGAGTGGAGGACCTGGAACAGTACACAAGAAAGGAGGACGTGGTGATATCTGGACTTAAGACGACACACCGCACATATGCAAGGACAACAGCAGAAGACAATAAAGGGGAAGATGCACCACCAGATGAACTAATTTCACTTGAGCAGCAAGTCATCAAGTTCTTCAGCAGCAAGGACATTTTGCTGGATACTAAAACTATAGCTGCTTGCTACACAGTGCCGCAAAAACAAAATGCAAGCTTGGATAAACGCAACAAAAGACCAAATATCATCATTCGATTTGTGAGTACAAAACACAAAACTGAACTGCTAAAAGTTGTAAAAAAACTGAAGGGTACAGATGTGTTTGTAAATGAACACCTCACAAAGAAGAATGCAGAGATTGCTTACCAAGCGAGGATTCTGAAGAAGGAGAAAAAAATACAAGCTACATGGACTAGGAACTGTAAAATATTGATAAAACTTAATGGTTCTCCTGATCAGGCCAAAGTCCTAACTATCAAAAATGTTTCTGAGCTGGAGAAATATAGATGAACAATGTGGTTTACTTTTTTTAAATTTTGTTTTTCTGTCAGTCTGGTTTCTGTACATGCTGATGAGGTGAACGACATATTATTTATCCATGGGTGAAAGTACACAATTTAAGTGTTTCGATTTTAAAGATCACAAGTTTTATGATATAGAAACTGATATAGACCCAGAGACAAATTTCAGTCATAATACTAAACCACACTGTGAATATTATTCTGAAGGCAGTGTTAATGTGGGGTGGGGGGGCTTCTCACTTATTCACTTTAATAGTAGGAGCATGCAAAGCAATTTCTCTAAAATAAAAAGCTGCCTTCAAACATTTGATGAGAAATTTAGTGTAGTAGCAATCTCAGAAACCTGGATCACTGAAGGAAATGAACTGTTGGATGGTCTGGGTGGATATCAAATGTTTGTTCAAAACAGGTTTAACAAAAGAGGAGGAGGTGTTGCACTGTTTATTCAGTCAGGACTGAAATGTAAGGTTATTGATAAAATGACATTTTCAGTTGATAACTTGATGGAATGTTTATCTGTTAAAATTGAGGGTAATAGATCTGAGCATATGTTAATTAGTTGTTTATCGAACTCCTAGCTCATGCATAGATGAGTTTAGTAAGAAAACATTAGAGATGTATGAGAGGTATAATGAAAAATTTACTTTTATTTGTGGGGATTTTAATATTGATTTGTTGAAATATAATGAACATAACAAAACAACTGAATTTGTCGACACAATGTTTGGTTTAGGTTTCTATCCATTAATATTAAGACCTACTCGAATAACCAAAGACAGTGCTTCACTGATTGACAATATTTTTATAAATAAGTTCAATGTGAAAACAAAAAGTGGACTGTTGATAACTGATATTACTGATCATTTGCCAGTGTTTACTGTGTTGGATACTAGTCATCAGTTTAATTTAAATATGACAAAGCCAGCTCCTGATCTAGTTAGAGCTAAATCACCTGAAGCTGTGGAAGAAATGAAAGCAGAGTTACTAAATTATAATTGGCAAAATGTTTTTGTTGATGACGTCAATGAGTCATATAATACATTTTTGGAAATATTTGAAAGAAGCTATAATCATCATTGTCCCTTTAAAGAATACAAACAAACATCAAAAAACCGATTGACTCCCTGGATGACAAAGAGTCTGGAAAAGTCATGTAAAAAGAAAAACAAGTTATATAAGGATTTTATTAGGTGCCCAACCCAGGAAAAAGAAGAAAAATATAAAAAATATAAAAACAAATTAACATCAGTGCTGAGAAAGCAAAAACTATATTATTATGATACGCTATTGCAAAAATACAGCAATGATATTAAGGGTACTTGGAAGATAATTAATAGTGTCATTAAAAATCATAAAGACAGAGATTTTGCAATGTGTATTAAACATAACAACACCACAATGGAAAATAAAGAGGATATTGTTGAAGTCTTCAATCAGTTCTTTGTTAATATTGGTCCTAATTTAGTAAATGAGTTGCCAAAGGCTAGAGATGAAAAACTCAATTATACATTTAATAATATTAATACAATGTTTCTTGGAGGAGTGAGTGAAAGTGAGGTAATCGAAGTAGTTAAAAAATTAAAAAATAAGAAATCCAAAGACTGTAATTATATTGATATGGCTATTGTGAAAGAAGTTATTTATAGTATTATTAAACCTATCACCTATATCTGTAAGGGATCATTCTTAACTGGAGAATTTCCTGATAAAATGAAAGTAGCCAAGGTGTTTCCAGTCCACAAAAATGGTAATAAGCAAAATGTAACAAATTATAGACCTATTTCATTGCTACCACAGTTTTCTAAAATCCTGGAAAAAATATTCATAAAAAGGCTGGACTCCTTTCTTAATAAAAACAATATATTAAATGAACACCAGTACGGCTTCAGAAACAACTACTCCACAACTTTAGCTGTGATGGAATTTGTGGAACACGTTGCTGCAGCAGTTGATCGGAAACTTAATACAGTGGGAGTGTTCATTGATTTAAGTAAGGCGTTTGACACTATTGACCATGAACGACTACTGTGGAAATGTGAACAATATGGCTTACGGGGGGTTACACATCAGTGGTTAAAGAGTTACTTGAGTAATAGATTACAATATGTACAAATTAACAATACAAAGTCACAAACTGAAACTATAAAATGTGGTCTTCCTCAAGGCTCGGTTCTAGGACCTAAATTATTTATACTTTATGTGAACGATATTTTTACAGTATCCAATATTTTGAAATTTATAATGTTTGCTGATGATACAAATTTTTTTCTTTCTGGAAAGAATATGGATGAACTAATACAAATAGTAGAAAAAGAGCTAGCTGAGTTAAAAAAGTGGTTTGATTACAATAAGTTATCATTAAATGGACAAAAAACAAAATTTATGGTATTTTCTGGTAATCGGATTTACAATAATGTAAAGTTACATCTAAATGGAGTTGAAATCGACAGAGTTTATGAGACAAAGTTTTTAGGTATCATTCTGGATAACAAACTTAGTTGGAAGCCTCATATTGAATATATTAGAAATAAAGTTTCAAAAACTGTTGGAATATTGTTTAAAATAAAAGATTTAATAAATGTAAAAGGCTTGCATATTATATACTCTTCTTTGATTATGCCCTATTTGTCATACTGTGCAGAAATATGGGGAAATGCTAATAAAACAACTATTGACATATTAGTAAAGTTACAAAAAAAAGCAATTAGGCTTATTAATAAAGTGGGATATTGTGAACCAACTAATAAACTTTTTATTCAAAGTAACACCTTAAAGGTTAATGACATTGTAAATATAAAAATACTGGAAATAATGTATAAAGCAGTGAATAAAAGTCTTCCTTCTGGAATTCAGAAATTATTTAAGTTAAGGGAGAGTAATTATAATTTACGAGGTTTATTAATATTTGAACAAGCTAAAGAGAAAAGTAAAGTAAAATCTAGATGCATTTCAGTTGTCGGTGTGAAATTGTGGAATGAATTGAATGATGAACTCAAATTATGTGCTTTTTTGTTGAGCTTTAAAAGGTCCATAAAAGGTAAAATTATAAAAGCTTATACTGTTATGTAGATGTATATATGTAGTGTTTAACAATGTATGTATGTAATGTAAGTATGATTATACATATACACAGACATATTTTTATATAGATATGTGTATATGTAATGTATGTATATATATGGACAGTAGATATATTTTATTATTGAAGACTGCTGAGTCTATGAACAGGGTAGGCAAGAATAAGCCTCGGCTTCAGCCTATTCCTTTTTTGGTAAATTATTGATTTGTCAAAAAGTAGTCTATATTGTTTTCCTTTTTCTGTAATGCTAATTTACCAAAATAAAGTTGAGTTGAGAGTTGAGAGTTGAGAAACGTTTCGTCTCTCATCCTGAGGACTTCCTCAGTCTGAGGAGCTGTATTCAGCTCAGTCTCTTAAATAGCACCTTCTCAGAGTGGATCAACCAGTTTGCTGCTGACAACCAGAACCAGCTGATCACATGCTCAAGAAGGACCATCAGCCTAACAATGGATCATTAGCACCTGATGGCTGTTTACTGTTCACAGAGGGCTGAGTGATACTAGCAATCACAGCATTGTAAGAGGGGGACAGTTGAACCAGGAGGCTCCGCCCCTGTTTAATGATGGACGGTTTCTTTTCACAAAGATGGCCTCCTTTACTCCTCTCTCAAACCATCGTTCCTCTCTGTCCAGGATGTGAACATCTTCATCCCTGAAAGAGTGACCTCTGACCTGGAGATGAGTGTAGACCGCAGAGTCCTGGCCTGATGATGTTGATCTTCTGTGCTGGTCCATCCTTTTGGCCAGTGGCTGTTTAGTTTCCCCGATGTAAGACTGATCACCCTCCTGACACTGAACAACATACACAACATTACTCTGTTTGTGCCGGGGGACTGGATCTTTGGGATGAACCAGTCTTTAATGTATTTTGGGGTTTAAAAGCCACTGGGACGTTATGTTTAGAAAATAAACGTCTCAGTTTCTCTGATACCCCCTCAACATCTGGAATGACCACTGGTCTGGGTCTGGGTTCCTCCTTTTCACCTGATGTCTGACTGGAGTCCTGTTTGGGTTTCTTCTCTGCTTTCAGGAAGGCCCAGTTAGGATATCCACATTGCTCTAGAGCCTGTCTTGTGTGGGATTTCTCCTTCTGCCTGGCTCCTGAGCTAGTGGGGACGCTGTCTGCTCTGTGGTACAGAGTCCTGATGACTCCTAACTTGTGCTCCAAAGGGTGATGGGAGTCAAACTGCAAATACTGGTCTGTGTGGGTTGAAACAAATCCACAAATCAATGACTCCCAGTTAGGACTAGACTCCATCCATCCATCCATCCATCCATCCATCCATTATCTTTACTTGCTTATTCCATTTTGGGTCACGGGGGTCGCCGGTGCCCATGTCCAGCTATCACTGTGCGAGGGGCGGGGTACACCCTGGACAGGTCTCCAGTCCATCACAGGGACACATAGAGACAAACGAGACAAACAACCATTCACTCTCTCACTCACACCTAGGAACAATTTAGAGTTACCAATCAGTCTAACATGCATGTTTTTGGTCTGTGGGAGGAAACTGGAGTACCCGGAGAAAACCCACGCATGCACGGAGAGAACATGCAAACTCCACCCAGAAAGGCCCCTGGACCGGGGTTTGATCCAGGGACCTGCTCGCTGAGAGGCAGCAGCTCTACCAGTTGTGCCACCGTGCTGCCCAGGACTAGACTCAACCTTGTTAAATTGATCTACCTGTACTGAGCATGCATCAGGACATTTTGATGAACTCTAATACATTCTTCTTCTTGTTCAAACACTTGAGTGAAATGGGAATCAATAAAAGCCAAACAAGATGTATGACGAGTGTAATGACAGATGATCCAGCAGCACTGGTGATGAAGTTCAGGACAGCTTTTAACGCCAGCAGTCTGACCATGTGTCAGCTGAGGATAATTACGTGTCTGGTTCCTGCACCATCAAATAAAGGCGTCAACACGCAGTAATTCACACGTTCACCTGTCTGCTCGCTCTTATAAACATGACATCAGATGTTTCTGCCTCTAGTGTGTGATTCTTACGTAGTGAATAGCTTGAGCTTGGATTCGATGCTCCGGTGTCTCATGCACATCCTGGTCAGAGCTGAGCCAATCTCTTTGGTGGCACCTGTAACGATCAGAAGACTTTATTTAACAAGAGTACCGCATACAGCACAATATATGTCCGTCGACAAACATAGCAATCCAGAAATCTATAGCATTGTCTTGGACAAGCAAAGACTTTGTACAATATTTGACCTTGACTTGTGGCCTTGACCTTGAAGTTTGTGTGAAGTTATGCAATCTTGAGCAGATTAGAAGTTATGGGCAGGACAAGATGACGTTTATGGACAGCAAGAGACTAAACTATAATCCATCTGCCTTTGACTAGCTACTAAAAAGCTAGAAATAAAATAATATCCAAAACTTATTTAAAAAGAGGGAAGGTAGGAACTGAGAGGAAAATATAATTTACAGCAACCCTGTGTTCACGTGTACATCAGTCCATGGAGTGAGTCTGTGAAATGGCTTAGACAAAGACATTAAGCAAATTAAAAATAATGCACAATTCAAGAGAAAATATAAGGATTACAAAATTAATGTGTAAAAAACGAATGAGACAAAATGATATCAAAGTTCATGCTCAATAATCCAGGTAGAAAATCCACCAAAGTTCAGTCAGGTCAGACTGATGAAGGACGAAACACCTCAACAACAAAAAACATCCAGATGACCTGGCTGAACTTTGTTGGAGACAAAATGATGTTATTCCAGCTGTTAATCTGTTTTTTCTTTTTTTTTCCATTGACCCTTTATTTATGCAGGTAGTCTCATTGAGCCACGAGAACTCATTTTCAAGAGGGACCTGTTTAGGAGCAGATGGTGGGGGTTAAGAGCCTTGCTCGGGGGCCCAGGGTGGGGCCAATGAGGGTGGAGGCAGGTGTGGGTGTTTCACATTTTCCACCCACATTTTGATGTTGACTGTACCGGGAGTTGAACCTGCGACTTTCCGATCACAAGCCCATCTTCTAACCTCTGTGCCACCACTCCCCCAAGCTGTTAATCTGTGTTTGCATATTAACTTTGATCTGTAGGTCGTAAATTTGCATGTGCAGATATACGTAGCTATGTCTGTGTGTATACACTTATATATTAGTGGTGTAACGGTACACGTGGGTGTATTGAACCGTTTCGGTACAGCACATTCGAGTCAGTCCACGTGCGTACTGTTTCGATTATTTTTTCATTACTTAAATCTTATTAATGAGAGATTATGCGCAGTGGAACTAAAGTTCCTAAGCGTGTTTCAGCACGGCGCTATAGTCTGGCAGCACGCGCAGCATTAGCAGCCTAGCATCTCGTTGTGGTCTCCTGTGTGGGAACTTTGTGTCTTTCTTGTTAAAAGACAAGTGAACAAGTCCAAAGCTGCGTGTCGACGTTGTTTCACGGAGACTGGATCTGCAGCAGCAACACGTCGAACTTGTTCACGCTCTTGAAACGACATCATCTGAACGTGAACGTGTCTTCTAGCAGTTTGGTGCAAATGTAGAATGAACATATGCATATATATATTCATAAATTAAACGGATTCTTTCATTTTTCTGGACTGTATATAATGTGCATTGAATTTAATAAAATGTGGACGGAAACGTTAATTATCTTTGACTCAACAACGACAGTGGGTCAATTATTAACGGAATCAAGTTTAACACATCACACATTTACATTAATTGGCAAAAATTGAAAATAACAACAGCTTATTAATCAGTTTTACGAAGAATAAACAATACGGCGATTGTTTTCTCACTTCCAGCAGTGCAACAGACATTAACCACACGGCGGTGGTTGAAAAACTTTGCTTCAGACAACAAAAAAGGTTGAATCATGTCATCTGGACTTCGTTTTTTTGTTAAAAAGAAACGTTTCGCCCCTCATCCAAGAGGCTTCGTCAGTCTGAGGCCTAGCCATCTGGTATTACCCAGAACCTGGATGACTGAGAAAACAAACTTTGTGTTTTTGAAACCATTAGTGAAAAGGCCAGACTTCAGGGGTATCTGAGGCAGGCTTGAAACACAAGAGTCAGGGTGGCTTCTGGGTAATACCAGATGGCTAGGCCTCAGACTGACGAAGCCTCTTGGATGAGGGGCGAAACGTTTCTTTTTAACAAAAAAACGAAGTCCAGATGACATGATTCAACCTTTTTTGTTGTTATATACCTGGATGACTGAGAAAACAAACTTTGTGTTTGCTTGAGACATTTCTAAAAATATCTGGAATGATTTGCTAGCAGGATAGAAGAATTTTAAAGATGGAAAATGAAGTTTATCTGGAGAGAGGTGGGTGAGGGAATTTGTCTGTTTTAACCAGGACAGCACGCTCCTTTGGACCAGCTTAACCCAACGGTACACTTTGGTTGAAGATCGACTTTTTACCTTTCTGAAGATATGTCAGTTCCGGCGTAAAGTTCCACTTCAAGCCACTTTTCAGCGTCTCCGTAAGGACAGTAGGGAACCGTTCGGAGTCGTGAGATCATCCAGAACAGACTTCATAATTCCTCTGAACTTCTCTCGTCCAGTTTAGTTGCAGATGTCCTGAGCATGCTGCATTCCAGCATTCTGCATTCCAGCATTCTGGACTCTGGAACTGCCGAGTTTCAGAACTGCAGAACTGCTCGAGCTCCTGCAGAACTTCTTCATTCACTCCAACTCCAACCCGGTTGAACTAGGAGGTACCAACATTTAAAGAGCTCTATTTCCGGTTCATTTGGGAGTTTCTGATTGGTCGATGGACCAAAACAGAGGTGTGTTTTGTGATGTAAGGTGTTATGAAAAGTCAAGGAAAAAGATTAAGATTGTTTAAGAACAGACAGAAGATTGTTATGAAGAACTCAGACTTCGTGGAGTCACTTCTCCAGTATCTTGCTGTAAAAGTTAAACATGACATTTCTTTTTCAGTAAACTTGCAGTTGACCGAAACTTGAACTTTGACCAACTTACACCACTTGCTCATTTCAAACAGATGATCAAGAAATTGAATCATTACTCTGTAACATATTCCAACTTGATTTCACTTTGAATGAGGATTAAAAATCGTTATTACTGTTTCACAGTTGATTTAAAAATGAGTAGTTCACTTCAACATTTAAACATTGTTTGAACTAACACAATTTGATTATCAAACATTTGTAAAATAGTAATGATAATCGAAAGTAGTCTTCTTTCACTTGATTAATTTAAGAAAGAAAGTCTCAGGATGGGTCAACCTGTATTTCTGGATTCAAATCAATGAAATGACCGTTTCTGTCCCATAAGGTGCCTAAGGTCAAGGTTTTGACATCAGGCCTAGTTCACTACACAAACAACGATAGCAGCAGCATTTAAACATCCTTCATCAGGTCATTCAGATCGGTCCAGAGCAACAACACAAGCTGTAGGAGTTTCTAAGGTCGTTTTCACACCAGATAGTCCGGTAGACGGTTCGGTTGGGGACCAATATTCATGACCTTTTGTTACATTTGAGCTGGTGCGTTTGCATTCACACTGCACTGTGCAATCGAGTCAACCTGTTGAAGCAACCTGTTTTAGCAACCAACCTGTTGAAGCAACCTGTTGAAGCAACCTGTTGAAGCAACCTGTTGAACCAACCTGTTGAAGCAACCTGTTGAAGCAACCTGTTGAAGCAACCTGTTGAACCAACCTGTTGAAGCAACCTATTGAACCAACCTGTTGAACCAACCTGTTGAACCAACCTGTTGAACCAACCTGTTCCCCCGCTCGCCTGTGGGGGCGAAAAACCTCTGAAGACACGTCTTCTTCATCTGTAAATAAAAATAAAACGAAATGGCATCAAGTTTTAGCAGTTTTAAGAGTTATATTTTGCCATTTTTCATCAATGGACTCAGCATGAGCAGAAGATGAGACAGAAGACCATGGAGAATATTGTTTTCCACACAAATCAGCTGACGGCTCCATATAAGAGAAATGTGTGTTTGTTTGTCCTGTGGAGCGGGTCCGGTCTGTTTACATTCACACTGTACTGGAACCGTGCTGGAGTTCTCTTCTACCGGACCCAGACCTAGGTTTTAGCCCGGGCCAGACTTCACCTTTTTGTTCCGTGACAGAGTTCGATGGTGCGTTCACACCTCCCTAAACGAACCGGACTTTCTAGGAAAACGAGCTAGAGTTCGATTAAAGCGACTAAACAGGGCTGCTGTGAACGCAGCCTAAAGCTCTGGATCTACGTCCGTATTCTGTTGTTGATGCGGCAGCTTTAAGCATAAAGTTCTTGAGCCCCGCTGCCTACAACATCCAACACATCAACACTTCAGCCAAAAAGTTGCAGCAGCACTTTATGAAAAGATAAAACTGATATTGTCAACAAGCCCTGGACCAGATTAAAGTCCTGACCTGATGATGATGAAGAACGAGAGATTCAACCACCTCATAACAACTGTTCAAGAAGAGGTATTATTATTTTATTATTATTATCTAATTAACTTTTTTAATTTAAAATTATAATCTTATCAACTCTTTTTTTTTTTACCTCTGTGTTTTATTTCCAGTCTGGGACAGAGATAGCAGCTGAGTCTTCTTCCTCTTCAGGGAAATCCACCAGAAATCACCTCCAGCTACAGTGCCTTGTTAAAGTATTGGGCCCCCTTGAACTTTTCAACCTTTTGCCACATTTCAGGCTTCAAACATAAAGATATAAAATTTAATTTTTTTGTGAAGAATCAACAACAAGTGGGACACAATCGTGAAGTGGAATGAAGTTTATTGGATGTGTCAAACTTTAACAAATAAAAAACTGAAAAATGGGTCATGCAATATTATCGGGCCCCTTTACTTTCAGAGCAGCAAACTCAGTCCAGAAGTTCAGTGAGGATCTATGAATGATCCAATGTTGTCCCAAATGACTGATGATGATCAATAGAATCCACCTGTGTGTAATCAAGTCTCTATATAAATGCACCTGCTCTGTGAGAGTCTCAGGGTTCTGTTTAAAGCACAGAGAGCATCATGAAGACCAAGGAACACACCAGGCAGGTCCGAGATACTGTTGTGGAGAAGTTTAAAGCCAGATTTGGCTACAAAAAGATTTCCCAAGCTTTAAACATCCCAAGGAGCACTGTGCAAGCAATCACATTGAAATGGAAGGAGTATGAGACCACTGCAAATCTACCAAGACCCGGCCGTCCCTCTAAACTTTCATCTGGAACAAGGAGAAGACTGATCAGAGATGCAGCCAAGAGGCCCATGATCACTCTGGATGAACTGCAGAGATCTACAGCTGAGGTGGGAGAGTCTGTCCATAGGACAACAATCAGTCGTACACTGCACAAATCTGGCCTTTATGGAAGAGTGGCAAGAAGAAAGACATTTCTCAAAGATCTCCATAAAAAGTGTTGTTTAAAGTTTGTCACCTGGGAGACACCAAACATGTGGAAGAAGGTGCTCTGGTCACATGAAACCAAAATCCAACTGCTTGGCCACAATGCAAAACGATATAAAGCAACACAGCTCATCACCCTGAACACACCATCCCCACTGTCAAACATGGTGGAGGCAGCATCATGGTTTGGGCCTGCTTTTCGTCAGCAGGGACAGGGAAGATGGTCAGAATTGATGGAAGATGGATGGGGCCAAATACAGGACCATTCTGGAAGAAAACCAGTTTGAGTCTGCAAGAGACCTGAGACTGGGACGGAGATTTATCTTCCAACAAGACAATGATCCAAAACATAAAGACAAATCTACAATGGAATGGTTCACAAATAAACGTATCCAGGTGTTGGAATGGCCAAGTCAAAGTCCAGACCTGAATCCAATCCAGAATCTGTGGAAAGAGCTGAAGACTGCTGTTCACTAGGGGTTGAACAGTATATAATTTTTAAACTGGACATTAACATAATAAAACCCAAGTAGAACTCGAGTATTTGATGACGTCATAGATCTCAAGATACAAAAATAAATAAATAAATAAAACCGCAAAAAAAAGGTAATTATTTACAAAAAAAAAGACCAACTAAACATTGGGAGCGTATATTACGCTCCTACCATTTATCATACTGCAAATAAGTCACAGAAAAAAACAAACTATTAGTTATTATTATTAAACTGCAAACGTGAAGAAACGTGCAGCACGTCAAAAACGAAACTTAACCGAAACTGGTTCGGTGGATTGAACCCGGTGTTACACCATACTCTGTGACCTGCAACAGTGCAACACTGCCCCCTACGGTCATACGGTGGTCACATAATATGACGTCACTATGGATACTCGATGTTACATTTTTAACCTTGATAGAGGTCCTAGCAATCGATGTGTAGATTACTCGAGTACGCTGTTAATGCCCTAGTGTTCACAAACGCTCTCCATCCAACCTCACTGAGCTCCAGCTGTTCTGCAGGAAGAATGGGCAGAACTTCAGTGTCTCCATGTGCAAAACTGACAGAGACATACCCCAAGAGACTTGCAGCTGGAACTGCAGCAAGAGGCGGAGCTACAAAGTATTAACGCAAGGGGGCCCAATAATATTGCACGCCCCACTTTTCAGTTTTTTATTTGTTAGAAAATTTTGACACATCCAATAAATTTCATTCCACTTCATGATTGTGTCCCACTTGTTGTTGATTCTTCACAAAAAAATTTTTATTTAATATCTTTATGTTTGAAGCCTGAAATGTGGCAAAAGGTTGAAAAGTTCAAGGGGGCCGAATACTTTCGCAAGGCACTGAAAGAATTCTGTGATGAGGGAATTCTGAACTTTTCCAGTGACCTGTCCCACCTGTGGGAGCAGGTCCAAGAGGTTGTGAGTAATGATAAGGACAAATACAGCCACATTGCAAAATTAACAACGCTCTACAGCTTTATTCCTGCTACTGTTGTTAGTGAGCAGTTTTCTCCACCGCTGGAGATATTCACTGCAACTAAATCAGAGATTTTGACGGAGCATCAGGGTTTACAGAGCTTCCAGGCAAATTAAGAAGGCCTCAAGGCCACTTAGGGAGCCAAAGAATAGCACAATTGTTTTGGGGACAGGCAGAACTTTACTGAATATATCTAACTTGAGTCTGTGTCAGTCCTCTTGATTCTGAAACGTCCAAATAAAATGGCCACACAAATGGACCGTGCCTGAGAGTATTTCCCGAGATCTAATCCATCCTGCCAGAAGCACTGAGTCTGGGCGCTCGAGGCAAGAACCAAGCCGTCACATAAGGCAGGCAGCCTGACCAGGGCCAAATTTGCTGCAGATGACGTCTTTGTTCGTTGATAGACCAGGAACCAGCCGAATCCAAAAAAGAAGGAACCAGTTATCATAAATCCAATTACATATGCGTCCTTAAAATCCACAGATGGCAGCAAAGATAGACACACCACCAAGTCTTCCAAGTCGATGAGATATCCAGCTGTGTGCATGCCAACAGGGCAAATCGGCTCGCGTAAAGCCCGTCTTCTCTTTGAATAAATGTTATCAATAGCATTGAGGGACCAACTGACCATGTTCATAGCAGAATTACGATTCAGAAAATTTGTAGAAGAGAGGCTTTAAAGCTGTTTCACAGACAGAACAGAGCAAGTCAAAGCAGAGAGAGAGAGAGGGGAGTGTCAAGTTATGTGGATGAAAAGAGGTGCTGAGGTCAGACTGCCCATGTATGGTGGAGGTGGACATTTTGAAGAAAGCAATCTTAAAAGTTAATGATTGTTCAATAAAATAAGTTTTGTGGGTATGTTGATTAAAATAAAGATTTTATGTCCATCTGTCAAGGTGTTAAAACAATCAAATGTTATGTTATTATGATCTTTTTTATATTCAAAAAGATCCTATATAATCTATTTTGTGGTCAAAGAAGTATCCATTAAGTGATTGTAAAAGATATATCTGGCTTTCACTTTTAATAAGTCAAGTGATTTTAGAAGAAGGGTTTTTGTGAGTTTATATCTCTATCAGGAAGGACTTTTTTACGGTTAAGACTAAAGTTTCAAAGTTGAGAAAGAGTGTCAGTTGAAACAATTGACAGGAAACTCAGAAGTGTGGTTAGGCTTCACACACACATCCTGTTACAAGATGTGTTGTCTTGTCTTGTTCTGCAAAGGCACAAACTGTGAGTTTAAACCTATCTTTTAATAAGTATATATTTTTTACATTTAGGATTAAAAGTGAGTTTATTTCTCTATTAGTGACTACTTTTTTACATTTAAGATTAAAGATTGAGAGTTTTAAGATTAAAGATTGAGAGTTGAGAAATAATAGAAGTCGCTGCCGGATAGGAGGATGTTACAACACTCCAAGATGCAGTTGGGCTGAGCACCTGTCATGAGCTTACAACAGAAAGAAAGTATGCTGTTTAGACAAGCTGGTGCATAAAAACCACAAGCTGGAAAAAAAGGAGACAGACTGTTAAACTGTTGAAAAGTCTTCAAAATGGTTGACAAGTTTTCAAAATGGATGATTAGGTCAGAAACGAGCCAATCAGAGACAAGACATGACTTTAAAAAGACAAGATAGCAGACGAAGGTCGGTCAGTCATTTTGGGTAGAGATGAAACACAGCCGTCAAGCCCTGAAAACTTTGATAAGATCTGAAGATTGAAGAGGGAAAATGTTGGCTGCAAAAGTGCTGAAAAAACAACAAAAGATGGAAACTTAAATGAAGAACCGCTCAGCAGCACATGATCACCCTTCAAGAGGACTGACCCCAGATAATTCTGAACAAGTCTGATTGGAATTAATTACATTTGATGACCGTTTTCAACAAAGGCTGTAGGAATTATTCTCCCTTTTCCTGGAAAACCAACCAATCATGGGATATGTGGTAGGAACCAGCCTTTTTGAACCATTTTACCCAATTTAAAAATTACAGGTTGCATTTTTGTGGTTTTTCTTAGGGACAGCAGTTAGGGCGTAGGCCAATTATAAGAGATTATTATAAGAGTTTGGTGCATCCACACCTAGAGGAATTTGGATTTTCACCCGTTTCTTCATTTTTATTTCATTCATTATACTGCATTTTTTGAAACGCACTGGCTTGCACTGCTGCTGGGTTTTTGAAAGCTACGAATGTAACCTTATGCAAATATATGATTAAAAACACAAAGCATGAAAATCATAAGAGTGTTGGACGCATTTTCCTGATGGCCTCTGAATGATACATGCTCGTTGCCGAACTTAATCAGAAAGTGTGTTTGGTTCTGAGATTTTTGAAGGTTGGGATCGGTTACTTAGTTAGACTTTTGAACAGCATCCCCGAATATGGTCAACTTGCCCTGGCCTAGGAAAATTACCAGGTTGTGTACCAATTATGAAACGTCAAATAGAGGAAGAGCAGCCATAATGCAGGATACCTTATGGTAAACTTTGGGGTCACTGCTACTTGACTCTAAGAACTGTGAGGTGAAATAGGGGTGCGTCCTGCAGATGAAGGTCGTTAGTGCCTGGTCGAATCTTTCTCGAACCCAGCCTAAGAGGGCCTGACCGTAGTATTGTCTGGGTAATACTCAGGAGTCTTGGGGGGTCCAATTACAGGTTAGACGAGGGCTGGAGGGGTGTTAAACCCTGAGATGAAGAAAAGGGGAAAGGTGTCCACCCTTGACAAGAGCAAGTGTTGAAGTGATGGCAATGACACATGTGAAACATACAAGCTAATAAAAAAGCACGAATCCTAAATGATTGACAGTAAGTGACTGCTCTGAAGTTGTCGGAGTAATTGTCACTTTATTATTGTTACCAGTTTGTGTCTTTCTGGAATAAGTGTCCATCTTTCAGCCCTTGTGTTGCTTCGGTCTGAACCTTCAACTGTTTATTGGTGCTGCGTACAGCTGCGACCTGAACAAGCCCAAACGTCTGCATTAAAAACGTAAAAAACAAAAAAACACGTGTTTTCTGTTTCACTGCCCCATGTTGAAGGTGTGTGACGAGTCTGGTAAAATGCACACAGGTTCATGGGTCTCATCTTGGTGATAAATTATGCAAAACAACGTCATTTCACAACCAGCTTGGATTGACGTTACGATATTGGGTTTCAGTCAAACGGTCGATATTACAAAAGCAGTGTGATGCAACAGAATACGGTCAAAAGGTCCACTTCCATGTGACAACAATGACTCATGTGTTCACAGGAACACACTGTGATGATTTTCAATCACGAGTGCTGCAAGTTGATCATTTGTCTCCTTCTGTCTGACTTTATCCTTACACGAGTTCAGCTTTAAAGCACCTCAAATGTCAATGCTCGACTGTCGAGTCATTTTGTTTTTGTGTTAAAAGCAGGTCAGTAACTTTATATTTGCTTCAGCAAACAGGAAAACTTCTTTAATGATAAGAAGTCAAATGAAGATTTGAAAACATTTTCCTAATGAGTTAGTGAATGTTTTCAAATCTTCTTGATATAAGTGAACATTTAAAATGTTGATGTATTCACTGGACTGACTAGAAGTCACCATTTGTTTGTTTCACAGTTAAAACTGACGTGAGTAAATTCACGATGGGGACATTCTGCGTGGAGTTTGACACATAAATGTCGAGTCAGATGGTGAGAGAACAGCTCGAGGAGAGAGGCTGCCGCTTCTACAGCGAGTCCAGAACGAGTTCTTTAACTTCAGTTTCCAGTGAATCCATTCATCAAGACCTGAACACAGTGAGGGAACAAAACGCTGTTGCAAACAGAAATCTGCCCTGTTCAGTTTGTGTTCATGTGTATTTTAACAGCATGCACACACAAATTATAAATGCTTCTTTCTGCAATGCCTGAAAACACTAAAGAAGGGTTCTCAAACTTTTTGGGTTCAGGGACCCTTACAGGGGAGAAAAAGTTTCAGGGACCCCCTCATGTTTATTAAATAATCTTCAGTTTGTCTCTAATGCAATGGAAATATCTGTGTCACATAAATACTTAAGACCTGCTCTTTAGTAGTGTTAATACCATTTTTATACCTTTAAACAGAGTATTTTTCATTCAAGACAATTAATTAACAATTTTTAATTTCAACTTCCAAAAATTACAGTAGAGAAAATGAACAGCATCAAAACCACTTTAAAACTTGACCTATTCACATAATGAACATAAATGTATGGCCGCTGGTTCAAACCATTACAGAAAACTCTTTCCACCAAACTGGACAGAACCGTCACAGCAGCAGTCGCACCAAGTAACAGCTTCGTGTGAAAACCGATCCAGGCCGGAACGTAAATAGCAGGCGTGGGGTAATTGTGAATAAAGTAGATGTGATTTCCTGCATTTTGGTATATTTTAACAGGTTGTTAAACATTTAAGTGCTTGTAAAAGAAAAGAATACATAGGCTGACCCCCAAACACTGACTTGAGGACCCCAGGGGTCCGGGGACCCCGTTTGAGAAGCACTGCACTAATGAGTCTCTAAAACAGAAACATTTACCTAACATGAGAAATGTCAGAGTAAAGCAGGACTATTCAGCTAAACTGCTCAGGGGGCCACAGTTTCTGAGAGCCAGCAGCTCAGGGGCCGGACTGTTCTGTAAATAAACTAAGTATTACAATGATCTGCTGCTTTTCAAATGTAGTTGTTTTACTGCATTGAGTCATAAATGCAATAAACAGAACCCAAAACCAAACAAAGAAAATGTAATGAACACATTGGTGGGCTGGACTGAAGTCACCTGCAGGCTGGAAGTGGCCCATGGGCCACCAGTTGAATAGCCCTGCATCCAAGTCTCAGTTGGTGTCTAAACAGGAAGACATTTTGGTTCTGATCTGGACCCGAGTCCGTGATCCCTTAAAGATATAACTGGATTACAGCTAACGTGAATCAGAAGTTGCTTACTGAGCAACACACACAGACTTTTCCTGTTTCGTTGTATACGAGTCGTAATCATTGTGAAAACCGCATGACGTGATTCACTGCGATCAAACTGACGGCAGAGTTCACGCTCATCATCTGAATACCTAAATCTGAGCGTCACAAAGAAACAGGAAGCTCCGCGCTAACAGACACTCAGAGCGTCTACAAACACACGGCATGTCTGAGCACAGGAATATTTGTTCATCACTCCTTTGGCCCATCTGATTAAACTCGAGCCTGATCTACTGCTGACCTGGAATCATCTCGGCGTACCTTTATCTCCTTTCTGACCCGTCTCCCCCTCCGTTTCCTGACTTTCATCAAACCGCTCCAAGTCAGACTTTACTCACCTGTCAGATGGAGCGTGTGCACGGGGCCGGAGAGAACGTAAAAACACACTGACAGAAGGTGTGGGTTGAGGTTGGTTTGTTTTAATGACCTTTGCCTCCCAGATCCACCTGCAAACCTTTCAGTGTTGAAGTTGTTGGTGTCAGAGCAGAAAGATGTTTCATCACACGTGAGCTTTGGTTTAAACTCCAACATGACCTGTTGTGGTGTCAAACACAAAAGTTGCCGTGGTTCAGATCCATTATGTGGAACTGTTATCTTGTCAGGTGTTTCCTCAGCTCTTCCCTTGTTGGTGTCTGGCAGCAGTTTTCAGCTTTCATATGATCTGAAGGGTCACATTTTAAACACCGCAGGGATGTTTGGGGTCCAACACGGCTGATAGAGCCAAGTTTGTTTCGTTAGAAACTTTCCTTCCAGGACTTTGAAGAAAGTCTACACCTCATCACTTTGGGTTTATCAGGGGAAAAGAAAACTAAAGGCAGCGCTTGGTCAAGATGGACACCACAACGTTTGATCAACGTCATACGACTGAAATTCATATGAAACCATCTGAAAACTACCAAAGCTAAAAGTCCAAGGTTTTCTAAAAATAACTATCAGCTGCTAAATATCAAGTCAGAAAACAGAAAACTGCAACAAAGAATATATTTTTAATTCAAGTTAAACACTGTACATGTTTAGTTAAATGAAAATAAAGTAGAAAACCAGCCTGTCAATCACGGCGATCTTATGATTTTCGCCTGTTTTCCTGCAGTTTAATTTAAATATTTAAACGGCAGCAACTCACAATAAAAGTCAGTTTATGGCATTGTAAAAAGAAGAACTAGTCCAAACCATTACACCGATTCAGATGTAATTACAGCCCGTTTGACTCCTGTTTGAATATTCACAGTGAAGACATCATGAAATGACAGTAACAGT
The DNA here is from genome assembly GCF_014905685.2 of Nematolebias whitei. Lineage (NCBI taxonomy): Eukaryota > Metazoa > Chordata > Actinopteri > Cyprinodontiformes > Rivulidae > Nematolebias > Nematolebias whitei. Next base: position 52,618,167 of record NC_056504.1, read on the forward strand.
TTACCGACGGTCATGTGGACATGGGTAGAAAACTGTGAAGATCTGATCCCTTGTTGCATTTCGGACATTTCAGTTGATTCTTCAGTTGTAACACGGTGGAGAGGTGGGCGCTTCGCCTCATTAATAACCGTTTTCTTTTAGACGTTTTTGCTCTTAGCTGCTGAGTAATATTCCATAAGTCGTGTACATTTTGAGACCTGGTGGGAGGAGGAAAATAATTTTCCTAAGAGCAGAGAGACAGAGCTGCTCGCCTCGTGAAGCCAGATTTTCCAGCTGCGCTCTCATAATGTGGCTCTTTCACACGACGACATTCAGTTTTTTTCTGCTCCCAGGTCATTCCAGGTAATTTCCTTTCTGTTGAATCCACAGTTTAACTTGTGAAATCAACTGAGAGGAGCAGCAGTAAAACCTTCACTTTTAGAAACGTCAGTCCAAGATGAAACTGTGTAACCCACGGAGCTGATTCAAATAAAGCAAATACTATAAGGCCAAAACACAGAGGTTGTACTTTAAACTTAGATCTTTGTTTCTAGTTCTGTTTCGTTCTATCAAAGTGATCATACAACACACACAACTTGTTGGTCTAAATACATTTATGTCTGTCAAAATGTGATATTTTTAGCAGTTTTAAAGTTAAAAGCAATTTTTTTTCTAAAATCCAACGACAGGATCTGAAAATTAGCAATTGGCTAGAAGGTATGAAGTTAATCTGTTTTATGAACATTTCCCTGTTAAATAAACTTGAATTAATATAAGAATAAATTATACGTTCTAAAAACTTCTTGTTTGTTTAAACAACTCTGGTTTATTCCTTATATTTCCAAGTATTTTTATGCTTAAATAATTTTAAAAATCTCAGTCTTGTGCAAAGACTGGACTAATAATGAGTAAAGAAGCAGACAGCTCCAAAGAAACGAATGAAAACGTTGGTTACTGTTAAGATATTTCCTATTTAGACTGGTAGGTTACGTACTGTATCCCCAGATTCTATGAGTATAGGCTTCGCCCTTTAAGGCTGTCGCTAGTGGGTTTATCCCATCATGCGAAGCATCGCACTGAAAAATTTAGTCCGCGCCCACCTGCTGTGTGGGCCCCAACCGGTCCGTATAGATTACATTAAGAACGGGTAATCGGCTCCCATATAGCTTTTTCTTCAGCCATTTAGGAGCCAGTGAGGCCCGACGCTTAAAGGGCTACGCCTATACTCATAGAATCTGGGGTTACAGTACGTAACCAACGTTCTATGTCATATAGGCTGCGCCCTTTAAGAGCTGTCGCTTAGTGGGTTAAGGGCGAAGCAGATGTGGTCCTCGCCTCACTGGGTCCATTCGAACACCATACGAAGTGGCAGCTTGCCCAAAAAAACGTCTTGTCTCTCAGCTCCCATGTTACGCGTTGCGTAATTATGCGTACCATGCACAGACGCATGCTGTGTAGTTATGCGTTCTGAGTGCATGAACGCCCCGGAAACTTTCAGCGGGAAAGGAAGATGCTGAAACAAGGGGCCATGAATCAACAGATTCACGGCTGAACAATATGAACAGATTAATAATAACAAGTGAGCTAATTATTAATCAAATGAACCGATTGGTAACGATAATCATGAACTGATTAGTGACAATAGAACCAGAACAACAGTCACAACTTGTGACTAACATCTCACACTGTAAATGCATGCAGTCAGACGTGGAAAGCCACGGTCCGAACTGTTAGGAGGCGCCATCTTACCCCTGAGGTGATTGATAATTTTTTTTTAGAGATTTTAACCAAAATTCCCCTGTTATTTTAACTGCTTCTTGTGATTCAATGGTCAGGCAGTTTTTTAACAAACTGAAAACAAACCTGGATCATGTAGCTCCACTAATTTCAAAACAAGTTTTTATTAAGCGAGTATGCCCGTGGAAAACTGAAGACAAAGCAACTCAACAGAAATTGCAGGAAAACAGAGAGGAAATGGAGGAAAAACAAATTGACAATCAACTACCAAATAATGCGCGAACAGCTTAATATCTACAAATTTGCTGTCAGAAACTCAAGAAATGCATATTTTGCCAAAATAATAAAAAATCACAAAAATAATCCCAAAGTTTTGTTTTCCACCAATGATAACCTCATTAACCCCTGACTTTACTGTAAAACGTTGGACTTCCTGAGATTTGATTTTAACCCAGGTGTCGTCAACATACCTGAACCAATGACTTGGTGGTTTCCCTGAAAAGGACGTCAAGGCTCTCTTTTCTACCTCCTCCATGTACAGGTTGGCAACAATAGGAGAAACTGGACACCCCATAGCACACCCATGTTTCTGCCTATAATATTGCTCCCCATATGTGAAGTAGGTTGACTGCAGGCACAGTTTCAAGAGTTGACACAGTTGTTCTGTGGAAAGCGTGGTCCTGCTGCTCAGAGTGGTTGATCCACTCTGAGAAGGTGCTATTTAAGAGACTGAGCTGAATACAGCACCTCAGACTGAGGAAGTCTTTCGTATGAGAGATGAAACGTTTCTACATTTTTTTTTTATTCGTTTTGGGGTTTTTTGTTTGTTTTTTTATGTCCAGAGGACCAGATTGAACTTTTTTGGATAAATCCTATAGTTGGGGTCGGCTTGTTATGCTGCTATAGACTTAGACTGCTAGAGGACAAACTGACCTCATTTCCTTAAATGATTAGTTAAAACTGAATAGTTTTCATTTGATACTATTTCTATCTTAACATGTGATTCTTGACCTGCCATTGTGTATCTATTCCTCCCAAACCCAGCCGGGCGAAGCAGATGGTCCTCTTGTCCTGATCCTGGTTCTGCTAAAGGTTTCTTCCTCATGAGGGAGTTTTTCTTTCCACTGTCGCCTTCATGCTTGTTCAAGATGAGAGTTCAGTGATGGAGTTAAACTCAAAGCTGCTCCTCAGATAAATAATGTTCAATTATTATTTTATACATGAATGTTTCTGTTCAATTATTATTTTATACATGAATGTTTCTGTTCAATTATTATTTTATATTTGAATGTTTCTGTTCAGTCCCTGAGACGACTTCTGTTGTGACTTGGTGCTTTAGGGTGCATTCACACCAGTCCTGTTTAGTCGCTTTAATCCAACTCCAGCTCGTTTTCCAAGGAAGTCCGGTTCGTTTAGGGAGGTGTGAACGCACCATCGAACTCTGTCATGGAACAAAAAGGTGAACTCTGGCCCGGTCTAAAACCTAGGTCTGGGTCCGGTAGAAGAGAACTCCAGCACGGTTCCAGTACAGTGTGAATGTAAACAGACCGGGCCCGCTCCACAGGACAAACAAACACACATTTCTCTTATATGGAGCCGTCAGCTGACTTGTGTGGAAAACAATATTCTCCATGGTCTTCTGTCTCATCTTCTGCTCATGCTGAGTCCATTGTTGAAAAATGACAAAATATAACTCCTAAAACTGATAAAACTTGATGCCACTTTGTTTTTATTTTTATTTACAGAAGAAGAAGAAGAAGACGTGTCTTCAGAGGTTTTTGTGTCGTTTCTTTCAGTAGTTCTTGGTGCAGCGCCCCCACAGGCGAGCGGGGGAACAGGTTGGTTCAACAGGTTGGTCCAACAGGTTGGTCCAACAGGTTGGTCCAACAGGTTGCTTCAACAGGTCGCTTCAACAGGTCGCTTCAACAGGTCGCTTCAACAGGTCGCTTCAACAGGTCAGTTCAACAGGTTGCTTCAACAGGTTGCTTCAACAGGTTGCTTCAACAGGTTGGCTCAACAGGTTGGTTCAACAGGTTGGTTCAACAGGTTGGTTCAACAAGTTGGTTCAACAAGTTGGTTCGACAAGTTGGTTCAACAAGTTGGTTCAACAGGTTGGTTCAACAGGTTGGTTCAACAGGTTGACTCGACAGCACAGTGCAGTGTGAATGCAAACGCACCAGCTCAAATGTAACAAAAGGTCATGAATATTGGCCCAGAACCGAACCGAGTCTACCGGACTATCTGGTGTGAAAACAAACAGAAATAAAATTGATTGAATTGAATTGATCCCGAATTCTGATCCTGTTCTAAAGAACTGTATGTACCACACTATGGAGACCAATCAGCCACTACATTATGACCATTAACAGGTAAAGTGACTAACACTGCTGTTTGTTTGAGGTGACCTGCTCTGTAGCACCTTCATGGAGATACACACACCTGGCTGAACATGTCTGAAGACACATTCAAGCTCTAACATGGCGAAAAACACACAGTGCTAAAGAGGACAGCAGGAAATGTCACAAAAACTGTACAATCGAAATGACAAAGACTCTGAGGTGCTCACTTGACCTACAAACTCCCCAGATACGAAAATGATGGCATCTACGAGGAACAACTATTCAACGTCAGACTGTTAAGGCCCCAGTATACTCGGGCAGACTTTTTTCCACACAAACTCGACGTGCACTGTCCACAGAGGGATGAGACTTCACGCTCGAGCGTCCACCTTGAGCAGCTGCAGACCAGCTACGCAGACAAGGCGTTTATCTTCGGGAAAAATTGAGATTGTCGATTGGTCATTTGCTGACATGCCTACTGGATTGATTGGCAGGTCGCAAAACCTGGGGAAGTGGTGGCGCAGAGTTTAGAAGATGGGCTTGTGATCGGAAAGTTGTAGGTTCAACTCCCGGTACAGTCAACATCAAAATGTGGGTGGAAAATGTGAAACACCCACAGCTGCCTCCGCCTTCATTCACCCCACTCTGGGCCCCTGAGCAAGGCCCTTAACCCCCACCATCTGCTCCCTAAACAGGTCTCTGTTGAAAATGAATCCTCGTGGCTCAATGAGACTACCTGGATAAATAAAGGGTAAATGGAATTTTATTTATTTATTTTAACAAGAGCTGGCAGCCCAACAGCAGCAGCGGTGTTCTGTGTTTATATGTTGTTAATAAAAAGTGCTTAAAAAAAAAAAACAGGGAGCGCTGGTCCTGCAGCCCACACATCAGACCAGCCCACCAGGAAATCTCCAGACCCTCCTGCAGCCACGCTAGACCTGATTTTAATTCTCTCGTGATAAATTCTTTCATTTCTCACAGTTTCAGTCATGGAGTCAACGGAGGAGGAAGAGATCACTTGACTTTTGGCAAAAAAACAAAAGAAAAGGCCAGATCAGGGATGAAGAAGGGGAGTTTAATACATTGGTGTCGCATACAAAACAGTCTGTCGCCGGGCAGTTTATTGTGCGACACAGACTAAGTGTACGCGGTCGTAAAAATTTATCTTTGCACTAACATGCCCTGCAGGCATCCGCTTCGACTCTAATCCGGTACGCACAGACCTCCGCGGACTGATGTACACCCGAGTATACTGGGGCCTTTAGACCGTACTCTACAGCCGATTTGGGCGCATGTGTGCATGTGTCGGTCATCACCTCTGGTCCCAGTTGCCATGTCTGCCACCTTCTGAAAGGCATCCAAGAAGGCTCCAGTAACCACCAGGGTTGTCCTGAATAGAAAGAAAATGCTTGTTACACATCACCATCCATCCATCCATCCATTATCTTTACCCGTTTATTCCATTTTGGGTCACGGGGGTCGCTGGTGCCCATGTCCAGCAATCGCTGTGCGAGGGGCGGGGTACACCCTGGATGGGTCGCAAGTCCAACACAGGGCTGTTACACATCACCAAATCTCCAAAATTAATAAAATAAATAAATCTTGAATGTTTTCAAATATCTAATCAAATTTAGAAACTATCCAGGGCTTTTATGTGACTATAACAAAACTTCCAGCACTCCTGTGGTATGGCCCGCCACCAAAGGAGAAAGGGTGACAGTGCTTTAGCTCATGTCTGTCTGTTGTGTTACCAAAACATCCCATGAAGCAGTGAATGAATTTTAATGAAGCTTTTAGACAGTAATCACTGTGAACATCTACTGCAGCTAACTGTTTAAATCTGGAAACATAATGGATGCATCACAAATGATGATGAGTCCAGCTACAGGCAGAAGGTGGAACACCTGGAGAGCTGGTGCAGGAAGAACAACATTCACATCAATGTGAAGAAGACAAAGGAGATGATTGTGGACTTCAGAAGGAACAAAAACATCTACACCCCCCTGAACATAAGAGGATCTGCGGTGGAAGTGGTCTCCAGCTACAAGTACTTGGGTGTGCACCTGAACGAAAACCTCAGCTGGAGCAACAACACCACCAGCCTGATGAAGAAAGCTCATCAGAGACTCTACTTCCTCAGGCGGCTGAGACGAGCTGGTCTGGAAGCTCAGTCCTCACCTCCTTCTACAGGTGTGCAGTGGAGAGCATCCTGTGCTCCAGCATCAACGTGTGGCATGGAGGCTGCACAGCTGCAGAAAGAAAAGCTTTGCAGAGAGTGGTGAAGGCTGCACAGAAGATGTTGGAGTCAGCCTCCCCACCATCACAGACATCTACACCTCCAGATGCAGGAAGAGGGCCACCTGCATCATGAAGGACCACACCCACCCAGCACACACACTTTTTGCCCCACTCCCCTCAGGAAGGAGGTTGAGGAGCATTAAGTGTAGAACCACTAGACTGAGGAACAGCTTCTACCCTGAGGCTGTTAGACTCATGAATCTCTAACCAGAATAACTGTGGAAAATCACATCATGTTGCTGCTGATCCGTTTCATGTTGCTGCTGATCTGTTTCATGTTGCAGCTGATCCATTTCATGTTGCTGCTTATCTGTTTCATGTTGCAGCTGATCCGTTTCATGTTGCTGCTGATCTGTTTCATGTTGCTGCTGATCTGTTTCACGTTGCAGCTGATCTGTTTCACGTTGCAGCTGATCCGTTTCATGTTGCAGCTTATTTGTTTCATGTTGCTGCTGATCCGTTTCATGTTGCTGCTGATCTGTTTCACGTTGCTGCTGATCTGTTTCACATTGCTGCTGATCTGTTTCACGTTGCTGCTGATCTGTTTCATGTTGCTGCTTTTCTGTTTCATGTTGCTGCTTTTCTGTTTCATGTTGCAGCTGATCTGTTTAATGTTGCAGCTGATCTGTTTAATGTTGCAGCTGATCTGTTTCATGTTGCTGCTGATCTGTTTCACGTTGCTGCTGATCTGTTTCACGTTGCTGCTGATCTGTTTCACGTTGCTGCTGATCTGTTTCATGTTGCTGCTGATCTGTTTCACGTTGCTGCTGATCTGTTTCATGTTGCTGCTTTTCTGTTTCATGTTGCAGCTGATCTGTTTAATGTTGCTGCTGATCTGTTTAACGTTGCTGCTGATCTGTTTCACGTTGCTGCTGATCTGTTTCATGTTGCTGCTTATCTGTTTCATGTTGCTGCTTTTCTGTTTCATGTTGCTGCTGATCTGTTTCATGTTGCTGCTGATCTGTTTCATGTTGCTGCTGATCTGTTTCATGTTGCTGTTGATCTGTTTCATGTTGCTGCTGATCTGTTTCATGTTGATGTGTTCATGCGTGCTCATCTACTCACAGACTCATGTTCGTGCTGCTGTTCGATGTAATGTTTTTATACTATGAGTGCTTAGTGTATTTTTAGTTGTTAGTTGTTTTGTTTTTTTGAATGTCCAGAGGACCAGATTGAACTTTTTTGGATTTTTCTACCTGGATTATTGAGCAGCATCAGGATATTTTTAGTTCATGTTTTTCTTAGTTCATATCTTAGATGTTATTACTGTTTTTCTTATACATTTTATTGTTGGATGTAACTGGGACCCTGTGCACATAATCTCGCATGTAGTGGAAGGAAAATAAAGAATCTGTGACTGTGAATAAACAACTCCTGGACCGTGTTTACATCGACACAGATAATCACATGAACCAGTGGTTCTCCCATGAACTGTTGCACCTCCCAACTAAAACACACCAGTTCATTAAAATCTGAGCAGAAAACGTGCGAGTTTTAGTGGAAAACAGCAAAATGTGTCTAAATGTGTTCTGAGGTCGGGAGGATTGTAAAAAGTGATCAGACTGTTTTGACAATTATCTTCATCGACCTCTGCAGCGACGTGTGACTCAACCACCAGCACAACTTGGTTCTACTGAAGGGCTTTTATTTTGGAGGCAGGAAACATGAGATGCTTCAAAGGCTTGTGTTAGGAGTGCAACTGGAAACCTTCAGACACACACAATGTCCATTAATGGACCTTTTGTCTGTGTGTGTCTTTTACCAGCCGGGTCTGTGCTCCTATAACACCCCCCCACACACACACACCCAGGACTGACAGCAGCGTCACCTGATCCTTCATTTTCATGGCTAATAACTGGGTCTGACCTCAGTGGAAAGTCTTTTTCACAATAACACAAAAAGAACTCGACTTAGACACAACGTCTGTTTGAACTGTGGAATTCTGCAGTTAATATGCAAAAAAAAAGATGCAAGATTGTCCAGATTTAATTAAATAATTTAAATCATATGTTACAGTGAGAAAAATGAGCTGAAGGTACAAAGTACAAAGTTCTTTATTTGCCGTTTGTGCACAGACCAACCATCCAGCACATTGGAATTCTCTCTTGGTTACAGTCAAAACACTAAATCAATAAAAATAAGAACAAAGTGGTTTCTATCGACACTGTACAGAAAGTAAACCATGTCAGAGTGTGCCATGGATGACACCCTCCAGGTGTGTAGCAGCATGTTTGATGATCTGGTCCTGAAAACCGTTTTATGACTTTTAACAAATATTAGACGAAACTCTTAAAAAGTCTTGTTTGAGTTCAACAGAAGCTCTCCGCTTCAAACTACTTGAGACTTAAACATTTGCTATTACAACTAGAGCCGGGCTGATATATCAGTAGAGCCGATATTTTAGGCCGATATGGGCATTTGAGGACATTGTAAGGATGGTGTCCCTCTGTCAGTCTCGCTGTGTCTGTACTCCCCAGTGTTTCTCAGTAATTACCCCAATCAGCTCCACCCACGTGTCCTCCAGGTGTTTGTAATTTGTCTCATCTAGTCTGTGTGTATATAAGCTCTGGTTTGTGTCTCAGTCCTTGTCGGTGCATCGGCTGGTACAGCCCCTGGTTTGTCTCCTGTGTTCTGTGTACTATTCTGACCTGATCCTGTCTGTGAGTTTTGCTGCCACGTCAGCTATTTATTTTGATTATTTAAGTGATTATTATTTTTACGTCCTGGCCTCTGCGTCCTGTCTGCACATGGGTTTGTTCTTGTTCAGCTTAGCCTGAAAATCCTGACGGTATGCACCGACCAAAATCAAAACCCAGCAGACAGAATTCCTCGACCTCGCTTACCTGTTCTCTTGAGCCCACGCAGATGGAGGAGATCGTGTTCCGGTGTGGCGGTTTCCAGATCCAACCCGTGCCGGCACCAAGAAGTTACTGCCAGGAGGTGGAAATCTTGCCTTCTCCCCTACTGGTCCTCGAAGAAGAGAGAAGGTCCCGGCTACGGGGAGACCGCGTGACCCACAATTACAGCTCCTCCTCATCCTCAGCTCCGTTCGGCTATTTGGGGTGGACGTCGGGAGAAGACGCAGAGCAGGAGGACGAGCTCTGCTCCATTCTTGCACCTCAGCCTTCTCGCCTCCGCCGGAGTGGCAGAAACCGAAACCGGAAGCGGTCCATGGCGCTCGTTCCGGCACTTTCCACATTTCCGACTCGGCTCGGTAGAGCCAAGCTTCCAGAAGACATTCCTAGTACAGCAGTGGAGACGGATTCTGTTGCCTCACCTCCCAGGATTCCGATGAGGGCAGAGTCCGACGCTTCTCCGTCGCTCCGGTCTGCTCCTGCTCGGTCCAGCGAGACTGAGCTAACGGAAACCAGTCCCGATGTCTCCACGAGGGCGGGTCCCGTCGCCTCACCTCCCAGGACTCCGGTGAGGGCGGAACCCGACACCCCACCATCGCTCCAAGCTGCTCCTGCTCAGTCCGGCGAGACTGAGCTTCCTGAACCTGGTCCAGGTGTCTCCATGAGGGAAGGTCCCGTCGCCTCACCTCCGAGGTTTCTGGTGAGGGTGGATCTCGACCCCTCGCCTCTGAATACAGCTCCACACAAAACTAGCCCCAGGACTTCTCAGGTCCAACCCCATGAATTATCTCAAATAAACCACACTATGCAAAGCCTCCTTTTTTTCTGCAAAAAATAACCCAGACTGTTTAGAGACTGTGCTCACCCTTGCCGAAAGGTTTCTATTATCCCAACCAGGTTTAATCCAGCGTCCTGAATATCAACAGTTTCTTACTGGACTCAGAACTTTGAAAATAGAGCAAGACCCTGCCTCTGTAGACCCACCATCCATGCTTGCTCCAGCCCCCGAGGTGGATCCCACGCTGGACGCAGCCCCCGTGGTTGATCCATCCACTGAGGTCCTCGCTCCTGCTCCGCCCGCTGAGGTCCTTGCTCCGCCCGCTGAAGTCCTCGCTCCTGCTCCGCCCGCTGAGGTCCTCGCTCCTGCTCCGCCCACTGAGGTCCTCGCTCCTGCTCTGCCCGCTGAGGTCCTCGCTCCTGCTCCGCTCGCTGAGGTCCTCGCTCCTGCTCCGCTCGCTGAGGTCCTCGCTCCTGCGCCGCCCGCTGAGGTCCTCGCTCCGCCCGCTGAGGTCCTTGCTCTGCCCGCTGAGGTCCTCGCACCTGCTCCGCCCGCTGAGGTCTTCGCTGAGGTCCTCGCTCCTGCTCCGCCCGCTGAGGTCCTTGCTCCGTCCGCTGAGGTCTTCACTCCTTCCAAAGACTCAGCTGCCAAAGACTCAGCCGCCACTTCAGAGGTTGCTACATCCACCGAGGGTCCCAGGTCCGCCGACGTCGCTACGTCCACCGAGGTTCCCAGGTCCGCCGACGTCGCTACGTCAATCGAGGTTCCCAGGTCCGCCGACGTCGCTACGTCAATGGAGGTTCCCAGGTCTGCCGACGTCGCTACATCAACTGAAGGTCCCACGCCTCCAGAGGGTCCTACGCCAGTTGCGCCTCCAGAGGGTCCTGCGCCAGCTGTGCCTCCAGAGGGTCCTGCACCAGCTGTACCTCCAGAGGGTCCTGCACCAGCTGCACCTCCAGAGGGTCCTGCGCCGTCAGAAGTCCGTGTTCGACAGCTCCTGACCCTGCCGCAGAAGATCCCAGCTCCACAGCCTCGTGTCCCACGACAACTCCTGACCCTGCCGCAGAAAAACCCAGCTCCACAGCTTCGTGTCCCACGACAACTCCTGACCCTGCCGCAGAAGAACCCAGCTCCACAGCCTTGTGTCCCAGGACAACTCCTGACCCTGCAGCAGAAGAACTGAACCCTCATGCCTCCTCGCCTCGTCCAGGTTCCTCGCCTCGTCCAGGTCCCTTGCCTTGGCCCCACTCCTCGCCTCGGTCTCACGCCTCGCCCCCACGCCTCACCTCGGTCCCACTCCTTGCCTCGGTCCCACTCCTCGGTCCCACTCCTCGCCTTGGTTCCACGCTTCGCCTTGGACCCACGCCTCGCCTTGGTCCCACGCCTCGCCTTGGTCCCACGCCTTGTCCAGGCTCCTCGCCTTGTCCCGATTCCTTGCCTGACCTACCCCAGGGTTTTTGGACTAGGTCTGCCTTGGAACAATCTGTTGACCACTTGGATATTTTTTGTTTGTTCTCTGTGTGTGTTTTTTTTGTTCTGGCCCCACTCAAGTGTTTCCTTGTGCCCTCCATCCTTGCAGTTCCTCCCTCCGCCCACCTGTTTTTTTTTTTGGGGGGGGGGGCTTTCGGGGGACGCCAGGGGGCGTCCTTGGGGGGAGAGTACTGTAAGGATGGTATCCCTCTGTCAGTCTCGCTGTGTCTGTACTCCCCAGTGTTTCTCAGTAATTACCCCGATCAGCTCCACCCACGTGTCCTCCAGGTGTTTGTAATTTGTCTCATCTAGTCTGTGTGTATATAAGCTCTGGTTTGTGTCTCAGTCCTTGTCGGTGCATCCTGTCTGCACATGGGTTTGTTCTTGTTCAGCTTAGCCTGAAAATCCTGACAGACATATTGGTATTGGTGGCAACTGTCCCATTTTACACCGATATAATCACTGGGAACAAGTCGTGTCCTTACTTGAAAATGGAGTAATTGTTTAATGTATCCAGCAGAGGGTGCCATCCATCCATCCATTATCTTTACCCGCTTATTCCATTTTGGGTCACGGGGGTCGCTGGTGCCCATGTCCATCAATCACTGTGCGAAAACCCACGCATGCACGGAGAGAACATGCAAACTCCACCCAGAAAGGCCCCTGGACCGGGGTTTGAACCAGGGACCTGCTCGCTGAGAGGCAGCAGCTCTACCAGTTCCGCCACCGTGCTGCCCAGCAGAGGGTGCATGAATGGTAAATGGTAAATGGACTGTACTTATGTAGCGCCTTTCTATCTTGTTTCAAGATACTCAAAGTGCTTTTCAACAATCTGTGCCTCATTAACCAATTCATACAGCTCTATACTAGATCTCTACAAAGCTAATTGAACAAATCATTCTAATGAGACTAATCAGTGCTTTAGATCACATTCATACACTGATGGGACACACATCAGAGACTATGAGGGGTTCAGTGTCTTGCCCAGGGACACTTCAGCATGTGGCTGCTGGTGGATTTGAACTCCCAACTCTCGCATTGGAGGACGACTGCTCTAACCACTCAGCCGCAGCCGCCCCACTACATGAAGACTATTTTTAAGTCCTGGCCATTCACTTAAGTTTAACTTTCAGCACAGCCAAAGCCACAAGCAACACTGTGTAGTGTAGTTTGCTGAACAGAGCATGGTAAGTTGAACTGATCTAATAAATCAACAATAATAAACTCTTCAATCCTCCAACCTGCTTGTCATTAGCTACAAGCCACTCAAGTTAGCAAGCTAAAATTTAGATATCCTAGCATAGGCTCTTGCCTTGTAAAACTTTATCCAGAACATAGAGGTAAAATATATCAGTGTTAGTAACATTATCTTTGTCGTCCTCAATGAAATGTTTGTCAGACATCTTTACTTCTCTACTACGAGAAATAAACTCTGCTGCAGCCAATACTAATTAGACCTTCACCGTACGTAACTGACTGTTTAAACAACGAAGAGGAAGGGTGATTAATGTTTAATTTTAGGGATGCACAATATTATCGGCATAGAATCGGTATCGACTGATATTAGCGATAAAGTTAAATATCAGACATCGGCCATGTCATCAAAACAATTCACAAATATAAAAGGCTTCTGTTTTAAGTTAATTTTCAATTTAAGAAAATGTCAAGTATATAGATTAACTTGTTTGGCCAATAAACGATACCAATACTGATATTTTTTCCCTAGACCTACTTACAGAAACTAACTTTCTCTGCTGTGGAAATAAAATACTACATTATTCTGCATGGTCTTTGTCAGTTTGGCCTGCTACCAAATGCAGATGCCAAAAAGGTGTCTGAAAATTATATAACACTATACAAATATACAATATATATAAAAAAAAAAACAGTGCCTTTTATATCGGTGAGTTATTTTGATGGAATGGCCCATGTCCAATAACTTTAACACTAATATTGGCCGATACAGATACTACGCCAATAATATTGTGCATCCCTAGTTATAAACCCATAAAACCTGATGATTAGCTTTTTGTTCTTAAACTGAAATTAATGTAATCAAATCTGGTTATCATCCAAGATAAAATATTTTTTATTAGAAAATCCTCTGAAGATATTCAAGTCAGTGCAGTTTTATAAATTCGTACAAACTTGTACTTTGCAACACTTCTGCTGCCTTTTATTGATAACAGAGTAACAATTTTCTAAATTTAGCATTAATTTTATGGTTTTATATCAATTACTACGTATTTTCCGCCGTAAACATCTTTCCACCCTATTTTCAGTCTTTCTCCCTCCTTAGATGCATTAATCTGTCCTCCAGCTCTAATGTTAAAAATCTTGGTGTTATTTTTGATCAGGACATGTCTTTTATCCCCCACATTAAAAACGTTACTAGAACCTCCTTCTTCCACCTGCGTAATATCACTAACATTAGAAATATCTAAATGTGATGCAGAAAAACTGGTCCATGCATTTGTCACGTCTAGACTGGACTATTGCAATGGTTTATTATCTGGGTGTCCAAATACTTCTTTAAAACATCTTCAGTTGATCCAAAATGCTGCTGCCAGTCTTAACTGGAGTTACTGGGAGAGATCATATCTCTCCAGTTTTACATCTTGATGCATGCTCAATAATCCAGGTAGAAATATGTAAAAAAGTTAAATCTGGTCCTGTGGACATTCAAAAAACAAAAAAAAGGCAAAAAAATATAGAAATGTTTCATCTCTCATCCAAAAGACTTCCTCGGTCTGAGGTGCTGTATTCAGCTCAGTCTCTTAAATAGCACCTTCTCAGAGTGGATCAACCAGTTTTGCTGCTGACAACCAGAACCAGCTGATCACATGCTCAAGAAGGACCATCAGCCTAACAATGGATCATTAGCACCTGATGGCTGTTTACTGTTCACAGAGGGCTGAGTGATACTAGCAATCACAGCATTGTAAGAGGGGGACAGTTGAACCCGGAGGCTCCACCCCTGTTTAATGATGGACGGTTTCTTTTCACAAAGATGGCCTCCTT
>NC_056504.1:52637643-52678555 GCF_014905685.2 Nematolebias whitei
TGTTTGGAATCAGTCAGTCCTCCATTGCTCGTCTACAACTGGTCCAAAATGCTGCAGCCCGATTTTTAACTGGTACAGGCTATAGAGAGCACATCACGCCAGTTTTGGCCTCCCTGCACTGGCTACCCAGTCACCTTCGGATCCATTTCAAAATTCTCATGTATGTTTTTAAATCACTGAACAGTTCCGCCCCATCCTATCTCACTGATCTTCTGCAGCCATATGTCCCACCGCGCTCTCTGAGGTCAGCAGACCAGATGCTTCTCTCAGTCCCAGAAACCCGTCGTAAGCTCAGAGGTGACAGGGCTTTCTCTGTTGCAGGTCCACGACTGTGGAATGAGTTGCCACTGAGTGTCCGGCAGGCTCCCACACTCTCAGTCTTTAAGTCTCGCTTGAAGACCCACTTCTATTCTCTTGCCTTTAACACGGTGTGATTTGTTTTGGTCCGGTCTGTTCTCTACTCTGTTGGCCATTTTAGTTAGCTTCTGCTGCTATTTGTACCTGTATTTCTATTTTATGTTTTCCTGTCTGCTGTGCATGTTTGGTTCTTTTGTACAGCACTTTGGTTGGCCTTGTTGCTGTTTTAAGTGCTATATAAATAAATTGGTATGGTATGGTATGGTATAAGTCGCAGGGCATGCAAATTATGCAACAACAAAAAAATGTGACTTATAGGGTGAAAAATACGGTAAATACACTCAAATCAGATTTGTACGAAGAGGAAAATTTACGTTATTTGATCATTCAAATTGAAATGGCGCCTCAGCATGAAAAACTACTTATACTTTCAAGATTCTGAAGTTAGTTAAATGTGTTTACTTCTCCTACCTGAGCTGGGACTGCAGCTTGGCTCCTTTGGAAACAAAGTCCTCCCAGGTGGGATAACTGGTCTGCAAACAGGGAGAAAAGAGAAATCCAAACTCATTTCACTTTTATTGTTTGTATACAGCATCTCAGTCATGTTTGCAGTATAAAACATCACATTTTAACGCATTTTCTCATTAGAATTACAACTAAAATATGAGTGCAAAGAAAATACTTGATTTACTGTATATTAAAAAATTTAAAAAATACCAAAATAAATACATAAAAAAAGAACCTGAATGAACTAAAAAGTTAAAAAAGCTAAAACTGTGTGAAAATAAGAAAGCACTATAAAGAAAAACTGAACTTTTTGATTTTAATATTATTTAAATTCTATCTTTCAGCATGACGAAAAAAAACGTTAACCATTCTCAGCTGTGTGTGGGTGACATACTAAAGCGAAACAGCATCTTTTTCTCATTCAACCTTTATTTATAAATACTAGGGCTGAACAATAATTCGATATTGATATATATCACAATATACTTTGTCAATAACGGTGATTTGAGTTTTAAGTACATTTTCGATATTTCAATATATTATTACATTATGATTACAGTGTTTCACTGACACATTTCTTTTTTTGTTCGGGTTGAAGCGGCCGCTTCAACTGGCGGCCATTTTAACCCGAACAGAAAAAGCCACGACACAACCACGTAAGTGCGTGGTGACGTACACCATACACAGAGCTCAAGTCCAGAAGGAGTCAGCGATAGCAAGCTGGGCTAGGCAAAGCTCCAACACATGGCAAGTTTTCGCTTCAAAAAGATCTAACTTGTTCCACCATCTGAAAAGATTCCACTCAATAGAATATGCTGAGAGACAGAAGATGAAGCACAATAAAAGTTTGAGCCAACGTGTGCCTGAAACAGTACCCCCAGCTGTATAAAGAGAAAAGGTTGTTAGGTTATGCTGTTGTTTAAAGTTAAAACAATTTTTTTTTTTTTTTAGATCTAAAAAAAAAAAAAAAAAGTTAAAACAATTAATAATATTTATATTTGACAAAGTTGAGAGTTTTATGTTTATTTGACGGTGAAGGTTCAAATTCATTCAACCTTTATTTAGACAGGTTATTCCCATTGAGCCTAGGGGACTCATTTACAAGAGACCTGAAATGTCTTTGAAGGCTAAATACAATAAAAGGTGAACATTATTTTTTGTACAGTTTGTACAGTTTTTTTTAGGCTTTTATATAGTTTATATCCACCCATCCATCATCTTCCGCTTATTCTGAAGTCAGGTCTCGGGGGCAGCAGCTTGAGCAGGGAAGCCCAGACATCTCTCTCCACAGCCTCTTCCAGCTCTTCTGGGAGGACTCCAAGGCATTCCCAGACCAACCGAGAGACATAGTCTCTCCAGCGTGTCCTGGGTCTTACCCGGGGTCTCCTCCCAGTTGGACATGCCTGAAGCACCTCTCTAGGGAGGTGCCCAGGGGGCATCCTTACCAGATGCTCAAACCACCTCAACTGGCTCCTCTCAACGTGGAGGAGCAGCAGTTCTACTCCGAGTCTCTCCCACATAACCGAACTTCTCACCCTATCTTTAAGGGAGAGTCCAGCTACCCTGCAGAGAAAACTAATTTCAACCACCTGTATCTGCGATCTCATTCTTTCGGTCACTACCCAGAGTTCATGACCAGAAGTGAGGGTAGGAACGTAGACCAATTGGTAAACAGAGAGTTTTGTTTTAGAGCTCAGCTCTCTCTTCACCACAACAGACGGGTACAGAGTTTTCAATACGGCAGATGTTGCACCAATCCGTCTGTCAATCTCACGCTCCTTTCTTCCCTCACTCGTGAACAAAACCCTGAGATACTTGAACTCTTCTACTTGAGGCAGAACCTCACCCTCGACCTAAAGAAAGCATTCCACCCTTTTTCAGTTGAGGACCATGGCCTCAGGTTTGGAGGTGCTGATTCTCACCCCAGCCGCTTCACACTCAGCTGCGAATCGCACCATTGAGAGCTGAAGATCACGACATGATGACGCCAACAGGACCACATAATCTGCAAAAAGCAGAGATGGAATCCTGAGGCTACCAAACCGGAAACCCTCTGCCAGCTGGCTGCACTGAGAAATTCTCTCCAGAAAAGTTATAAACAGAATCGCTGAGCCCTGCCGCCGCTGAGCTACTTTGGCGACCTCTGCCGCAGTCATGGACAGATCAACCCCTAAGTCCACTGACTCAGCTTACTCCATGGAAGACATGCTGGTGGAATTGAGAAGGTCCAAGAAGTATTCCTTCCACCTCCCGACAAGATCACTGGTTGAGGTCAACAGCACTCTACTAAGGTGAACACAGTGTTAGTAAAGTGCTGCTTTCTCCTCCTCAGCCGCCTGGCAGTTTGCCAGAATCTCTTCGGAGCCGACCGAGCGTCCCTATCCAAGGTCTCACCGAACTCCTCCCACATCCGAGCTTTTGCCTCAGCAACAGCCAAGGCTGCGGACCACTTGGCCTTCTGATATTCCTCAGCTACCTCTGGAGTACCACTGGCCAACAAGGTCCGATAGGACTCCTTCAGCTTGACAGCCTCCCTAACCCGGGGTTTCCACCACCGAGTTCATGGATGGCCATCGCGAGAAGCACCAACAACCTTGTGGCCACAGCTCAAAGCAGCTACGTCAACAAGCGAGGTGCGGAACATGACCCACTCAGACTCAATGTCCCCCACCTCAGCTGGGATGTAGTTAAAGCTTCCCCAAGGTGTGAACTGAAGATCTTTCTGACGGGTTTCTGCCAGGTGTTCCCAGCAAACCCTCACTACACGTTTGAGTGTACAGGGTCTGTCTGGCATCTTCCCCTGCCATCTGATCCAATTCACTACCAGGTAGTGATCAGTAAACAGCTCAGCTCCTCTCTTCACCCGAGTGTCCAAAACAAACGGCCACAAATCAGATGACACGACTATGAAGTCAATCATCGATCTATGACCTAGGGCATCCTGGTGCCAAGTGCACTTATGGACACCCTTATGTTCGAACATGGTGTTCATGATGGACAATTTATGACTAGCACAGAAGTCCAACCACAGAACACCACTCAAGTTCAGATCAAAGAGGCCGTTCTTCACAATCACGCCCCTCCAGGTCACACTGTCATTACCTACGTGGGCATTGAAGTCCCCCAGAAAAATAAAGGAGTCTCCAGCTGGCGCACCTTCCACCACCCCTGCCAAGGACTCAAAGAAGGCCGGATACTCCAAATTGCAGTTCGGCATGTAGGCACAAATAACAGGCAGAGCCCGTCCCCCCACCTGAAGGCGAAGGGAAGCCACCCTCCCATCTACCAGGGAAAACTCCAACACGCAGACACCAAGTCGGGGGGCTACAAGTAGACCCACACCAGCTCGACGCCTCTCACCATGGGTAACTCCAGAGTGGAATAAGGTCCAGCCCCTCTCAAGGAGATTGGTTCCAGAGCCCATGCTGTGCGTCAAGGTGATCCCCACTACAAACCGGATTCCAAAAAAGTTGGGACACTAAACAAATTGTGAATAAAAACTGAATGTAATGATGTGGAGATGGCAACATCTAATATTTTATTCAGAATAGAACACAAATCACAAAGAAAGCTCATCAGAGACTCTACTTCCTCAGACGGGTGAGGCGAGCTGGTCTGGGAAGCTCAGTCCTCACCTCCTTCTACAGGTGTGCAGTGGAGAGCATCCTGTGCTCCAGCATCAATGTGTGGCATGGAGGCTGCACAGCTGCAGAAAGAAAAGCTTTGCAGAGAGTGGTGAAGGCTGCACAGAAATCTGTCGGAATCAGCCTCCCCACCATCACAGACATCTACACCTCCAGATGCAGGAAGAGGGCCACCTGCATCATGAAGGACCCCACTCACCCAGCACACACACTTTTTGCCCCACTCCCCTCAGGAAGGAGGTTAAGGAGCATTAAGTGTAGAACCACTAGACTGAGGAACAGCTTCTACCCTGAGGCTGTTAGACTCATGAATCTCTAACTAGAATAATCACTGTGAAAAACCACATCATGTTGCTGCTGATCTGTTTCATGTTGCTGCTGATCTGTTTCAATGTTGATGTGTTCATGCGTGCACATCTGCTCACACTGAGTCATGTTCATGTTTGTGCTGATGTTCAATGTTTTATGTGATGAGTGCTTAGTGTATATTTAGTTGATGTTTTTCTTAGTTCATATCTTAGATGTTATTACTGTTTTTCTTATACATTTTATTGTTGGATGTAACTGGGACCCCGTGTACATAATTTCGCTCCACCACATGTACCACATGAGGTGCGAATGACAAGAAACTCTGACTCTGACTCTGAAATCGCAGATCAAAAGTTTAAATTGAGAGAATGTATCATTTCAAGGGAAAAATCTGTTGTTTCCAAATTTCATGGCATCAAAAAATCCCAAAAAAGTTGGGACAAGTCCATTTTTACCACTGTGTGGCATTCCCCCTTCTTCTTCCAACACTCAGCAGACGTCTGGGGACAGAACAGACCAGTTTCTCAAGTTTAGAAATAGGAATGCTCTCCCATTCATGTCTAATACAGGCCTCTAACTGTTCAATCGTCTTGGGCCTTCTTTGTCGCACCTTCCTCTTTATGATTCACCAAATGTTCTCTATAGGTGAAAGATCTGGACTGCAGGCTGGCCATTTCAGTACCCGGATCCTTCTCCTACGTAGCCATGATGTTGTGATTGTTGCAGAATGTGGTCTGGCATTATCGTGTTGAAAAATTCAGGGTCTTCCCTGAAAGAGATGGCGTCTAGATGGGAGCATATGTTGTTCTAGAACCTGAACATAGTTCTCTGCATTAATGGTGCCTTTCCAGACATGCAAGCTGCCCATGCCACAAGCGCTCATGCAACCCCATACCATCAGTGATGCAGGCTTCTGAATGGAGCGTTGATAACAACTTGGTCTATCCTTGTCCTCTCTGGTCCGGATGACATGGAGTCCCAATGTTCCATAAAGAACTTCAAATCGTGACTCATCTGACCACAGAACAGTCTTCCATTTTGCCACACTCCATTTTAAATGACCCCTGGCCCAGTGCAAACATCTGAGCTTGTGGAGCTTGCTTAGAAATGGCTTCCTCTTTGCACTGTAGAGTTTCAGCTGGCAACGGCGGATGGCACGGTGGATTGAGTTCACTGACAATGCTTTGTGGAAGTATTCCTGAGCCCATTCTGATATTTCCTTGACAGTGGCATTCCTGTTTGAGGTGCAGTGACGTTTAAGGGCCCGGAGATCACGAGCATCCAGTAGAGTTTTACGGCCTTGACCCTTACGCACAGCGATTGTTCCAGATTCTCTGAATCTTTTGATGATGTTATGCACGGTTGATGATAATAACTTAAAAGTCTTTGCTATTTTACGCTGGGTAACACCATTCTGGTATTGCTGCACTATCTTTCTGCGCAACAATGGTGGAATTGGTGATCCTCTTACCATCTTGGCTTCTGAGAGACATTGACACTCTAAGAAGCTCTTTTTATACCAATCATGTTGTCAATTGACCTAATTAGTATTAATTGGTCTTCCAGCAGTTTGTTATTTGCTCAATTTCCTTTTTCCAGTCACTTATTGCTACTTGTCCCAACTTTTTTGGGATTTATTGATACTGTGAAATTTTGAATCAACATATTTTTCCTTTAAAATGTTACATTTACTCAGATTAAACTTTTGATCTGTCATCTATGTTATTTACGAATAAAATATTGACATTTACCATCTCCAAATCATTGCATTCAGTTTTTATTCACGATTTGTTTAGTGTCCCAACTTTTTTGGAATCCGGTTTGTATAAGTCTGTACTTCTCAACCTCGCGCACAAGCTCAGGCTCCTTCCCTGCCAGAGAGGTTACATTCCATGTCCCAAGAGCCAGCTTTGGTAAGCCAGGGTCAGAGCACCAAGGTCCCCACCTTCGGCCACTGCCCATGCATCATGCACCTGACTTTTATAGCCCTTCCTGTAGGTGGTGGGTCCACAGGAAGGCAAACCTATACGCTCCTTCGGGAAGAGCCCGACCGGGCCTCATGGGTAGAGACCCGGCCACCAGTGCTCGCCGACAAGCCCCTCCCCCAGGCCTTGCTCCACGGTGGGGCCCGGGTAACCCACGTCCGGGCAAGGGAAACCGAGTTCCTTGTTTTGTCTTGTCCATAAAAATCTTCTGAATCGCTTTGTCTGGCCTGTCACCTAGGACCAATCTGCCTTGGGTAACCCTACCAAGGGCAATTATAATTGCCCCCGGCAGCATAGCTCCTAGGATCATTCAGGCACACAAGCTCCTCCACCACAATAAGATGGCGATTCAAGGAGGAGGTTTTCATTTGTTGTCAGTCATAATCACCAACATTAAAAGAAACATTTGAAATATATTAGTCTGTGTGTAATGAATGAATATAATATACAAGTATCACTTTTGAATGGAATTACTGAAAAAAAATCAACTTTTCATGATATTCTAGTATTATGATCAGCACATGTATTCATATGGCTGTAACTATTGTACCCACCGTGGCACCCTATATTCACTGGTTAACTGGTCTTCATTAACTTCACTAGTTAAATGGACATCATTAACTTCACACAGACTCTCTCACTGGTACATTTTCATCTTTAAATCACTTCTTGGTCTGCTGCCTTCATACATCTCCTCCTACATGTCACTATGTGAGTGCAGCTACAGCGTGCGCTCTCAGGACATCATTACCTGCAGTGTTCCCTCAGTGCGGACTGAACTAGGCAAAAGGTCCTTCTACTCCGCTTCTGTTTCCTGGAATATCTTGTAAAAAGATCTGAAGCTCTTGACCTTTGACCTCTCTAAGTGGCTTCAAACATATTAAGTTCATGGCAAAAACCAACGCAGACATGTTTTGAGTATTCTCCTCCTATCACTCCTATCCTGATTTGAAGCTCTTGACCTTAGAAAAGCAGTGCCCCCCTGCCCAGGTACCCCAGTGCCCCCCTGCCCAGGTACCCCAAGAGCCCAGCCCCCGGCAACCCCCCCGGGGCCCCAAACCCATACACCCGCCTCCACATCAACCCCAAGGCCCCACAAGGTCAGATCCCAGACTACCCACCCTCACTATGTAACGGAGCCGATCAAAGGAGCCCACAGAGATTGATCCAATGTGTCGGCAGATGCTGTTTCAAGACTAATATGATCTAACAGAAGATTTTTATACTGATTAATGCTAAGATTATTTTTATTTTTCTTGACCTCTCTAAGTGGCTTTATGAATCTGTTGGACTCCTGGCATTAGAATCTAGCTGTTTTTGTTACTTTTCTTTTTTTTAGCCATCCTATTTGTAAAAAAAAATACATTTGTATGACTTTTTATAACTGTTTATTGTTGTCGCTGTTGTCCATTGTTTCATCTTTCTTTGTTGAAATCAGGTCTCTCTTGTAAATGAGTCCTTGAGGCTCAATGGGATTTACCTGTATAAATAAAGGTTGAATGAATTCTACATTGCCTCAGAACCTAGCCGTTTTTGTTTTGTTTATTTAATACCATTTTCTTTCACTTGTTCTTCTCAATTTGTATGCTTTCTTTTAAGATTCATTCATTCAACCTTTATTTATACAGGTTAATCCCACTGAGCCTTGGGGACTCATTTATAAGATAGACCTTGTTTTAACCAAGAGTGATGACAACATGGACAAAAAAAGACAACTATAGACTAGGGGTGCACCGATTACAGTTTTCTGGCCGATCACAGATTTCTAAAAAGTCTGACCTGCCAATTCCGATTTTGGCTGATACCGATTTTATTTTATAATCGACACTGTCAGGTGTTATAAGGACATAATGCACCTTCAATTTTCCAATCTTATTTTATTGAAAAACATACCCTTGAACAATATCCTAGAAACAATACGAACTGGTTTTAACTGGCCATGAGGTAGTGCTCTGAAATATAAATGAAGTTCATGAAATTGTTGTTAAAACTAAAAAAATTTTTTACAAATCTGTAAAATCGGTTTTGCATGCGATTTCCAATTTTCCAAAATTAAGGAAATCAGGATCGATAAATCGGCCGGTCGATTTATCGGTGAACCCCTACTATAGGCAATCAAATGATGCATACAAATTGAGAATAACAAGTGAAAATAAAATGGTATTAAAAAAATGTATCAAAAAAACATCTAGGTTGTAAAGGTGATGTAGAAAACTAAAAACAGGAACATGTCTGCATTGGTTTTTCCATGACCTTAGAAGTTTTGAAGCCACTTAGAGAGGTCAAAGGTCGAGAGCTTCAGATCTTTTTTCAAGATATTCCAGGAAACAGGAGCGGAGCAGGAGAAGGTCCTTTTGTCTAGTTCAGTCCTCACTGAGGGAACACTGCAGGTGTTCTACACTGATCTCCAGGTCCTGATGATGTTGCTCTGACATCCTTTAGGCCAGTGGCTGTGTAGTTTCCCCAATGTAAGACTGATCACCCTCCTGACACTGAACAACATACACAACATTACTGTGTTTGTGCCGGGGGACTGGATCTTTGCAATGGACCAGTCTTTAGAGACTAAGACTGAGTTTATTACAGCTCCTCAGACTGACAGTCTTTTGGATTAAAGACAAAGTGTTAACAATTTTTTAAAAACCATCCAGAGGACCTGACTTACCTTTTTTAGACTATATTGTTGGTATTTTTTGAAACGCCAACAGTTTTTCTGGTGTGAGCCAAGTGAACTGTAAAGCTCTCATCGTAAAAGCATCATACCCTCTACAGCAGCAGGGTGCGATTTTATGCTCCTGGAATACAGATATTAAACATATCCTCCATTGTTGAGTTTTAGGGGATAACGTCTGCTCATTGTTTTTAGAAAGCAGCTGATTGATTATGTAATCTAAGGTTGGTTCACGTTGCAGGCTCTGACCTTGAGGAGCATCTGTGAGCAACAGCTGCTGCTGTGCTGGGTATTAAATCCAACAAGCAGGAAAACCCGTTGGATCAGAGGCCAAGTTTCTACTATCTCTCTCGTTCTCCTGAAGCCAGTCACCCGTTTGTCCTCGGTCTCTGCTGGTCCAGCAATGGGAGGATAATACCGATTTAACCCCCAACATCATTAGCCTCTTAGCTCCACACAGACCACTGAAGCCGTTAGCTGAGCCCCCCACCCTCCCTCACCTTTCTGCAGATAGCCAGACAGGCGCACAGCGTGGAACTGTCAGGGTTAGGGACTAAACTCTGTGTGATGAAATGCTGCAGGTGGGCTATGCCAGGAAAAAACTAAACTAATGCTCAGCGTAAGATTGAACCATGTCTTCTACAGGAACTCTAATGAAAAGATGGGATGTCTCAAAGTAAAATTTTGTGGAGTTAAAACTATCGGTGGTAAACGGAAGAATTCAGTCAGTAAGTCACTGTTTGGTAATCAGAGAAAGCTGAAGTTATCAAAAAATGACTGACTGACCGTCTTTAGTAATGAATTAAAAAAATGTTTGACTTGTGCCTAAATTTTTTTTTATAACTGTTTATTGTTGTTGCTGTTGTCCATTGTTTCATCTTTCTTTGTTAAATCAGGTCTCTCTTGTAAATGAGTCCTCGAGGCTCAATGGGATTTACCTGAATAAATAAAGGTTGATTGAATGATTGATTTACAACAATAAGCAAAATGCTAAACATGTTAGCTTTTCTATGGCAATTTCAATGTTAAGTTAGCATCTATGCTAATCGATGAGCAGCAGCCTGTAATAAATAGTTGGGGGGTTTTGGCTTATGTTATTTTGAGCTTGTTATTATGCAAAAAAGAAAAAGATTGTTTATTTCTGTATATCAAGCCAAAATCATTTACATTTGTAATTTATATTTCTGTCTCTGTATTTTAGCGTCGAATGTTTTGGGTAAATATCACGATCTCACCAGTTGCTTCATGGTGTTTATTCACAAACCCGATAATCACAGATATTTGATGTGCATCATAAAGCACTCTTTAATCACAGCCCGCTCAATTCCAATTAGATCAAATCAGGAGGTGCCTAAAGATTCCCACCCTGGTCCCAAACAGCAAAACAAATTCTTAAAAGTCCTTTCATGTATCAATGCTTCAGAAATATTTCTGCAGAAAACCTCGGGCAGTCCTGATCAAACGTTTACCTCTGTTTTAGCTCCTACTGTAAGGTGAGAAAAGGAAACTTTCCAAACGCTAAAACTGTCTTTCAACAACTGGAATGGCACTTAATACTGGCAGGACACCTAGCTTTAAAATTTATTCGGCTTAGCTTCATCTTCTTTGTTCTTTGTTGGATGTAACTGGGACCCTGTGTACATAATTTCGCTCCACCACATGTACCACATGAGGTGCGAAAGCCAATAAAGAAACTCTGACTCTGACTCTTTCTGGTTCTAGTTTATTTCTGGGCAACTTTTCATCCACTAATGAAACCTTAAGCACAGATTTTGTTTTTTTATTTGTGTTTTCAGTCGGGGTCACGGTACAGATCTTTTTTTAACTGATGCAGTTGAAATCTTTGCTTTCAGACTTTGTCGGTACATGACTGTATTATTCTTCCTGTGTTGCTGGAACCAATACAAGCTCAAAACAGGTTGAAAACCATCCCTTGGGCATTGCAGGTTGTTATTTTAATAAACTGGACACACTTTCTTCAAACACATCTTTGTATTTGCTGACAAAAAGCCAATTACCGGTACATCAGGACTTTATGACCATGAATAAATAAGCTCCTTACTCTTTGTTCATATAAACTTTATTTAGCTTTTGCTATGGGAACAATCAGCTCATTCAACTAGAATGTGAGTTAAAACAAGTCTTTTAGATCAAAAATAATAATACCACTCCTGCTTTCATGCAGTTTACAGAAAGCCCTTCTCGTTCCCTCACTTTTTCTCACCTCAACCTAAAATTCTCTCAACATTTGTTTTTCCTGCCAGGAATGTCACGGTAAGTCGCAGACAAAATATTCCCTCAGCTGATTTTTCCAAAACGCAGGACTGAAAAGTCCACAGACAGACACAGTGGCAGGGTCCACAGAGGCTTTGTCTTTCAAGCAGCCATAGCTAAATTAGGGTGTAGTGCCCCGCATGGGTCAGCGATGGTTTTATGGGGGGGGGTTCCTCGAGACAGCTGCCAACAAAACAGCTGTCAATTCCATCTGACTGCAAATACTTTTATATTTCCACTACAGTTCAGGTGCTGGCGGGGACTGTGTAACCACATTCATCTATACATAAAAAGCAAAAATAACTTGTTTTAGAAAGAAAATAAGCTTAGGAGCAATAAAAATAAAATGAAAAGGTTCTCAAAATTTAACGAATTAACGAAAGTTAAAGAGTTAATGAGATTCCAGCCAAATGGAAAAAAATTAAAAGATCTTTATTTCAGTAATTATTGCTGGTATTTGGTATGTGGTATTTGTCCCAAAATTAAAATGATCTTGTTGGTCTAATTTCCAAACTTTTCATATTTTCTTTTGTCCCACAAAATATCTGTGGCAGAGACACGAACACCAGCTATTACCGGTTGAGGCCCAGACGCATTACGAATAAAAACTAATAAAATAAGCTTATAACCCAGCCGGTCGAAGCAGATGGTCCTCTAGTCCTGATCCTGGTTCTGCTAAAGGTTTCTTCCTCATGAGGGAGTTTTTCTTGCCACTGTCGCCTTCATGCTTGCTCAACATGAGAGTTCAGTGATGGAGTTAAACTCAAAGCTGCTCCTCAGATAAATAAAGTTCAATTATTATGATGAAAATGAAATTGTAAATGGATTTAATCATCATTTTGTGAACGTTGGATCAAGCCTTGCTGCTAAAATACCAAAAGTAGACAATAATGTGAAACATTCAGTTATAAGTTGTGACAACAGTATTTTTCTTAATGGAACTGACAAAGAAGAAATAATGAATGTTGTAAAAAATCTTACAGATAAGAGATCAAAAGACTGGGTGGACATGGATATGATGTTTGTAAAGGACATAATGAGTTATGTTATCGAGCCGTTTACATATATTTGTAATTGATCATTTTCAAAAGGAATATTTCCAGACAATATGAAAGTAGCTAAGGTAGTTCCTCTTTTTAAAAATGGTGATAAATGTGCGTTCAATAATTATAGACCAATATCCTTATTACCACAGTTCTCAAAAATTCTAGAAAAACTGTTTGTGACCAGATTAGATAAATTTATTACTAAACAAAACATTCTAAGTAGCAGTCAGTATGGGTTTAGAGCAAAAAACTCTACATCAATGGCTCTCATGGAAATAATGGAACAAATAACTACTGCTGTCGATCAAAAACAGTATTGTGTTAGTATTTTTGTTGATTTAAAAAAAGCATTCGATACTATTGACCACACTATTCTCCTTGAAAAATTAAATAAATATGGTATAAGAGGACCAGCATTACACTGGGTATCTAGCTATTTAAAAGATAGGAAACAGTTTGTACAAATAAATGGTGTAAGATCTGACCTGTGCAATATCACTTGTGGAGTTCCTCAAGGCTCTGTACTTGGACAAAAGTTATTTATTTTATATGTGAATGACTTAGTGAATGTATCAGGACTCCTCAAATGTGTCCTTTTTGCAGATGACACCACATTTTTTTGTTTGGGTAAAGATGTAAAACGGATGTTGGAATTGATGAAGACAGAATTTGATAAAATACAAACTTGGTTTAAACTTAATAAATTATCATTAAATTTAGATAAAACTAAATACATGATATTTAGTAACAAAAAGAGAACTGTTGATGATCCATTTAAAATTGAGGGTGTTGAGATTTGTAGAGTTAATGAGATGAAATTTTTGGGTGTAATCATTGATGACCAGCTAACATGGAAAAATCACATCAATTCTGTAAGAACAAAAATATCTAAATCTATTGCAGTACTATACAAAGTCAGGGAATTATTAAATGATAAAGCTCTGGACATGTTGTATAACACAATCATTGTTCCACATTTAATCTATTGCATTGATGTTTGGGGGAAAGCGTGTAAAACATTTACAAAACCTATTTTTATTTTACAGAAAAGAGCTGTAAGAATTATCACCAGAAAGCATTACAGTCACCCATCAAGCACATTAATTTATCAACTGAACTTATTGAAGTTCCATGATTTGGTAGATTATAGTATTTTATCAGTTATGTATAGGGCTCAAAATAACACATTACCATTAAATATCCAAAGAAATGTTGTTAAAAGACAAAGTTGTTATAATCTTAAGGGGATAGAGATATTTGTCAAACCAACATTCAGAACTAGTCTGAAGGGAAGGTCTACCTCAATCCAAGGAGTTGGATTGTGGAATGGTCCAGAGAGTGATGTAAAAAATGTCAAGTCAATGTGTACATTTAAGAAAAAGATCAAAGCTGAATTGTTAAAAAAGTATATATGAAGTAGCTTAGTGTGTGTTTTGTATTAGAATTAGAAAAATTAGAAAGTTATTAATTTTGTTCTGTTACTTGAAAATTATTATGATTGAATTAATTGTTTGAAAAAAGGTGCAGATATAATAAGATTTTTTGTTCTTTCTGCTGCCTTTCATTTTAAATCTTTTGTATCTTTTTTATATTGTTTTGGAATTGTTTTATACTTTTTTAAAATGAATAAACTTTATACCATTTATACCATTTTTTTATAGATGAATGTTTCTGTTCAGTCCCTGAGACGACTTCTGTTGTCACTTGAAGATAAAGAAATAAACTGAACTGAAAAATTGAATTGAATAAAAGCACAAACTGCTTGAGCAAATATTAAACCTTTCTTTCATTTATGATGCATGTCCAGGTCCAGGAAGGAAACTCAAGAGATTCCTCTCCCCAGCAACACTTAGGAAGCCAGCAGACCATTAGAAAACATAATCCCTCCTGAAAGTTCTGGGTAGGGCTGAGCACCGAACGTCGGTTCTTTTATGGTACCGACCGAACTGCTTCGTTTGGTATGTGGATCAAAATATGACTCTTCATTCGGTGTCAAGTTTTGATGATTGGATGTAACGTGACACGTGGTTTCAGCACGCAGGCAGGTAAAACACAGACATATGACAAAAAGACATACATGGTTACTCCCAGAGCTGTATAGAGCTGCCGTATAGACGTATATCTATGGCGCTGGTTACACCCACAGATGGGGTTCACATGTGCAGCGCGTATCATTGAACCGCTTCAATTTATGAGCGGAAAGTTGCTCCGTGTTTGTCTTCAAGAAAAGTGGAGCGCAGCTTCCTCTCAGCATTAAAGTCAGTCTGTGGGTGTTAAGAGCATGAACGGCCTGATTCAACAGCTCCACGACCGGAATCCTCTTCATCCGAGAACTCCAAGGACGGCTGGTACATTTACGTTTGTTAACTATCCATGTAACGCTAACTTTAAGATATTAGTGTGCAGCTTTATTTTATGGTGAGGATGGGGCCACAGGACAGTCACAAACTGTTGTTAAAAGTTTGCTGCCTTTTTTAACAGTGGAGGCTGCGTGGTGGAGGTAAGTAAACTGTCAAGGTACTTGTTGACCAGTTAAACCAGTATCTCTCAGCCTAGATAATGGTTTTTGGTCATTAATAACACAACCATGTTATTGTTGATGTTGTGTTCTCATGTCAGTTAGGGAGATGATCAGAGCCCTAAACCCCAGAGAACCACAGAGAAGATTCAGGAAGAGACACAGAGGTGCAGAAGTCTGCATCAACCCTAACCTCAGTGAATCCAGTGACCTGCTGGTGGGATGTGAGGGACAATATGTCAAACTGACAACCAGGTATCTGTGTGTGCAACAATCATCATCTACACCCCCAGAGTGAACATCTACTGCTGGAGACACCATCAGCCAGGAGCAGCTTGTTTGTGTCCAGAGAAAACAGACATGTTGTTTCTGAAGAAAAAGTGTTCAGTGAAAAGGTCCTCAGTGTGAAGCAGTGAGCATTACACACTGACCTGTCACTGGTTTGAAACTGGTCTTTTGAACTGGAAATTGTTTCTTTATTTTTATGTTAAAAAACTGCTTGGATTGGAAAAATACCTAAGTTAAAAAATAAAACTCAAGATTTGTACTGTACAAGACGTGCAACATAATTTTCTTCTTGTTAGGATCAATATTAATTATAAAAATGGTACCGAAAAAAGTACTGTTCAGGAACCGACACCGAAGTGAAAGTACCGGTACCAAATTTTGTAGAAAGGTACCCAGCCCTAGTTCTGGGTCTCCTCCCGGTGGGCCATGCCTGGAAAACTTCCAAAGTGAGCCACTAATGTACCCTAATCAGCTGCCTCCTTTTGATGTGGACCAGCACTCCTCACCTCCTCTACAAGGCTGAGTCTGACTATCCTGCAAAGGAAGTTCATTTTCGTGGCTTGGATCTGAAATTGCCAGTACTTGGATGGATGATGGTCAAATTTTTTAAACTCATCCCCCAACCCCACTGTCCAAACTCCAAAGGTCTTTGAGAGGTCAGGTGCATGGTGCAAGAATTAGGTGTGTGAATATGTAGATGCACTGGTGTCTCCCCTGGCCACAGTGAACTGGTAATGAGTGAACACATAAGATGTTTATTTTATTTATTACTAAAAAGGAGGCGGGCAATCTCATTGGTGTGCCCCCTTGGATAATGCTAGGCAAAACTGTCATTGTTTTAGTCAAGAACCATATTTTATGACCATATGTGAAGGTTGGATAGTAGGTGTAGCAGTAAATCAATCTTCACCATGACAGACCAGAGCAATGCCCCAATATCATCATCATTGATTTTACATGAGGCTGTAATAATCTCCTCTCAAATACAATCTGTACAAATCTATGCATGCATGTCCTAAAAGGCAACTTGAGGTAAGTTTTATTAATGTTGGATAAGTTTTAAAGTTATAATTAAATCCTGCTAACACAAAACATGTTTCTTTTTATTCCTAGCTTTAAAGTGGATATTAAAGTGATTGTTTAAAGTTATTTTATATTAAGGGGCAGATATAAGATTTCTCTTCTTTCTGCACTCTTTTCATTCAATGTTTTCTTTTTGATGAATTTGTTTTGTTTCTTTTAAATGAATGAAGAAATGAATTAAATAAAATGTTAAATGGCTTCAAACATCTGCTAAGTTCTGAAGAAATGAACTAGACAAAAGGGCCTTCTCCTACTCCGCTCCTGTTTCCTGGAATATCTTACAAAAAGATTTGAAGCTCTCGACCTTTGACCTCTCTAAGTGGCTTTAAGAATCTGTTGGACTCCTGGCAGGGTCCAATGCAGACATGTTCCTGTTTTTAGTTTTCTACATTTATCTTGGAATCTAGCTGTTTTTTGTTTTGTTACATTTTCCTTTTAGCCATCCTATTTGTTAAAAAAAAAAAAACTGTAGTATGAGTTTTTATAACTGCTTATTGTTGTTGCTGTTGTCCATTGTTGTCATCTTTCTTTGTTGAAATCAGGTCTCTCTTGTAAATGAGTCCTCGAGGCTCCATTGGGATTTACCTGTAGAAATAAAGGTTGATTGAAGTTCATGACATAAACCAACAGGCACGTTCCTGTTTTTAGTATTTTACATCACTTTATAATGTAGCTGTTTATGTTTTTAATATATATAATTTTCAAATCATATGTTTTTTATGATTGTCTCCTGTTGTACTGATAAATATCTCCTGGAGGGTAAATTATATCTTGGCTGCAAGTATCAAACTGAGAAATCCTTCATTTTCTACAACTGATAGTGGTTGTTCATTAATAATGATGAAGTTTATCAACTTCTCTGTAAACATTAGAGCTCCGTGGTTTCAGCGACGTCTTCTTCTTGTTCAGTCCGAAGCAGGCAGTCTGAGTTCGGTCAGCTGCGCTCAGTCTGTCCCTCCTCAGAGACGGGCAGACTGAGCGGGGCAGATTGGACGCTGCTGGCCGGGGTCAAGTTGGCTGTTTTGGGTTGAGCAAAAAGCAGCGCCCCGCTGAAGCCTCGGAGCTCGAATGTCCAACGTAAAAGTAACTTTACCGTGGTTTAATGTGGCGCTGTGGCTCTGCAGACAGTGCACGTTGCTGTCTTGTCTTGTGGTGTTTCTAGTGTAAAATACTTCCACACAGCGACATGTTTACATGAAAAGTTGGTTAGCTGTTAGCCACAGTGTTGCTAACTCAGTCCTCACCTTGTAGCTGCTGCAAACTATGAACTGGATTTCCTGAATGTGGGGCGGGTCTTATTACTCTGGGCTCATGACACACACCTCCGTTCAGGAAATCCATTCCATAGTTTGAAGCCAACTTGCATCGTGGATCGGAAATATCAGCAGGTTAGATCAGAAAAACCCGATACGTAAATTATGCTGGTATCGGAGCCTGATACGATATGGGATTGGATCGGCCCCATCCCTAACTATTAGTGCTTAGTGTATATTTAGTTCATGTTTTTCTTAGATCTTATTACTGTTTTTCTTTTACATTTTATTGTTGGATGTAAGTGGGACCCTGTGTTCATAATCTTGTTCCACCACATGTACCACATGAGATGCGAATGAAAAATAAATCTCTGACTCTGATGAGTCGATCAGTATTAAAAACAAGCAAGTGGACAGATGTTTGAACATTCGGTCTAGTTAAAATGGGGCGAATTACGAGAATTTATACAATTGTCAAACTGGTGTTTGGTTTGTTTTGCAACACTGGCACATGTTAACTTGGTTCCTAACGTTGTTCTTCCAATCTGGGAGCTTTATTTAGCACAACACTTTCCACCCAGTTTGTGTCCTAAAAACTAAAAATATATATAATGTATGAAATATTGGATACTTGCTGACCAACTCAGAGTATTTCTGTCTAAAATGCACATTCCTGTTTAAATTGTTGATTCATTCCTTGTAAAACAAAGTAAATGGTAAATGGACTGTACTTATATAACGCCTTTCTATCTTATTGAGACAAAGCTCTTTACAACAATCTGTGCCTCATTTACCCATTCATACAGCTCTACTGGATCTATAATCACTGTCTGAATCACATTCAGACACCAATGGGACACACATCGGAGGCAATGAGGGGTTCAGTGTCTTGCCCTGAGACACTTTGGCATGTGGCTGCTGGTGGAATCAAACCCCCAACTCTTGC
This sequence comes from Nematolebias whitei, assembly GCF_014905685.2. Lineage (NCBI taxonomy): Eukaryota > Metazoa > Chordata > Actinopteri > Cyprinodontiformes > Rivulidae > Nematolebias > Nematolebias whitei. The sequence continues at coordinate 52,656,525 of NC_056504.1, forward strand.
ATTGGAGGACGACTGCTCTAACCACTCAGCCACAGCCGCGCTCAGTGAACTAAATGTGTGGTGTGGAACGTGAACGAGCTCTGGGGAGTTTTACCAACAAACTCACCAGGACAGCGCTGGTTAACAGTTAACTAACAAAGTGACCCATGAAGGAATATGTCCATCTGAGGTAGGTTTAAAGAAATATGACGTCATTAAATTCATGTAAATATACACGCCAACTGACCAAAACCCAAAAACATAAAATGGTGATGAATAGAAGATGAATAAAAGCTGAAATAACTCAAACACAATAAGAATTGGATGAGAATTACTGAGCTATTATTAAAGACATAAAACAGGAATACATGAATAAACCCGGTTGTTTGTGTTTGTCTCGTCAATAATCATAAAAAAACACAACTTTTCTCTTCAACAGCAGCCGTTTGAGTGTCCGACAGGTTTCGGCAGCATACCTTTAGGTCTACTCCATCCGCAGCCACGCACGCAGATAAAACTCAACGGTTTAAAAAGGTCAACATTTTACCCACAGCGAGGCGGTGACGTGTTCCTCACAGGAAACGGGTTCAAGATAAATTCCACTGAACCTCCAAAACAAAACTGCTGCTATAGTAAAACTTTTTACGTTCGTCTTTAGTCTTTCATACCAATGAACAACTAATGATCGTGTCTGTCGGCTTCTTTAGGACCAACCTACAATTATTAACAGCATGTGCGTATCATCAAAGCATTTTTAAATGCTTACTCAGACTTTTATTGCACAGCAAAGAGAAACTGCTGTGTTCAATTCTTCAGCTCCGTAGAGCCTGTTTGTAGTTTGACCAGGACCAGCTTGAATTTGTTGTCCAAGTGGAAACATGCCGGCTGCAGATACACGGGACCAACGGATACATACCTTATCCTATCATCAGGTGTCGGAGCGTAGAGCAGTTAGCTTCTGAAAGAATTTGATGAAGATTAATCTGGAACCAGTTTGAAAACGAAACCTCACTGAAAAGCAAATGCGGTACAACTACTCCCTGCCAACGTGTGTTCCCTTCTTATTATAAACAGGGACCATGTATTCTGCTCTCCTTGTGCGTGTCCAACACAATGTAGCAGTAAGCCTAACTCCAGGTGAATTAATACACGAGTCAGGATGTAGCTGCCTTAGTTCCACTTTATTTTGATGAACCACGTACACAATTTAACATGGAGTAAAAAGACGGTGGTGTCGATGGCATAAACAGAAAGCAGATGGCAGTGGATGAACTTCCTCACATGTTGCTGACTGAGAAATAAGCTGTGTCCCAATCCAACGGCTGCATCCTTCGAAGGCCGCATTTGAAGGCCGCATTTTGAAGGCAGCATTTGAAGGCTGCTTATGCCACAGCGACGCGCTGAGGCCTGTCCCGATTCGAAGACTCCTTCAGTGCGGCCCACAAATGTGGCCTCCTTTCCTCCCAATTTGAAGGCCAGGTCCCGTGTATCCTTCGCGGTCCATCCTATCCCATGATGCATTGCGGGCACACAGAAAATTCTGGATGTAATGGCGGACGAAGTAGTGACGGAGTATACTTTTAAATGTAAGTATGTTAAAATGTGGGATTAAAAAAAAAAGGCTAAAGCGGTTATGTTTTAAAGCGGATTATAGGCTTTTATCATTTGCATAGACATTTTTTTTTTTTTTTTTTGTACAGCGGGTCCCACTGCTAAGCTAATGTTTCTTCTTTTTTTTTTTTAGGGAGCAAGGAGCAGACCAAAGCTTTTATTAAGCTTCAGAATGAGAACAAACACATTTTCACTGGTGCAAAACACTGCAGCTGTGGCGTGGAGGTACAAGAATGAATCTATTCATCTTATGCTTCTGAGTAGTTTCATTAACCCTCATACTGTAAATAACCTGTGATCTTAATGAGGTATAGGTCCTCTTGTGCTGTGAAAACTGTAGTTTTTTAAGACATTATTTTCCATGTTTCCTCTTCGTTCATTTTATGTTGATGTTATTTGGATAATTTTGGAGAAGATGGGCCTGCAGGAGAAGGTAACTCCTCTGCAGGCAAAAAGAAATGGGACAACCTAAAAAATAAATACAAAGTATGTGCATGTGTAATGAAGAATATAACTTGTACGTGCAGCTGTTAATACATGTAAAGTTTTTAAAAAATGTTTGTTGCTCTGTTTGCCAACTGTGATGTTTCCTGTGTTCAGGACTGCAAATATCCAGGCGGGTCAGGGGAAGGAGTTAGTGAGAAGCTGCTGCTGCGACTTGGTCCTGGTTTGTCCTCATGGACCAGGTTTTAGGACAGAGGTCTTCCACTGCACCTCCTGTCCCAACTGTCTCCATCACTGAGGACAGTCCAGGTCCAAGCGCAGCAGTGGGTGACCAGGAAGACAGGGCTGAGGAACAAAGAGGAATGGAGACGCTGAAGAAAGCGGCATCAGGACAGAGAGGATGATTTCTTTATTTCAATTAATCAGAAGATATGAAGCAGACGAGAGAAGAGCAAATGTAAGTATGGGGAGAATGGAGGGGCTTTTCGTACCCACCACTGCACCCAGTATCCACTGGTTAACTGGTCACCATTAACTTCACGCAGACTCTCCCACTGGTACATTTTCATCTTTAAATCACTTCCTGGTCTGCTGCCTTCATACATCTCCTCCTACATGTCTCTGTGTGAGTGCAGCTACAGCGTGCGCTCTCAGGACATCATTACCTGCAGTGTTCCCTCAGTGAGGACTGAACTAGACAAAAGGACCTTCTCCTGCTCCGCTCCTGTTTCCTGGAATATCTTGTAAAAAGATCTGAAGCTCTCGACCTTTGACCTCTCTAAGTGTCTTTAAGAATCTGTTGGACTCCTGGCAGGGTCCAATGCAGACATGTTCCTGTTTTTAGTTTTATACATTTGTCTTGGAATCTAGCTGTTTTTTGTTTTGTTACCTTTTTCCTTTTAGCCATCCTATTTGTTAAAAAAAAAAAAAAACAAAAAAAAACTGTAGTATGACTTTTTATAACTGCTTATTGTTGTTGCTGTTGTCCATTGTTGTCATCTTTCTTTGTTAAATCAGGTCTCTCTTGTAAATGAGTCCTTGAGGCTCAATGGGATTTACCTGTAGAAATAAAGGTTGAATGATTTCACAGTTCTTGAAAGAATTGCAAATAAATGAATTAATTGATGGTTGTTTTTGTATGTTCTTGAAAAATGTGCTTTTTGTTTTAAATTTGAAAAATAAAGTGATTACAAAAACTAGTATTGTCAATAAATTATTTTATTAACGGTAAGTTCATTCAAAACAACAACAAAAGGCTCTGTGGTGTGCCAGCCCTGCAAACCCACGGGACACCACCTCCAGGTCCTCTGAGTTTTCAGGCAGGTGGACGACCTGGTGGTGAATGGACACTTCTTCTGTCATGATGGACGATGCGGTGGACAGTAGAACGAGGAGTCACAAACACTCCTGAGACCACCCTGCAGGATGCTCCACCTGCCAGCCAGAAAGAAACACCAGGGTCTCAGTTGTGGCCCCCCAACCATGTCCTGGATCCAGGTCCAGGAGATGAAGCAACACCGCCAGAGACTCCCTGCTTCATCTGAAATCTGGTCCAGGATCTTCTTGGTTCAAGTAACGGTCCAGGACTGGGACACTCAGGTTCATCCTGCAGTACCAGGGTCTGGTCTGGTTCAGGAAATGTAGAGAACAACACAAACATTATTAGTTTAAGATTTAATTTTTATAAGATATCAAAGCGTTATCACAATTATGAGGCTTAAGGTAAATATACAGCACAGTGCTATTTTATTAATGAAATAAAGAAATGAAAGACCCTGTTTTTAACATTTTTACAACCACTATATGTACCAATGGATCTTATAAAATAAAATATTGAAAAATGTTATGCTGTATTCTAAATTTAAGATAATTTAAATATTATATATATAATTTAATATTAAACTAATTACATTAGATTAAATGATTACTAATTTAATAAGATGCATTTACATTTTCTTTATTATGCACAAGTTAATAAAGTTAATTCATTAGTCTTTCAGTCACTGAAGTTATCCATGAAACTAGGTTAACAGTTTTGAGTTTGTAAACTAAAAAAATATTTAGTTACCTGAATATGATCGTCTCTCAGCAGAAGATAAAAACACGCCGCAGGCGGCGATAAAGTTCCTGCATTTCCTCTAGAATTAAAAAAGTAAAAACAACAACAACATTTCGATCTCCATTCTTCTTCGGCTGAGCGCTGTCATGGTTGCTAGGCGACAGGACGTACGCCGACGTAACCCTGAAGGCTAGACCGGTCCCAATTCACAGCTGCTGACTTCCGGTCTACGTGGTCTTTGAAGGACCCGGCCTACATCGACCCAGTAGGCCGGGTCCTTCAAAGGATGCAGCCGTTGGATTGGGACACAGCTATAAACAAGATGGCTAACTTCCTGTTACATGCCCAAACCAACCTTCAAAATAAAATAATTCACTGAATAGACAAACCAAATTAACATTAATCACTTATAACAAATTAAAAGGGCAGAACACCATGCTTTGTGTAAAATGAAACATTGGTGCAGCCCGCTTCACCCCAGGTGAGCGCTGGGCCGTGACCCTGAACCGGATGAAGTGGGTCAAAGATGGACGGGTGTCCTAATCTAGTGTTTATTCAGGAAGGTCAAATAAATTTTTGTCTTATTGTTAATAAATCAGACAAGAAAGAGTTAAAAATCTCAGAATATTTTCTAAACAAATTACTGAACCTGTGGAGTTTAATTTGTATGTAGCGCTTCGTTGACCCTCTCCCACCAGGACAGCGCCCTGAGTTCAACTATTTTATATTACTTCCCTTGGTGGACTTTCAGTTTCAACTTAAACTTTTTATAGTTACACCAACCCAAATTATCAAACTATGCATTTCATCACTCTCTAATGTATTAAGACAGAAAAAATCCTATATACTGTATATGTTAAATTTAACACAAAATTAGTGGGAGATCAGTTAAGCTTGGTTTCTTTAGACAAAGATGTGTCAACTGAACACAGATTTTAAGTTTACAAGCTCATTCTGCCCTTTAAATAAATCAAACTTGAACACTCCTCATTTTTCTCTTCTTCACTTTGACCCGTCAGTTTTTACAGTGCACTTGTAAGAACTCGTGAACTTGTGGATTCACTTTCTGAACCTACACCAGCTGCTCATATTAGATGAAAACCTCCAAATAAAATGCATTATTATTATTATTAAAAAGTGAAACGTGTTTATATTCATTTATTACACAGACTGATATATTTCAAATGTTTATTTCTTTGACTGTCTCGGCACAAACAAAAGAAACTGTCCACATGACCTGACTGAAAATTGTTGGATCGTATCAATTTTCAGTCAGGTCATCTGGACAGTTTTTTTTGTGCTGAACATTATTGGATTGTAAACCTGGATCATTGAGCATGGACTTTGTTGTTTTGAACCAGTCTGACATGACTGTCGATGAGGGAGACGGCATGCCCCAGACACCGTCTTGGCACCAACATAACTGGTTTGTTCCACTTTGCAGTAAGCTGTTTGGGGGAAGAATCAGTTGTGTTGTGTTTCCTCGACTGGTGAAGCCTTCTGGATGGAAGGTGAAAAAAAAAAAGAAACTGTCCAGATGACCTCACTGAACATTGTTGGACCATTACACTTAGTTTTGATGACAACACAGAAGTGAACAGAAGCAATCTAATTAGAGATTAACCGATCCAATATCGATATCGGTACCGATATATGAAGAACTTCTGGATCGGGTATCATTTCCCGATCCAACGTGCAGAGATTTCCGATCCACGAAGCATGTTGGCTTCAAACTATGGAATGGATTTCCTGAATGGAGGCGTGTCTCATGAGCCCAGAGTAATAAGACCCGCCTCACATTCAGGAAATCCAGTTCATAGTTTGCAGCAGCTACAAGGTGAGGACTGAGTTAGCAGCACTGTGGCTAACAGCTAACAAACTTTTCATCTAAACATGTCGCTGTGTGGAAGTATTTTACACTGAACACCACAAAACAAGACAGCAACGTGCACTGTCTGCAGAGCCATAGCGCCACATTAAACCATCGTAAAGTTAGTTTTACGTTGGACATTCGAGCTCTGTGGCTTCAGCGGGCGCTGCTCTTTGCTCAACCGAAAGAGGCGACTCGACCCCGGCCAGCTGTGTCCACTCTGCCCCGCTCAGTCTGTCTGTCTCTGAGGAGGGACAGACTGAGCGGGGCTGACCCAGATCAGACTGCCTGCTTCGGACTGAACAAGAAGAAGACGTCGCTGAAACCACGGAGCTCTAATGTTTACAGAGAAGTTGATAAACTTCATCATAATTAATGACCGACCACTATCAGTTGTAGAAAATGAAGGATTTCTCAGTTTGATACTTGCAGCCAAGATATAGTTTACCCTCCAGGAGATATTTATCAGTACAACAGGAGACAATCATAAAAAACATAAGATTTGAAAACTACAAGAAAATAATATATATATAAACGAAAAACCAGCTACATTATAAAGTGATGTAAAATACTAAAAACAGGAACATGTCTGTTGGTTTAAGCATGAACTTAGCAGATGTTTGAAGACATTTAACATTTTATTTTATTCGTTTATTCATTCATTTAAAAGAAACAAAACAAATTCATCAAAAAGAAAACTGAATGAAAAGAGTTCAGAAAGAAGAAAAATAATTCTCATATCTGCCCCTTTTTAAAAAAAATAAAATAATTAAACAATCACTTAAATTAATCACTTTAATATCCACTTTAAAGCTAGGAATAAAAAGAAACGTGTTTTGTGTTAGCAGAATTTAATTATAACTTTAAAACTTGTCTAACATTAATAAAACTTACCTCAAGTTGCCTTTTTGGACACGCATGCATATATTTGTACAAATTGTATTTGAGAGGAGATTATTACAGCCTCATGTAAAATCAATGATGATCATGATATCGGAAGTGGATCGGTATCGGACGATGTTTAGATTTAGGAATCGGGATCGGATCGGAAGTAAAAAATGTGGATCAGTGCATCCATAAATCCTATAATCCATTATCTGACAGAAAACGTTTCAAAACAAATGAGACTTTTCCCGCCCTGTTAGTTCTGATCCATAAAAGAATCAGTCATTGTGAAGCAACAGAAGGCAAGAGAGACGAAGAGACGCTGTTCAAACAGCAGCTCAAACGCTTGGTATCCTCCACCGCTGAAGGCAAAAGGCTGATAATGTTTGTGCCTGTCAGCAAAATATCTCATGTAGCGCACTACAGATTTTTATGAAACTGGAAATAATCATTGAATGTACATCTACAGTTGATGGAACATTTGGAGCCGAGCCTGGAAAAACACGAGTGTCTATAATTCAGTCAGTTTACAGATAGAGCTAGCACTTGGTGTGGTAGTAGCTGAGGGTCATTCACATGACATACACTGAACAACAGTCATGGTCTCTCTTGTAAACGAGTCCTCGAGGCTCAATGACACTACCGTGTAGAAATAAGGCTTGAATGAATGTGATCGCATGTTCAAAGTCTGCTCGTGATGTTCCTCTAAAGTGACATGAAGGGCAGCGGGCGCATCTCTGTACGAACGCCGGACCTTTAATGGCATGTTACAGAGGCAACAGAGAAAGACAAAACGAAGAGAGGAAAGCACATGGGTACGTTTTGTACGCCACAAAAACATGTTCCTGTCAAATAAAATCCTTGACTTGATCATGTATTTATTAAAACTAGAGTTCTTTAAAGCTCTAGTTTGAAAACTTATTGTTTGGATGAGCTTTGTATTAAATACGATCATGTGTTGGAGTTTAGAACAAACGTGGCTCACAGAAGTGTTGAAAACACAACATGAATGGTTCATCCCGTCAACCAAAATATATAAAAATTAAAGTGGTAAGAGGTTTATATAACTTTAACAACCTTTTAGTTTTCTGGTCAAACTAAAGAGCTGCAGCCGTGGAGGGAACATCTGAACATCTTCAGGTTTGTGCATATCAGACGTGTCGAGTGACAGCCGGGTCGTGTTACGGCAGCAGACAATGGTTTTGTAACGATTCTGCAGAACACAGATGAGGTTTTAAGGTTTTACTGAACGCCTGAAGGGAAGGATTAAATGAAAACAGTTCAGATGTTTCATACCTTTCATCCTTCATTCCTAATTCTTACGTAAGCAACAACCTTTTCTTTCTTCATCCCCGACAGCAGTTTGTGACGACTCACGCACATGTGCATGTGATCTCTACGAGTTGCTCGTTTATATCGCAGACACACAGTCACATCAGTCTGAATCAGCTGATTTCCATATGAAGATCTTGTGGTCCAAACTGGAGTCGTGCCAACTCGACCCAGAACTTTTCCTTCCTTCTCCACGAAGCGACGTCAGCGAGCATCAATGTGAAGGATTTACTTTATCCCGCTGACAAAACACCAAATTACTATTAATCAAGCAATAACTTGGCTGCAGTGGTAATTTTTCAAGTTTTTTAGTTGTTTTTTTTTTTACTAAATCTGTTTAGCTGATCTCAAGTAAGGGACCAGCGTCCTGATTAAAACATTTTCCACTGACTGGAACAAAGTGGCTGAGCACAGTTTGAATCAGATCTCTGCTGTTAGTTCTACAGCAAACCATCACAGCACGGCTGCCGTTAAACGCTGTGATGCAACGATCCGACGTGTCTGCAGCGTGGGACTGTGTTACATCACAAAGCAAGAGCAGCTCTGCAGCTACCTGCAACGTTTCTTCTTCGTTCACACCCAACGGAAAGTAGAACACCTGTCAATTATTAGTATTATTATTAATAATCCAACATCTTTTAGAAAAATAAGCCTAAAATGCACAATAATCTCAAAACTTAAGACAAGATAAGAAAAAAGATAAAAGCTCTACAGTGACTGGTCTGAATGACTATCGGCCAGTGGCCTTCACCCTGATAGTCGCTAAATGCTTCGAAGGACTGGTCATGACTCGCATCAAAACAACCATCAACATCAACGAGGACCCTCATCAGTATGCATACCGTGAGAACCGATCAACACAAGACACCATCTCCTCTGTGGTCCACGCTGCTCTCACCCATCTGGAGCAGAAGGACTCCTACGTCCGTATGCTCTTTGTGGACTTCACATCCGCCTTCAACACCATGATCCCCCAAACCCTGATGGACAAACTATCCACACTAGGACCAAGTCCCTCCATTTGCAACAGGGTCCTGGACTTCTTAACAAACAGACCACAGTTAGTGAGGATCCACAACTTCTCCTCCTCCACCATAACCCTCAGCACTGGCTCTCCTCAGGGATGTGTGTTGAGCCCCCTCCTGTTTACTCTGCTCACGTATGATTGTGCAGCTACCCATCCAGGCTGTCACATTGTAAAGTTTGCAGATGATACAGAGGTGGTGGGATGCATCACAAACAATGATGAGTCCAGCTACAGGCAGGAGGTGGAACACCTGGAGAGCTGGTGCAAAGAGAACAACCTTCACATCAATGTGAAGAAGACAAAGGAGATGATTGTGGACTTCAGAAAGAACAAACACACCTACACCCCCCTGAACATAAGAGGATCTGCGGTGGAAGTGGTCTCCAGCTACAAGTACTTGGGTGTACACCTGAACAACAACCTCAGCTGGAGCAACAACACCACCAGCCTGATGAAGAAAGCTCATCAGAGACTCTACTTCCTCAGTCCTGCTTTGGTATTTTAACTCTAAAAAACAAGAACTGCCAGAAATAGTCAAATGGTCCAGTAAGTTGAAGGGTGAGATGCAGCTAAGCCCAGAATCCTTGTATGTAAAAAATAAAAAAAATAAAAAATGTACTTACCATACCATACCACTTTATTTATAAAGCACTTAAAACAGCTACAAGGCCAACCAAAGTGCTGTACAGACAGAACAACAGGTAACACACAAAGCAAAATACAAAATGAGGTAAATCAGAATATAGACATAAAAACGATGCAGATAATGACGACAAACCAGTGTGGAGCATACAGGATCAAACACAGATCATCTGGTGTTGAAAGCTGCTGAATAGTAGTGAGTTTTTAAACGGGACTTGAAAACCGAGAGGGAGGGGGCCTGTCTGACAAGCAGAGGTAACTCGTTCCAGAGTCTTGGTCCTCTACAGAGAAGGCCCTGTCACCTCTGCGCTTAAGACGAGTTCCTGGAACTGTGAGGAGCAACTGGTCCACTGACCTCAGGGAACGTGGTGGGACATACGGTTGTAGCAGATCAGAGAGATGGGGGCAGTTGATACTTGAGCAGGTGCAGAGGTTATCCACATCCATCTTAAGAGATGCAGCTCATCCTCTGCACTGCAAGTTCAGGCTCCTCCCATCAGGATGCTCATGTTTGATTCCATCCATTTTCTTCCACTTATCCGGGGTCGGGTCGTGGGAGTAGCAGCATAAGTAGGGAGGCCCAGACTTCCCTCTCTGCAGCCACTTGAGCAGCTCCTACGGGGGAATACCGAGGCGTTCCCAGGCCAGCCGAGAAACATAGTCCCTCCAGCGTGTCCTGGGTCTTCCTCTGGGCCTCCTCCCGGTGGGACGTGTCCGGAACACCTCACCAGGGAGGCGTCCAGGAGGCATCCTAACCAGATGCCCGAGCCACCTCAACTGGCTCCTCTCGACATGAAGAAGCAGCGGCTCTATACAGAGTCCCTCCCGGATGATCAAGCTTCTCACCTTATCTCTAAGGGAGAGCCCAGACACCCTGCGGACAAAACTCATTTCGGCCACTTGTTTCCGAGATCTCATTCTTTCGGTCACAACCCAAAGCTCATGACCATAGATGAGTGTAGGAACGTAGATCGATCAGTAAAATGAGAGCTTCGCCTTTTGACTCAGCTCTCTCTTCACCACAACAGACCTGTACAGCGCCTGCTTCACTACAGACGCTGCACCTATCCGCCTATCGATCTCATGCTCCATTATTCCCTCATTCGTGAACAAGACCCCAAGATACTTGAACTCCTCCACTTGGGGTAGGACCTCCTCCCTGACCTGGAGAGGGCACTCTACCCTTTTCCAGCTCAAGACCATGGCCTCAGATTTGGAGGAACTGATCATCCCGGCCGCGTCGCACTCGGCTGCGAACCGCTCCAGCGAAGGCTGTAGATCACGATCTGATGAAGCCAATAAGACCACAACATCTGCAAAAAGCAGGGACACAATCCTAAGGCCACCAAAACGGATCCCCTCAACACCTTGGCTGCGTCTAGAAATTCTGTCCATAAAAGTTATGAACAGAATCGGTGACAAAGGGCAACCTTGGCGGAGTCCAACTCTCACCGGGAACAAGTGGGATTGGGGGAGGTCTTCAAAGTATTCTGCCCACCGACACGACATCCCGAGTTGAGGTGAGCAGCACACCACTCCCACTATAAACAGTGTTGGTGGCGTACCGCTTTCCCCCCCTGAGACGCCGGATGGTGGACCAGAATCGCCTCGAAGCCATGCGGAAGTCATTCTCCATGGCCTCTCCGAACTCCAAAAAGGCCCGATAGGACTCCTCCTTCAGCCTGACAGCATCCCTCACCGACGGTGTCCACCATCGGGTTCGAGGGTTGCCACCACGACAGGCACCGACAACCTTGCGGCCGCAGCTCCAATCTGGAGTCAAGAGACTGATGAAACAATGGTTTCTTTTGATGTCACATCACTCTTTACGTGCATTCCTGTTGATGATGCAGTAGAGGTGGTCAGTTTAAAATTAAAATCAGACACCACTCTGAGCAGCAGGACCACGCTTTCCACAGAACATCTGTGTCAACTCTTGAAACTGTGCCTGCAGTCAACCTACTTCACATATGGGGAGCAATATTATAGGCAGAAACATGGGTGTGCTATGGAGTCTCCAGTTTCTCCTATTGTTGCCAACCTGTACATGGAGGAGGTAGAAAAGAGAGCCTTGACGTCCTTTTCAGGGACACCACCAAGTCATTGGTTCAGGTATGTTGACGACACCTGGGTTAAAATTAAATCTCAGGAAGTCCAACATTTTACTGACCACATCAACTCTGTGGATAAATACATCAAGTTCACACGAGAAGATGAAAAAAATGGCAGGTTGGCTTTCTTGGACTGTGAGGTCTCAGTCTCTGATAGAGGACATTTGCAAACTGAGGTGTACCGCAAACCCACCCACACAGACCAGTATTTGCAGTTTGACTCCCATCACCCTTTGGAGCACAAGTTAGGAGTCATCAGGACTCTGTACCACAGAGCAGACAGCATCCCCACTAACTCAGGAGCCAGGCAGAAGGAGAAATCCCACACAAGACAGGCTCTAGAGCAATGTGGATATCCTAACTGGGCCTTCCTGAAAGCAGAGAAGAAACCCAAACAGGACTCCAGTCAGCCAACAGGTGAAAAGGAGGAACCCAGACCCAGACCAGTGGTCATTCCATATGTTGAGGGAGTATCAGAGAAACTGAGACGTTTATTTTCTAAACATAACGTCCCAGTGGCTTTTAAACCCCAAAATACATTAAAGACTGGTTCATCCCAAAGATCCAGTCCCCCGGCACAAACAGAGTTGGACATCACTTTGACACTCAGACAATAATTCTAAGTGTCACAATGACGGACAGGACAAGGGGAGGAAAAAAAAAAAGAAAGAAGGAGACACAAAAGCTAGGTTTACATGCACAACATTTTTTGACCGGATTGAACTGTTTTCAGATTAAATAATTTAAATGTGTTGTTTACATGGGCACAATCTGTTCATGACAAGCGTTTACATGCAGCAGGCTTTGTTCTGAACAGAAGTACTGACATGCGCAGAATGGTAAACTCTCCTTAAAAAAAACACAGAAGAAGAAGTTCTACTTCTGGTTTACTTCCTGGATGAACGTAAACAAAGCTGAGCATCAAAATGGACCCGCGACAGATTTTAATGACGGTGGAGACGTTGTGCACTCCCTGACTGAGCTGCAGGTGATGCACATCATTTTGAGCTCTTTCTAAGTTTCTAGTAGAAATGTTGTCACTCACCGACCAGCTTTGCTTCCTGACATGCTAACATTATTAGCATTAGCCAGGAGGAAATGGCAGTCGCACATGTGCAGTCAGGTCAGTTTTTCACCATCAGATAAAAACGAACACATCAAGTGTTTACATGCGCACCGTTTGGATTATGAATCGGCGTAAACCACCCATTTTGTTCTGTCACAGATTATTTCAGATCACGCTGAATACACAAAAAATAACCCGATCAGGGTGTTTACATGACGCGTTTTTGTTCCGAACGTCCGTTTGATCCAGTTACTTATGTCCATGTAAACACAGCTATTGTTTGTAGCCAACCTGATTATCTTGGTCAGAATCAGAATCAGTTTATTATCGCCACGTCAATGAACGAGGTTCACAAACTAGGAATTTGCTTCGACATAAGGTGCGAATAGTAATAAAGTAAAATAAAGTAAAAAATAAAGTAAAAATGAGAACATTACATAAGACATAAGCCTGTGTACACCCACAAATAAAGTAAAATTAAAAACATAACATAACCATATGTACACCCATACAATAGAAAACAATAAAAAAGCTTAGAGAACAGTACAGATGGAGTATTCAGTTATGATACAGATGTAATGTGACCAAAGCAGAAGTTATGAGGTAGCATTATGAGTGTTCAGGAGTCCAACAGCAGAGGGGAAGAAAATGTTCTTATGGCGGGAGGTTCTGGTCCGTATGGACCGAAGCCTCCTGCCTGAGGGGAGTGGTTCAAACAGTCCGTGTGCAGGGTGAGCAGGGTCAGCTGTGATCCGACCTGCTCGCCTCACAGTCCTGGAGACACACAGGTCGTGGAGGGATGGAAGGCTGCAGCCGATCACCTTCTCAGCTGAGCGCACAACGCGCTGCAGTCTGAGTCTGTCCCTGGCAGTGGCCCCGGCGTACCACACCGTGATGGAGGAGCTGAGGATGGACTCCATGATGGCCGTGTAGAACTGCACCATCAGCTTGGCCTTCTTCAGCTGTCACAGGAAGTACAGTCTCTGCTGGGCCTTCTTGATGAGGGAGCTGATGGTCGGCTCCCACTTGAGGTCCTGGGTGATGGTGGTGCCGAGGAACCGATAAGAGTTTGCAGTGGTGATGGGGGTATCATTACAGGTGAGGGGGGGAAGAGGGGCTGTGGCTTTCCTGAAATCCACAATCATCTCCACTGTCTTCTGGGCATTGAGTTCCAGGTTGTTGCTGCTGCACCAGGTCACCAGCCGGTCCACCTCCCTCCTGTATGCAGACTCATCACCGTCCGAGATGAGCCTGATGAGGGTGGTGTCATCTGCAAACTTAATAAGTTTCACAGAGTCATGGCTGGAGGTGCAGCAGTTGGTGTACAGGGAGAAAAGCAGGGGGGAAAGCACACAGCCCTGTGGAGATCCTGTGCTTACAGTCTGAGTGTCCGAGACAGCTCTCCCCAGCCGCACGCACTGACACCAGTCTGTCAGGAAGTCTGTGATCCACCTGCAGATGGAGTCAGGTACATGGAGCAGGGTATGCTTGTCTTGGAGCAGAGCAGGGAGGATGGTGTTAAATGCGGAGCTGAAGTCCACGAACAGGATCCTGGCCTAGGTTCCTGGGGAGTCCAGGTGGTGCAGGATGAAGTCAAGAGCCAGGTTTATTGTGTCATCTACAGACCTGTTGGCCCTGTAGGCAAACTGCAGGGGGTCCAGGAGGGGGTTGGTGATGGACTTGAGGTGAGATGAAACCAAGTATTCAAAGGTTTTCATGACTACAGACGTGAGAGCTACAGGTCTGTAGTCATTTAGTCCAGCGACACGTGGCTTCTTGGGGACAGGGACGATGATGGAGGACTTGAAACAAGCTGGGATGTGGCATGACTCCAGAGAAGAGTTGAAGATCCCTGTGAAGACCGGAGCCAACTCTCCAACACAATTTCTCAGCGTGGAGGGTGACACAAGGTCTGGGCCTGCAGCCTTATGTGTGTTCAGCCTTTTAAAAAGCCTCCTTACTTCATCCTCTTGTACAGAGATAGCAGGGGGTTGACAGGGGCAGTCCCAAGTGGTTAAACCAGTTGGGCTGGGGTTGGTGTGGAGGATGGAGGAATGTGAGTCCATGACTTCAAAGCGTGAATAGAAGTCGTTCAGATCGTTTGCCAGTTTGAGATTGTCTGTAGAATGAGGTGCTCTGGGCTTGTAGTTAGTTATCTCTTTCAGCCCCCTCCAGACAGAGGCAGAGTCGTTTGCAGAGAATTGTTGTTCCAGCCGTGCGTTGTACCTGGATTTAGCCTTCGACACCTCCCTGCTAAATCCATACTTCGCACGTCTGTAGTTGTCTCTGTCCCCCTCTATGAAATCAGCCTCCTTCTGCTGATGAAGCTGTCTTAGTTTGGACGTGAACCAGGGTTTATCATTATTGAAAATGACTCTGGAGCGTGATGGGATGATGCTGTCCTCACAGAAATGTATACATGACGTCACAGTGTTTGTGTATTTGTCTAGACTGTCTGTAGAAGCCCTGAACAGGTCCCAGTCTGTGGTGTCCAAACACGTGCGTAGCTCCTCCACAGCTTCACTGGTCCACTTTTTGGATGTCCTCACCACAGGTTTTGAGAGCTTCAGTCTCTGTCTGTATGTAGGTATGAGGTGAATCATCTCATGATCTGAGAGACCCAGGGCTCTACACTTAATGCTCCTCAAACTCCTACCAGAGTGGAACGGGGCAAAAGGTGTGTGTGCTGGGTGAGTGTGGTCCTTCATGATGCAGGTGGCCCTCTTCCTGCATCTGGAGGTGTAGATGTCTGTGATGGTGGGGAGGCTGATTCCAACAGATTTCTGTGCAGCCTTCACCACTCTCTGCAAAGCTTTTCTTTCTGCAGCTGTGCAGCCTCCATGCCACACATTGATGCTGGAGCACAGGATGCTCTCCACTGCACACCTGTAGAAGGAGGTGAGGACTGAGCTTCCCAGACCAGCTCGCCTCAGCCGTCTGAGGAAGTAGAGTCTCTGCAATCCATGCAGACCATGTAGTCTGAGGAAAGGCCCGAGAAAGAGGGAGGGGAGGATGAGCATGAGGAGAAGTGTAAGTGTGCAATAGCATATGGGTTCTCAATCTTAATAATGTTCATGCCTTTAATGGATGTTTCCCCTTTTTAGTCATAATACTGATGAACCTGTTGTTTAGGAACCGCCTCCCTGCAAACTGTCCTGAGAGTCTCCACTGAAGGACACCGTCAGTCCAGAACACTCATGCATATTTCTGAGAAGCAGATATGATTGTTTTCTTCAACAAAAACCGTTTCTGATTTTATAATGTACCTGCTGGTAATATGGACTGGATTGTACAAGTTGTTCTTTTTAATAATAATAATAATAATTTAGTTTGATGTTCTGCAGCAGGTTAGTCCATCAGTGGGAGCTCAGTAACATGGCTGCAGCATCACACACTGGGCATGTGGAAATGTGTTTCCATGAGGTTTTCAAAAATAAAGCTCTCTTGTGGAAGTGTACCGCTGTGAAAAGAAAATTCAAAACATTTATATTAAAGTTCATAAGTTTGATATTTATATATTGGTTTAAAATTGCTCTGTGAGAAATTCATAGTAAAGTTCATAGAATTAAATTCAAAGAGAAGTTCCAAAGATTTCATACAGAAAGAACTCTGGTTAGCTCATTTAAACCAAGTAAACATTTTTAACCTGCCTCTCAAAAAAATCAGAATACGAACCATCATTAGGAACCAGAAACAAACCGAGGAATCTGAATCGTTCAAATTCAAACGATGCCCAACCCTAATGTCCACACCCACATTCACCTGAGACTGCATATCATCCTGTAAGAAGTGAATGTTCTCCGTAATCAGCCCCTCCCACACAAATGATTAGAGAGGAACTGCGAGGAAGGATAAAGCTTCGTATCAGCAGAGCGAAGAAGCTTCTGTAACTGTTGTCTGCTTGTAGACGCAGGGCGTGTCTGGGTCTGTCGGACTGTTGTGTGGGAAAAGCCTGTACTTAGCTCTCTGCACACACTAATTATAGAGAGAGATAAAAATGGCTACAACACACTGCAGCATGATCAGAACAGCTGTTTACAATCATGTGTGTGCTCCTGTGGACTCTACACATTTCTGTAGGTCCAGGGTGAAAACCTTTTGCTATTCCACACACACACACACACACACACGAGCTCTGCTAATGTTTCATGCAGTTCACCTTCAGTATACACCTGAGAACAGATGACACACACACACGATAAATATGAGTAAAGCCATGATCACACTCGGGCAGGTTATTGCTTGAAAGCTTCGGAGGAGACGAGGGTCAACTGAGGAGAGACATCTTCCTTTAGACAAAACTAACAAGGACACATTTTAATGATATATATTATTTAAAGAAACTCCTCCCTGGGCTGCCACCTTACTGTGATGGAGGGGTTTGAGTGTCCCAATGATCCTAGGAGCTATGCTGTCAGGCTGAAGAAGGGGTCCTATCGGGTCTTTTTGGCCTGTGGGACCCCGAAAGCAGCTGATGGATACCAGCAGTCCAAGCGCCATGCGGCTCAGGTGGTCGCTGAGGCAAAAACTCGGGCGTGGGAGGAGTTTGGAGAGGCCATGGAGAATGACTTCTGTACAGGCCTCCGTTGACGCCATGACTAAAATTGTGAGAAATGAAGGAATTTGTCAAGAGAAAATCAAAATCATGTCCAGCGTGGCTGCAGGAGGGTCTGGAGATTTCCTGTGGGGCTGGACTAATGTGTGGGCTGCAGGACCAGCGCTCAGTTTTTTTTATTTTTTAGCACTTTTTATTAACAACATACAGGTCCTTCTCAAAGAATGAGCATATTGTGATAAAGGTCATTATTTTCCATAATGTAATGATAAAAATGAAACTTTCATATATTTCAGATTCATTGCACACCAACTGAAATATTTCAGGTCTTTAATTGTTTTAATACTGATGATTATGGCATACAGCTCATGAAAACCCAAAATGTCTGTCCCAAAAAATTAGCATATTTCATCCCACCAATGAAAGACAAGTGTTTTTAATACAAAAAACACCAACCTTCAAATAATCATGTTCAGTTATGCACTCAATACTTGGTCGGGAATCCTTTTGCATGAATGACTGCTTCAATAAGTGTTGTGGCTAGAATACCACGTCGTGTTCAAAACGGCGGAGGCGTCGCCCTTCGTATAAAAGATTTATTTGACACAACATGGGTTACAGATATTCAGAGACAAACAGTTACATTAATAAGATATATGCATATAAATGGAGCATTGAGAACAAACCGCCTCGTGCGTGCCTCTCTGAAAATACTCAGTGCGTGTGCGTCATTCCCGGCCTTTTATCCCCGTTTGAGAAGGCTAGCTTCCTGATTGGTTCAGCTTCTGTCGCTATGGTTACGACGTAGCCCGCCTCCTCAAGGACGTTACGTCTATATTTCAGATAAGTTTTGGTTAACTGAAATAGGCTTTTGTTTAAAGTTTAACTTGCTATTATACTTTAGGGATATAAAATGATTCGTGTCTAAATTGTTTATGCGTAATAATTAATAACTATTAATTATTACCTACCTCCTGGGTGTTACTTCAATATCTGTTGGAGGTCTGGTGATTCTGTTTTTAAGGCAGATTCATCTTAGTTTCTGTGTCTGCGTTTAAAACCGTTAACACTGTTTGTTTAACGTGATTATACCTTAGTGATAACACTGATTTGAAATAGTTGCTTATTTCTAGGAATAATTATATTATCTAACTTATGTTCGTGGTTTTATTTGGATCATGGTTATACTTAGTCAACCTATAGTCTAAATTAAAGAGCTGTTCTAGCTTTATTTATGTTAATCAGTCTGCTCTCTGGCCTGATTTGATTGCTTGTAATTTATCAAATGTGAACTTGTAAAATTATCTTTAGCTACTATGAGATTATATTTAAAGGTCAACTAGTTAGAATTAGCAAACACTTTCTATAAACATAGTTCAACCTTGGAAGAAAGACACACACACACTTTATATGACATGACATTCGAGTGCTTGATAGGAATTATAAAAAGGTATAAAAATATTAAATCCAACATAAGGCATACAAAATTTGATTTCATCTGAAAAAAGTACTTTGGACCACAGAGCAACAGTCCAGTGCTGCTTCTCTGTAGCCCAGGTCAGGCGCTTCTGCTGCTCTTTCTGGTTCAAGAGTGGCTTGACCTGGGGAATGCGGCACCTGTAGCCCATTTCCTGCACACGCCTGTGCACGGTGGCTCTGGATGTTTCTACTCCAGACTCAGCCCACTGCTTCCGCAGGTCCCCCAAGGTCTGGAATCGGCCCTTCTCCACAATCCTCCTCAGGGTCCGGTCACCTCTTCTCGTTGTGCAGTGTTTTCTGCCACACTTTTCCCTTCCCACAGACTTCCCACTGAGGTACCTTGATACAGCACTCTGGGAACAGCCTATTCGTTCAGCAATTTCTTTCTGTGACTTACCCTCTTGCTTGAGGGTGTCAATGATGGCCTTCTGGACAGCAGTCAGGTCGGCAGTCTTACCCATGATTGTGGTTTTGAGTAATGAACAAGGCTGGGAGTTTTTAAAAGCCTCAGGAATCTTTTGCAGGTGTTTAGAGTTACGTCGTTGATTCAGATGGTTAGGTTAATAGTTGTTTAGAGAACCTTTTCATGATATGCTCATTTTTTGGGACAGGCATTTTGGGTTTTCATGAGCTGTATGCCATAATCATCAGTATTAAAACAATTAAAGACCTGAAATATTTCAGTTGGTGTGCAATGAATCTGAAATATATGAAAGTTTCATTTTTATCATTACATTATGGAAAATAATGACCTTTATCACAATATGCTCATTTTTTGAGAAGGACCTGTATAAACACAGAACACCATTGCAGCTGGGGATGCCAGCTCGCTTTTTTAATTTTTTGGCGACCTGTCAATCAATCCAGTAGGCGTGTCAGCAAATGACCAATCGGCAACCTCAATTTGTCCCTAAGGTAAATGCTACTGGAGCCTTAAGGTGACCGTTGTTCGAGCACACAGCGTCCTGCTGTGAACAAGTTTTAATCCAAACGCCACATCTTTTAAAAGGGTCTGTGACATGAGGGCCGGTGTCCCTCCTGTGAGCCGTTGCAGAAAGACTCTTTCACAATAGCTACGTTTACATGCGCAACATTTTTTGACCTGATTGAAATGTTTTCAGATTAAATAATTCAAATGTGTTGTTTACATGGGCACAATCTGTTCATGACGAGCATGACAGAAGCACTGACGTGCGCAGAGTGGTAAACTCTCCTTAAAAAAAACACAGAAGAAGAAGTTCTACTTCCTGGATGAACGTAAACAAAGCTGAGCACCAAAATGGACCTGCGACAGGTTTTACTGACGTGGAGACGTTGTGCACTCCCTGACTGAGCTGCAGGTGATGCACATCATTCTGAGCTCTTTCTAAGTTTCTAGTAGAAATGTTGTCGCTCACCGACCAGCTTTGCTTCCCGACATGCTAACATTATTAGCATTAGCCAGGAGGAAATGGCAGTGGCACATGTGCAGTCAGGTCAGTTTTTCACCATCAGATAAAAACGAACACATCAAGTGTTTACATGCGCACCGTTTGGATTATGAGTCGGCGTAAACCACCCGTTTTGTTCTGTCACAGATTATTTCAGATCACGCTGAATACACAAAAAATAACCCGATCAGGGTGTTTACATGACGCGTTTTGTTCCGAACGTCCGTTTGATCCAGTTACTTATGTCCATGTAAACACATATGTTACAGTATTTCTTCAGACTGAATCATCATCTGTGGAATCTTATCTGAAACTGCTGACTAAGGCTAAGGCTTCACGTCGGCGGTAATGACACCCGGTTCCTCCAATCGGAGGTCACTAAAATTAATGTTGCTTCGGTGTGTGACTTTATAAAACCATGTCGGACTCCATAGTTTTCTCCGGCCCCCTCCCCAACCTGACCAGCGATGACATGTTTAGCCGTATGTCGTGGTTTAACCGCTGGGTGTCCAGGTGGTGTTCTGACAACGACGTGGGCTACAAAGATAACTGGAGTTCTTTCTGGGGAAAACCTGCTCTGATGCGGAGAGATGGCATCCATCCCACTTTGGACGGAGCCGCTCTTCTTTCTAGAAATATGGCTGATTTTGTTGATCCCCCAAATGATTGACAACCCAGGGTCCAGTCCAGGAAGCAGAGGTGTAGTCCTCCACCTCTCTGCTGCTTCTCCTCTGTACACCACCCACACCCACATTGAAACAGTGTCAACTCGCCCACGGCTCAAATTAAATAAACCAAAAATCTGCTCTAAAAATATAAACCATAAAAATCTGATTCAAATAAACACAATTACTTTACCAGAGCAAAATCATTAAATCATTAAATGTAGATTATTGAACATCAGATCTGTTTCCTCTAAATCCCTGTTAGTTAAAGAACTGATAACTGATGTGATTTGGTGCTATATAAATAAATGGAATTGAACTGAACTGAACTGAATTCAACTGAACTGAATTCAACTGAACTGAATTTAATTGAATTGAACTGAACTGACTTGAACTGAATTGAACTGAATTGAATTGGTTTCTTAAGCTGCGTACTGATCAACACGCTTGGCCTCATGCGAGCGAGCGTCCTGACACTTCTGCGTCTCCAATGAGGAGAGAATTTACAAGAGCTTCAGTTCTGGACACAAACAACAGGAAGGTGATGGAGAGAAATCACGTCAATTGTCCCGACATGGAAGAACCAATTGAATAAGAACAGATTTGTTTTAGAGCTTGTCCAACATGTTGTTGAGGTGAGCTGCTCTCTGTACCGCTGCAGGACGCGTGAAGCTTCTCTGGAAGTGTGAGGAACACACACGCTTGATCTAAAGTGACCAACAGCTGAGTCTGCAGCCTCTTTCACAGGTGAGTCAGATTCATGAACAGGTGAGTCAGATTCATGAACAGGTGAGTCAGATAAATGAACAGGTGAGTCACAGATTCATGAACAGGTGAGTCAGATAAATGAACAGGTGAGTCACAGATTCATGAACA
>NC_056504.1:52693555-52703555 GCF_014905685.2 Nematolebias whitei
TAAAGACCTGAAATATTTCAGTTGGTGTGCAATGAATCTGAAATATAAGAAAGTTTCATTTTTATCATTACATTATGGAAAATAATTACCTTTATCACAATATGATAATTTTTTGAGAAGGACCTGTACGTTAAACAAACTTGCAACAAAATTTCTATGTACGCCGTCATCATCAGTGCCCTGTGAAAGGGTGCTCTCAAAAGCAGGAGAAATGGTTTGTAAACGACGCAATCGCCTCGACCCAAAGATGTTACAGCAGCTGAGGTTTCTAAATAAAAACGTGTAATTGAACCTTGAATCAATCAACCTTTATTTCTACAGGTAAATCCCATTGAGCCTCGAGGACTCATTTACAAGAGAGACCTCATTTCAACAAAGAAAGATGACAACAATGGACAACAGCAACAACAATAAACAGTTATAAAAACTCATACTACAGTTTTGTTTTTTTTAACAAATAGGATGGCTAAAAGGAAAAGGTAACAAAACAAAAACAGCTAGATTCTAAGATGAATGTAGAAAACTAAAAACAGGAACATGTCTGCATTGGTCCCTGCCAGGAATCCAACAGATTCTTAAAGACACTTAGAGAGGTCAAAGGTCGAGAGCTTCAGATCTTTTTACAAGATATTCCAGGAAACAGGAGCGGAGTAGGAGAAGGTCCTTTTGTCTAGTTCAGTCCTCACTGAGGGAACACTGCAGGTAATGATGTCCTGAGAGCGCACGCTGTAGCTGCACTCACGCAGAGACATGTAGGAGGAGATGTATGAAGGCAGCAGACCAAGAAGTGATTTAAAGATGAAAATATACCAGTGGGAGAGTCTGCGTGAAGTTAATGGTGACCAGTTAACCAGTGAATACTGGGTGCAGTGGTGGGTACGGTAGTTACAGCCAGTTATGAATCTTAGTGCACCATGATAGACAGCATCCAACATCTGCAGCATCCAACATCTGCAGGGTTCTTGTAGGAGCGTTCATGTAAATAATGTCACCGTAATCAATGGAGGGAAGGAAAGTCACAGATACAAGGTGTTTCCTAACATCCAGGGTTAGACAGGATCTGTTTCTGAAAAAGAAACCCAGTTTAACTTTCAGTTTCTTTACCAAGTTTTCCACATGGAGCTTAAAAGAAAGATGTGAGTTGACTGAGATACCCAGATATTTGTAGGAATCAACAAACTCAATGGGGACACCATTTGAGGATGAGATTGGAGGAAGAACTGCTGGGACCAACTTCCTGTTTGAAAAAAGCATCCCTTTGGTTTTGTCGGCATTTAGGACAAGTTTGAGGCGAAACAAATCAGTCTGGATGATGTTGAATGCAGATTTCAAAAGCTGGAAAGCCTTAGCAACAGTTTTAGGACTGTTAAACAACAGTTTAACAGACTGAACAGTTTCCAGTTTTTATTGAATTTGCCTGCGATGACATATGCTGGTGAAGATTCTCAGTCATCCAGGACATGGTAAATCCAAAAATGTTCAAGGCAAAAACAACTGGACCTTATTTGTACCAGAACACAACCAAAGAAGATGGCGCCTATGTACGGCTGGACTTCTGTTCCCTCTCATCTGTCTCACATTCTTGTGATTTGTTTAGTATTATATTTTGCTTTATCTAGCCTATCAAACAACTTTACTTTGGCTGTTAATCAATATCAATATGATCGGCACACGTTATTTTCCATAAAATATTATATGGAGGATGCCTGCGTTACCTGGGCCAGGTATGCAGAGTTTTTCCCTCTACGTTTTGAATGTGCCACGTCCTCACCCGAACACCTGCTGCTGGCAAAGCAACGAGGCCGGAGAAGGAAGCGGGGATCTAGAGCTGGTGTCCAGACCAGGATGAGGAAACAGCGAGGGAAAACGTCATGGCTGAGCGGATCCAGCTCTGCTGGAAATGAGCGCTGCCTCCGGCCGGTACCAATCTCCGAACCGGCCCTGTCCTGTGCGCCTTCCCCATTCTGTGCGTCACCGGCACTGTGGCATGCTGATCGGATCTTCCCAACTCGTCAAGCCCGGCTCCCCACACTGCGTGACCGGTTCCTTCGAACCGTCTCCTGCCAGGAGAGGTATATGGACCGACCTAGTTTGCCGCTGCGATGTCCGGTAGCCCAGAGCGCACCTGCAGCTGTGCGCGTAAAACCAACACGGATCGCCCTGTTGAAGGCTCGCTCCATAGCGAATAAAGCTTTTATCCTTGGGGATTTGTTCAATGAAGAAAGTCTGGGCTTAATGTTTTTGACAGAGACTTGGCAACGGGAGCAGGAATTTATTCATCTGAATGAACTGTGTCCTCCAAACTGTTCCGTGTTTGGGACCCCGCGGGTTGCCAGGCGAGGAGGAGGACTTGCGCTCATCTATCAGGACTGCTTTTCCTGCAGGCTCATGAAGCCAGATTCTTTCAGCTCTTTTGAACTACAGATGACTAAGGTTGGGAATTTTGACTCATTTTATTGTGTTTTAATTTACAGACCTCCTGGTCCTGCCCGTGCGTTTTTAGAGGATTTTTCTGAATTTGTATCTTCTGTTATCAAGCTGGAGAAAATTTTAATTCTTGGTGATTTTAATATTCATATTGATGACTCATCCTCCAATGCAGCATCAGAGTTACTGTCACTCACAGAGGCGTTTCATTTCAAACAGCATGTTTCTGGGCCTACACATAAGAAGGGACATACTTTGGACCTTGTCTTCTCTTTTGGTCTCATCATTGACCAGCTGAGTGTGGTGGATGTTCCTGTCACCGACCACTGCTGCATCTATTTTAATTTGTCTTTTAACCTCAACAGTTGTCCTCATAAAGTGATTTCTCAAAGGCGAATTATCAATCTAACTGCTGTTGAGAAATTCTCAGAATCTTTTGAGTCCAGTTGTTTTGCTAGTTGCAGTGATGCTGATTCCTTTGTGGAGTCTTTTAATAGTCACTGCCTGTCTGTCTTAGATGAGGTTGCTCCTGTAAAGCACAAAATATCCTCTCGTAAAAACTCTTGTCCTTGGAGAAATGAGGAAATTGTGTTGTTCAGAAGATCATGTCGTAAGGTAGAGCGTCTGTGGAAATCTACAAAACTTGAAGTCCACAGACTACACTTAAAGGAGCTGATCTCAACTCTAAATGATATGATTAAACAGGCCAGGTCTGCATATTTTTCTAATCTTGTGAGTATGAACAAGAAAAATCCAAAAGTCTTGTTTGATACCATTAATAATATGGTTTCACCTTCACTCCCTCTGGTGCCTGTACTCACATTAGATGACTGCAATAGATTTTTAAACTATTTTGTGGAAAAGGTTGACAACATCAGGGCAAGTGTTAAATCAGCTCTTGGTGTCACCCCCAGTTCTGTCCCTACAGTGAGCCCCTGGTCTTCATTTTCACCTGTCATCTTAGAGGATGTGAAGGTTGTTCTAAAAAAGATCAAACCTTCTTCCTGCATGCTAGATGTTGTACCCCCATCACTGTTTTTAAAGGTGTCTGATACTGTCAGCCCCCATGTGGCAGAATTAATTAACATTTCTCTCTCAACCGGGTCAGTTCCAAGTTTTTTGAAACAAACGATTTTAAATCCGATCTTGAAAAAGCCCAACTTGGACCCCACTGAGCTCTGCAACTACAGGCCAATATCAAAAATACCTTTTCTCACCAAAATTCTTGAGAAGTTAGTGGCTGGGCAGATGACTACTTTCTTGCATAATAATAATATTCTTGATAAGTTTCAATCTGGTTTCTGCAAGATGCACTCCACTGAAACTGCCTTATTAAGAGTCTCCAATGACATATTGATGGCTGCAGACTCTGGTCAGAGCAGTGCTTTGATTTTATTGGATCTGTCATCAGCTTTTGACACAGTCGACCACAAAATAATGATACATCGACTGCAACATGAGATGGGATTTTCTGGAACTGTTCTTAAGTGGTTTTCTTCTTATCTGAGCAACAGAACCTTTTCAATGTTTGTTAATAACATACAGTCTAAGACCACTCCGTTACTGAATGGTGTTCCTCAGGGTTCAGTGTTGGGTCCTATTCTGTTCCTTCTGTACATCACCCCCCTGGGAAAGATTATCAGTAGCTTCAGAAATGTGTCTTACCATCTCTATGCTGATGATATTCAACTGTACTGTTCCTTTTATGACTCAGAATTACATAAGTTAGCCGAATTAGTAAACTGTGTTTCACATATTAAGGCGTGGTTAGCTAACAACTGCCTTCAGTTGAATTCTAACAAGACGGAAACCCTGATCATTGCCCCTGAACAGAAAGTTCCCTGGATTAAACAACACCTCGGTTCTCTGGGCTCCTCTTCTCAGCCGAACCTCAGAAACCTCGGTGTTCTGTTCGACCAGTCCATGTCTTTGGACAAACATTCAAAGCTTCTGGTAAAAAACTGCTTTTATCATCTGAGAAACATTTCTAAACTGAGGGCAATGTTATCCAGATCTGACCTGGAGATGATTATTCATGCTTTTATTTCTTCTCGTTTAGATTATTGTAATTCCCTTTTTACTTGTTTTAACAAAACTGCCGTCGCTCGTCTCCAGTTGGTCCAGAACTCTGCTGCGAGGCTTTTAACAGGAACGAACAGAAGGGCTCACATTACACCAGTTTTATCTTCTCTTCATTGGCTGCCTGTTGAATTTAGAATTAATTTTAAAATCTTAGTTTTGACTTTTAGAGCTTTAAATGGACAGGCCCCCCAGTACATCACTGAAATGTTGTTTCCTTATTCTCCAGCCCGCACCCTTCGGTCTTCAGCGCTGAACCTTCTTAAGGTTCCTAAGACCCGGTTTAAAACTCGGGGTGACCTGTCCTTTCAGGCCGTAGCCCCCCGCCTGTGGAATGCCCTGCCCCTGTCTCTCCGTGTGAACGACTCTGTTGATTCTTTTAAAACGCAGCTTAAGACACTTTTATTTCGTCAAGCTTTTAGTTAAATGTTTTACTGTTTTTTCCAGCTGTTTTTACTGTTTTTATTAATGAGTTGTTATTATTTTTGTTTTATTTTAAGCCTTTATTTCTTTATTGTTGTACAGCACTTTGTGATTGTATCTATGATAAGTGCTATATAAATAAAGTTTACTTACTTACTTACGTTTCGATCCTCGGAGCCTGCAATGACTTTTTAAATCCAGCAGATGTCGCCATTAAGTGATCCAGCAAGAGTTTGGGAGATGTGCCACACACAACGAGGCCTCGTCTCCCATCACTACACAGCGCTGTGAACAGCCGGCCTCCTTAGCCGTGAACTTTAGTGTCTTCCCCATGGAGGGTATCCACGATGCTCTTCTGGACACTTGTTCTGTCTGCAGTCTTCCCCATATTCTTCTTCTTCATGGGGTTTTATGGCGGTTGGCAAACAACGGAAGGTGTGCATCACCGCCCCCTACTGGTGTGGAGTGTGGATCAAACTGGCTACGTTTATATTCTTTTGTCTAATTGTGTTTTTGAAAAAACGTGTAATGATTTGAATACTTTTACTTCTCATTTCCTTTTGCAATATATTTATTATACTAAATGTTTCTTTGATTTTTCCTAATTGTTCTATCATACGCCTTCTGTGATGTTCATATTTCTGACAGAGCAAAACGACATGTTCTTGTTTCCTCCTGTCCACAGCGCTCACATTGTCCTGTATCATGTTCCTGAATCTTGTGTAGTGAGCTGTTAAGTCCTGGATGTCCAAATCTTGCTCTGGTTATTAGTCTTCTTCTCTTCTGGTCCTCCTCCTGTTCTCGTTTGTCCCACTTGTCTCTGTATTCTGTAGTACCATCTTCCTTTGTGCTCTTCTTCCCACGGTTTCTGCCATTTTCCCTTTAGTTTTTGTTTCTCTATGGTTCTTCCCCATATTGAACCAAACAGACAATTTAATGACACCTGGGGAAACCTGTGCAGGTGCTTTGAGTTTAGTAATTAGTGTCACTCAGTTTAAAACATTCATGTCCTGCAACATCTGGCCTGATGGCTTCACAGTATTCTAATGTTTTGAAATCCTGTTTTCGTGAGTTTCATGAGCTGGAAGACCAAATTATGTAAAAATAAATACTTGAAATAGTGGGCCCTGAATCGATCATCTATTAAAGATTAACTTTTTGAATGGAATTATTGAAGTTAAACAACTTTTCCATGATAATTTTTTGGAAAGGGTTTGTACGTAGATAACTGATTAGATTCAAATGTTTAAAAATAAGTCACTTTTTGCAAGTTTTCTAAATAAAAATCACTTCTCTGATGAAACTTTGTGCCATTTGGAGCTACGATTCAGTAAAAAACAAAAAGTGTTGATTCTCATACGACAAATGACTCATGATCAACGTTTCTCCACGTTTTAACGGCACACATGGG
The DNA here is from genome assembly GCF_014905685.2 of Nematolebias whitei. Taxonomy (NCBI): domain Eukaryota; kingdom Metazoa; phylum Chordata; class Actinopteri; order Cyprinodontiformes; family Rivulidae; genus Nematolebias; species Nematolebias whitei. Next base: position 52,699,896 of record NC_056504.1, read on the forward strand.
ATCTTATTTGGACCTAGTCTCATCTGCAGCTAGTCTTTTATTCAAACATGACTTAAATCTGCAGCTGCATTAAATATGTAATTACTCTCTAAATTAAAATGCGCCGTACCAGGAAGAAAGTCACTTTGAAAAGGTTTTAAATAAAGAATAAAATGAGTTACAGCACATACGTTTAACTCTAAGAAAAAAGAAGCAAATTTTAAATATTTCACAACTGTTGAGAAAGGGGGTCTAGATTATGATCATTTCTATTTTGGGGGGATTAAGGGTGCATTCACACCAGCCCCGTTTAGTCCGCTTTAATCGAACTGTAGCTCGTTTTCCTAGAAATCCGGTTCGTTTGGGGAGGTGTGAACGCGCCATCGAACTCTGTCCTGGGTCTTCCTCTGGGTCTCCTCTGGGTGGGACATGTCCGGAACACCTCACCAGGGAGGCGTCCTAACCATAGATGAGGGTAGGAACGTAGATCGATCGGTAAATTGAGAGCTTCGCCTTTTGACTCGGCTCTCTTCACCACGACAGACCGGAACAGCGCCCGCTTCACTGCAGACGCTGCACCTATTTGAGAGTTCGTTTATGGAAAAAGCCTTTTTTTAGGTGTTTGGAAATGTTTAACAATTTTATAAAATCCAACACTCAAAAATTGTAAAAAGTTCACACTTAAAGGCACTAAAAGCAGAGAAATTTAGAGCAATATCTTTTTACTCATTTTGTTGAAAGAAATGATTAAAAATGACTTAACGTACAAAAATGACAAGTTCAGTTACAGGATTTCAAAATCATTTAAAAAAATCCACTTGTTCATTAAGTGTCAAATAAATAACGTATTAAAACATGACTAAAGTTTGAGTGCTGCTAACGAGGCTTTGACTTTGGTGCCCAGACGTGTCGACTTGAACACGTTTTCACCAAAAACTCATGAAACTGGAGAGAAATCAGAAACGGAAAATAAAAAAGCTGCGTGCTCATCTGAAATCAAGTATAAATTCACCATCAACATTTACAGCCATGAAAACATTGAACTGCAATAATCTCAGATTAAACCGGGCCCGTATATGGTCAGAGACGTCCGGTTCCGACAGAACCTTCAGGTTCTGAACGAGGAACTGTCAACGAGGAGCACCCGAACGCACCGTTTCTCTCACTAATGTCCTTTCTTCTTCTTCTTCTTCTCCAGCAAACCTTCGGCTGATTTCTCTTCCTGTTGGGACGTTTTTCAGCTTCTTCTCGTGAAAGGCTTTTAGGGCCGAACCAGAACCGGTTCCAGAGCTCGTGCTGCAGGTTGATGATGAGGTGAAACCTCAGCGGCGCCTCTCCTGGTCCGATTCTCTGACAGCGTGACTCGTCGTTTTTGTTCCGTGTCCATCAGACAAGGACCGTTCGGTTCTGGTTTCCAGCTACGAGTCCAGAACCTCTGCTTCCGTCCGTCTGTCGGACCATCGGTGCGCTCCAACAGCTTCTCCTCTTCCCTCGCTCCGTCTCTTGGCGAGGTCGCTGGCGATGGCCAGAGCTCCTCCCTTCAGGAACCGAACAAAGTTCTCCCCGACCAACGGGCCCATGGCGTACAAGCCGGGCCCGTCCGCCGCCAACACCCTGTTGGTGAACGGGTCCACGTCGATGGGGTTCCTCCGGCAGGAGATTGGGTCATCGGGGTTGATGCCTAACGAACGCCCGGTGTCGTGCAGAAAGGAAAGGTTTGGGTGGGAGCCGATCAGAACCAGCGCCTTGGAGACGCGGACCACCGCCTGCTCACCGGAGTCAGACTCCAGGACGCACTTCCGGTCGGGTCGGAACGCCACAACTCTGTGGCGCGGGAAGCTCAGGTAACCCGTGTACGAGGAGGAGGAGGACGAGCTGGAGTGAAGGTTCTGGGCCGGTTCCTGCAGTGGACGGGTCGGCTGGTGCTGTTGCTGGGTCATCATCTGATGCACCTGGAAGACAAAGATCAGGGTAAAGAGCGTCTAAAACTTTATTTAAAGCTCTGAACTCCTGAAACACGACATCATTAATGTGTCAATCAAAATGGTTCAGATGGTTGACGAGTGTCGACAGGAGCTCGTCCAGCCTCTTTAAAATGTACCAGTTGTTTTACTGGTTTTAATCGTTTTGTTCCTGAACGCAGCAGCTCTCGCACCTTGTGGTACTCCGGGTAGAGGAGCTTGGGCAGCTGGTTGAAGATGAGGTCCGGGTCGGCCACAGAGCGCCTGAAGGCGTGGTACACCGGCGTGTTCAGATGGTGGGCGGCCAGAACCGCATCGGCCGCCGTAAGCCCCGCCCCCACCACCAGCACCGGGTCAGAGGACTGGTCCAGTTCTCCGCGGGATATGGCCGCCTCCAGCTCCCAGAAGGAGTGGCAGACGAAAGGCAGCGCCTCCCCCGTCACGCCGAGTCGGGCCGGGATGTCGTGCGTGCCCGTGGCCAGAACCACATTGTGGGCCAGCAGGGAGAATGGCACCTCCTCTGGAGAACCTTCTAGAAGCAGAGAAAAGGAGCATGCTGACTCCGTCACCACCAAACGAACCGTTCGTGTTGGAGCCATATTCACCTCCCAGCTCCTCGCCCTCCCGGCACTGCAGCCCCGACACTCTCCAGCAGGGCGGCGACGCCTCCCGGCTGCCGGGCTCCCTGGTTACCGAGGTAACTGTGGTCCCGCAGGCAAAGTTCTGCCCCAGGGACATCTGGGAAACGTAGTGCTGGTAGTAGGAGGCGATCTCTGCAGGGGTGGCACGATCATTTCTCACGTTCCTGCAACAACAACAAAAAAATTGTTTTAACACAAATGCACAAAAAGAACAGAATCAGACGTGCAGAACAACAACAAGTCTTTTTTAATCATTAAATTAACTTTATGAGAAACTGCTGTTGCAACAGAAGTCTAAAAGAGAAGACGAATAGTGAGATTTGTTACGGCACCAAACAGTTTTCTCTCGCTCGCTCTCGAGCACCACGGATGCTCTCCTTCCTGTGTATCTGAGCTTTTATTGACACGTCTTCCAATCGTAAACTACTGTCATGGATTTGGTCCTCTGGACTTTCAACACAACTGATAAACTTTTCAACTAAGCGACAGGGTGCTGGAGAGCCCTCATGCCCAGCTGAGACGCACCCGGCTGGGTACGTCATGGATCTGGGGGGGGGAGACTGATGTGCCTTTCTGTGTTGTCTCTGGAGGATGTCAAAGATTTATACATCATTGGATCTATGACAGCAGGGTTGCTGTTTTTGGCACCATCAGAAATCTGTTATTGCTATTAAAGAAGACGGCGGCAGCAGTTTCGGCCACGGCAAAGCTGCCAACCTTATGTGAAGGATTAATCCGGGCTTCGAGCTCTCAGACTCTGCTTCATCTTACGGTCGAGCTCGTGAATCAGCCATTTATGAGAATCGTAGGCCACAGCCTGCGTGCACAAAAACAACTGGCTTCTCTGAATCCGGCCTCCCCGTTCAGCCTTGAATAGGCCAACTTATCAAATTGCTCCTGGGGAGGTGCAAACCAAGAAAGCTCTGCTCTGTCCACCCCCGCACCACGACAACTTCTGTGAGCGCTTATCAGAGCTGTACCAGCCGACACATTCACAGCTTATCAGGACTATGGTGCTATCTGGAAGTGCTTCATGGACAAACCTCACCGTCTTGCCATCAAATATGTCGTGTGTGTAG
>NC_056504.1:52708555-52725155 GCF_014905685.2 Nematolebias whitei
CGAGCTCCTTCGGCTCCTCCTGCAGACGTTCCGTCACGTGGAGACGGGAACGTTTTGACGGCCGAGGTTCTTACCGATGATCACGACGGGTAGAGTCTGTCCAGGCACGAGTTCTTTGTTGCCAAGATCCATTTTGACTGCAGAGACACAAAAACACCAAGATGCTCATGAGAAAGGTCCGTTGTTAAGAAGAGAACAGAACGAGGTCGTTTTCATCTTTAATTCAGGTCCATTTATCGGAAGGAGCTCCTCCTCTTCCTCAGCTATAGAAACTCGACTCCCTCAACAGACGACACGTCCGTTAGTATACACCACCACAATCCTCAATTTTTTTACTTTGAAAATAATCCTCATTTTTTGACAAACGTTTCATTTTTACAGACGAGAAAAACTAAACGGCCGAACATTTGTCGAAGGGATTCAGATCAACCAAAGCTTCAGGCGGCGGTCAGCCTCTACAAATCACCAAGTTACATTTATTTTGGTCGAACTTTAAAAAGCATCACTCAGGGGTTCTGTTGGGGATCAGTCTCAGCTACTACCACAGCAACACTTTAGCTGTAAAGTTGAGCGAACACACTCGTTAAAGCTGTAAAAACTGGAGACTTCCTGTCCAAACCTCCAGCTGACAGGCCAGCAGCCGTGCTCTCATTTGTGCACAGTCACGCTGGACTGCTGAGTCATGCTTACAAACGGCTCAAAGCCGAAGGAGGAAGTTGAACTGAAAGTGTGGAGTTGCCGAGAGAAGCAAAGCAGCAAGAGTTCAACCTAAAGTGAGGAAAGAAGCCGACAGAGGAACGCTCAGCGCCCGAGCACATTTCAGCAGTTTCCTTTTAAAGCCGTCGGAATAATTCCTTCGCTTCGCTCTTTGAAACGAACTCCAGGTTAACAGTGAAGCTCAGCGTCGATTCCACAACTGAGCCCAAGCTCAGCGTTTGTAGCCGAAGAGAATCAAAACGGCCGACGAGCACATTTCTCTCATTTACAAAAACTCAGTCGCTAAAGCTAAAACAAGCACACGACTCATTCAGTGTAGTGAAAAGGACATTAGCAGCTAAAACACGGCAGCAAGCCAGCTTGAAATAGCAAAGGCTATTAAAAGCTAAAGACAGCAGAAGGCTAGCCAACAGCTAAATGTGGTAAACGACTGTCTTCAAGCTAAAAGCTGCAAAAAGCTAGTTACAAAGTAGCAAAAGTAATGAATGTAGTAGAAGACTAGCTAAAAGCTAAAATTAACATAAGCCTAGCCAAGAGCTAAAAACAGCACAGTAGCTATAGTTAACAAAAAATGGTAGCTAAAAGCTAAATATGGTAAACCCTTACTACATGCTAAAAGCATCTTAACGTACTAAAAGCTAGCTATACATAGCCAAAGGTTTGCTAAAAGTTAGAAGTAGCAAAACGCAAACTAAAAGCTAAAATGACAAAAGGCTAAATGTAGTAAAAATGCTACCGGGTATATAGAAGCTAAAAACTGTAGAAACGTAATGTTTAAGCAAGAAGTTTGCAGTTTTAAGCTTCTTAGTAATTGAAATCAGGTCTCATGTAAACGAGTCCTCGAGGCTCAATGGCATTTACTCGTCTAAAATAAAAGGTTGAATGAGTGAATAGTAGCCTAGCTAAAGAAGTATTAAAAGTAGCTAAACTAGCAGAAAGCTAGCCAACAGCAACACAGCAGCTAGAAGTTGTGCAACAGTAGCCAAGAGAACCTGAAGACAACCAATTTAAAGAACGTTTGAAGGGTTCTGTAGAGCTCCGATGATTTCTACAGGAAACGGTTGAAAATAAAGTGAAGCATTTTGAAAAGTGTCAAAGTTACAACCGTCGCCTCCTCAATGAGCTGAACATTTTAGCACGAAACAGCTGAATGTTTTAGCACTCAAAGAGCTGCAGACGTAGCGCATTATCAGATGCTTTTTACAATCTCATCTTTGTGACGCAGGAAATAAAAAACGTGCACCTGCAGCACGGGAGTGTCCAAAACCACGAGAACCGATGGACAGAGCACACGAGCCGTCACTCACGTGACAATTACTCATTTGATGGTGCGACAGCTCGAAGCTTGGACGAGAGCCAGGAGTCGTAGAAAACGTGGCAGACGAAGGTTTTCCTCTTGAAATGTGTAGATGCTCATCATTAACCTCCAGCTACTCAATGGACGACGTCAACAACAACAACAACAACAACAACAACAACAACAACAACAACAACACAAGCTGCTGTCTGACAATTAGCATAGACGCCAACTTCTAATTAAAACGCCAGAGCCAACGTGATCAGCATCAGGTTTATCTGGGGGGGGGGGGGGGGGGGGCTGGATGCTCATATTCAAGGTTTCACCGTCGTGTTCACAGAACCTCTTGAACCAAAGATGAACGTTAAACCCCGTACACCCCTCGTCCATCTTTACAGTCCAGTCTGTTCCTCCTGAAGAAAGCGTTTCCTGTTGTCCCGCGCAGACAGATGTTCACACCTGGCAGAAACATATGGGCGAAGACGTCGAGCTGCAGCATCAAACGAGGACACTGGACCCCTAAACTTGTTGTTCGGGAGGGACGTGCACGGAGGTCTGGTCTGAAGCACGTGGGGGGCAGACCTGGACTCGTCAAGTCTTTCAGACGAAAGAGTAAAACAAACGGTCCACATGACACCGTCCAACCTTTGGTTGGGAGTCATGGAGGAGAGTTTTATCAGCGTCACTGGCGCCAAAAGTTACAGCAGGAACTGTTGACTGATGTCCATTTTACCTCGTCTGGCTCAGTTTTGATTTCAGGATTCAAAGATAAACGTGCACGTGTTTGTGGTGTGCACACACACCGTGTCCTCTGCATCACTTATGCAAATATTTCTCCACCCGTTTCCCCGATGAAAGACAATGCACCTGCCGGACAGGTTGACACTCGGGCGGCGGATGTTAAAAAAGAGCTGAGAGTTTTGAAATAACTAAAAAGCCCAAGACGGTCCCAACTGTTTGACAGCTGCAGCTCTCGGCAGCCAAAGGTCATCCTTGATGTTCGAGCCGCTTCATCATGACACAGCAAAAAACACAAAAGCACAACGGTTCATTCAGGAAGCACAAACTGAAACACGACATGTTATGTAACCAACTCGTAATCACAACTTCCTGCAAGAGACCGAGCAGCCAAATCTCACAAATGCTCCCAAAGCTCCACTTAGAAAAAAGGAATAATTACCTGAACACTTCTAAGTCCCTCAGCAGTTTCAGAAAATTATTTAATCCTGAAGTTATTCGAAGGAAACAGAACGAACCATCTGTCCCTAAACGTGTTCATTTGTCGTTTACATACGCTCCCAAAGTGGTTTATGATCAATTTTATGAGTTTCTAACAATCAAAATGACATAATTCATGAAAAGTAACAAAAAAAGGCACAGAGAACGAGTCACATCCTGTTGAAGTGTACGTTCTTTGAAACCATTTGCAAACTGCTTCAAGGAAATCCTGAACAGAAATAAACCCCGATCTTTCTGCATTGCTGATGGTGACAGCACGATTCAAAACGGGCGCCACTAAAACGCCGTAGATCGGCCGGTTTTAGATCTGGGCAACATCTTGGTGACGAAGATCTCCATTATGTGCTTTGACACTGGGAAAAAATGTTAGCAAAATATCTCTAAGCTGAACAAACTTCAAATTCACCATCAAAACTTGTGGGGTTTTATTTTTATTTAACTTTTCCTAAAAAGGCAAACGACCAAGTTGAAACATTTTATTTGGTTATCACTTTGATAAAACATTTCCTCGTAAGGTCCGACGCTAACCTCCAACGATACGATCACACTTCTACAGAACGAAACGTCCGCTCTCGTAAAGTTCAGTTGATTTTTACAGAAACTAAACATCAACGTGCTCGGATGTTACTTTTGGATCGGGTTTCCTTCTTTTGTAGAGTGAATTTTTGGAGTTATTTCAATTCAAGATGGCCGCCACAGCTAATAGACCTAATTGGGGCGGGGGGGGGGGATGTCTTTAACAGTCAATTTTACAGATATTGAGTTCAAATGGCTGGATGAGACTGATCCCAACAGATCACACCAAATTAATGTTTAGAACTGTGTGAAGAACTCTTTGAGTCAACCGTCTGTTAGCAAAATATCCCACAACTCACAAGAGCCATTTTAATGAAACCTTCAGGAAGTAATCTTTGCTCAAAGACTTAATATTTCAGCATGGTCACAGTCAAACGCAGTTTGGTCAGTTATTCCAATATTAAGCTAACACTTGGGGTGGTAGTAGCCCAGACTGATCCGAACACGTGCTCATGAGCACTGATCGCATGCGGTTGGAAGGATTTCAACAAATCGTTGAATCATTTCAGCGTTCGACCTGGCTCACCACGTTTCATGCCGGATCGTTATTTTGGCAGCAGGTACAACAGACTCCCTCCAACCTAACCCAAGCCTAGAAAATTAATTAGTTAATTAAAAAAGTGTGTAAACGTTTATTTAAAAGCATCACGGGTGCGTCTAATCCAGAGCCCTGTAAAGAGAGAGTTGCGACACTCCCATAGACTCCCATAGAAAGAATGGAATGCGGAAGTCACGTGGGTCATGAAGCGGCAAAGAGTTCCAAACAGCAGCGGTTCAGCATTGAACGTAGTTCATTTTCCGTGTTTTTCCGGTAAGTTAAATGCAAATACGACACTTTTTCTCCATTGTGAAGAGTTATCTGACTGTTCTGTACCTCAATTTATCAACATTAATACTTCATGTCTCCAGTTTTAGTTAATGAAACATGTTAAATTACTAGTTGTGTTTTAACTGCAGCTGCTCTGCAACATGACGGTTTAAACGGGTCTATTTCTAATTCAACGTTTTGAAATATCTATTACTGCTTAAATTTTGAAAGGTGCTCTTTTTTAAATTTATGGTAATTCCAGTTACTGAACTCAACTAGAAAATATTTGGCCTTTTTTGTTCTGAGAGATTCATTCAACCTTTATTTCTACAGGTAGATCCCATTGAGCCTCGAGGACTCATTTACAACAGAGACCTGATTTAACAAAGAAAGATGACAACATGACAACAAGACTGACGTAATTTAGTTCAAGTTATAGATCATTTGTCAAAGACTGCAGCATAAATTGTGACATTATCATTAAAGAAAAACATGATTGTGGAGATGAGTCAATGTTTTCATGTTTTCCAGGTGAACCAGAGGAGAATGACTTCATGAACTGAATGTTGCATTCAAAGTATCACAAAGGTACAAGATCTCATTTTCTGTCTTCTATTAATCAATAACAGCTGAATCAAGATGTTTGAATAAACTTACTTTAACACCATAACCTTCACAAAGTTGGTATTTACTGCAGGACTGTTCATTTACATTAGTTTTATATTATTAGTTTAGTGTTTGGTGATCATGGGTCAAGTTAAGATGAGACTCTTTCAAGACAGAACAAGAAATAAGAATTATTACAAGAATAAATCAGCATCAATAAACTGTAGGACAGTAACAAAACAACTTATTAAACTATCACAGGTACATTGAGATGGAGCTGGAAGTTCTTCTTCATGCCAGTTGTCTTCATCTGATCTTTTGTAAAAATATGTCAGAATTTCTTTTCCATTAACATTTTTCTTCTCAGGACTGAGTTAATTTTCTTGTCTGTGAGTTTCTTCTGTCCTGCTTATGTATGTTTTTGTGTTCTAACTGTTCCTCAGGTTGTTCATCTCTGTTCCCTGACTGCCTGTTGATCCATCCTCCTGGTCCTGTTGATCCATCCTCCTGGTCCTGTTGATCCTGGATCATCAGATCCTGACATGTCCCCGTCCTCTGAGGACACGTTTTCATTTGTCTCTCATCTCACTCGCCTCATTTCTGTTTCTTCCTCAGTCTCTGAAATTACGTCTCTGTTAAAATGAAGATTATTGTTCAATAAAAATATGGCAGGTCTTATTTAACACTGTTCGTACCAAAGTTTAATTTAGAACAACATGTGTGATCACTGGTCAGGTCACTGGTCAGGTCACTGGTCAGTGGAAGTTCTGCTGTTCTTCTCATCTGGTTCTGGTCCATGAACAACTGGTTGAACCTCCTTCAGTCTCACACGTCCTCACTGTGTCTCTGTCTCACTCGTCCTCACTGTGTCTCTGTCTCACTCGTCCTCACTGTGTCTCTGTGAACTGTCCTCTCTCTAAATGTGCCTGTAGAGTGACATCAGTTTATTTTCTTGCACATTTCTTTTGACAGTGAAACATTTTGAGCCCTGATTGAAAATGTTTGTGCAGATTAAATTTACAGCTCTCACTTTGTGTTGTTGTGATGATGATGATGATGATGATGATGATGATGATGATGGTGCTCCTGCGGACTTGAGATGATGTCATTAATAAACAGTATAAATAGTAGTAAAAGTACTTTATTAAAGCTTGTTTTACATTTTACATATTTTATAATTGTTTGGAAATTAATTTTTGCACAGTTAACACTTATTTTGTCATCTGTTATGATTTTAACTAGAAACAGTTTCATTTAAATTAACATTTTAATCAATGAATTACAGTTTTACAATAGTTGTCAGGCTACAATCAACTCAGTTATCAGGTACTTGGTTGCCATAGAAAAACGACAAATACAACAATTATATTCAGTCTCTCTTGTAAAAGAGTCCTCGTGGCTCAATGGGACGAACCTGTTTAAATAAAGGTTGAATTAATATCTTCTATAGAAATCAAGAATTCATCCAGATGATCTGAGGTAAGATGGAGCAGATCTGAAGTTCTTAGAGGACAAGGTGGAGCATTATCCTGCAGAGAACATCACAAATAGTTTTATAACAGGAGTTACTCTGATCTTTTTTTTATCGTGTGTAACGTTATAAAACACTGACATGGCTATATTGATCATTGTATTGCATATACATTATTTTTTCTAACAAATATGTGTTTGCAGTCTCGTTTCCTTCTAAAATTTAATGATAAATGTATCAGCCGCTTCTAAAAATGCTTTGATAAAATGCATAGTTTGTGAAATAATCAGTAATCGGTTAAGTAATCAGTTCGTTACTGCTCAATAATTACTGAAAGACGTCAGGTAAAGTAAGAAAAGTCGATTTTTGTGTTATGTTGTGCCAGCAGCTGCTCAAACTGACTGACAGCGATGAGCTGTTTGGAACTATGGGGAGCTGCATGAACCACGTGACCGCGTATCGGCGAGTTCAAAGAGTGTCGCAGCTCTCTCTTTACAGGGCTCTGGTCTAATCCATCTGCAGCATCCAGACAGCTGATGATTTTATTTACAACGGAAGAACAAAAGAGCTGCCAGAGTCACGACAAGTTCAGTTCGTTTTTTTTTTTTAAATACGGATTAAAACTTAAAAATAAATAAATAAATAAATAAAAAAAGCGCTTGTTTCCTGGTTTAAATGCTTGGATTTTAGCATTTAAAGCTAGGCCTGTCACGATAAATTTTGCTGGGCGATTGTCTCAAAAATTATTGCGATAAAGGATAATATTGTTTGAAATTTGACAAGAATTAGTAATTATCAAATTGAAAAAAGAAATGTTGGTTAATTTTTGGGGCAGCACGGTGGTGCAACTGGTAGAGCTGCTGCCTCTCAGTGAGCAGGTCCCTGGTTCAAACCCCGGTCCAGGGGCCTTTCTGGGTGGAGTTTGCATGTTCTCTCCGTGCATGCGTGGGTTTTCTCCGGGTGCTCCGGTTTCCTCCCACAGACCAAAAACATGCATGTTAGGCTGATTGGTAACTCTAAATTGTCCCTAGGTGAGAGAGTGAATGGTTGTTTGTCTCGTTTGTCTCTATGTGTCCCTGTGATGGACTGGAGACCTGTCCAGGGTGTGCCCCGCCCCTCGCACAGTGATTGCTGGACATGGGCACCAGCGACCCCCGTGACCCAAAATGGAATAAGCGGGTAAAGATAATGGATGGATGGATGGTTAATTTTTGCATGTAGTACCTTTTTTGACCACTGGATGGCAGTATACAACGGTTTGAGCTGAAGGATGGACAGTGAGGGAGTGAGCAGCGTGTCTTTAAGAAAAATGGGAGAGAGGCCCCGTGACGTGACATGGGCCGTCTCGCCTTCCTGTTTTCCAGTTCTCAAAATGGCAGAAGCTCGTGTGGTTTGAGCTCTTAAGCATAGTAGCTTTCAAACAAAGTTTTTAATTAAAAAATAAATAAATAAAAAATCAGTAAACAAAGTTCTCAGCTTCTTTTTACAGAGAAAAAAAAAACAACTTTTTACACGATGGCACGAGTTTCAACCGTGAATTTTTGGAGCTTCGACAAGACAAGAGGTTTTGATTTGCCGTGACCGGCCTGGAAAAAAAATAGTTTGGTCCATTTGAGCAAAAACAATAAAAAAATATATTCTGAAGCATCTTTCATGTTTCCTCTTTAGGAATATTTATTTACTTTCTACAAAATGTGGGAAGAACTGTATTGACTGCATAGATCTTTTAATAAAAAATAAATAAAAAAAGGGGGGGGGGATTTCTTGTACAGAACTAAAAATTATTTTTTGTAACACCATGAGGAAAAAAAACTTTTGCCATGCAAGCTAGACTGTAGTACACACTAGAGGATGACATTTTTTCCCGGAGTACCGCGGGTCACGTGATTCCGGCCGGAATGACCGGAGTCAACCTCATTAAAACTCACGTGACCGGGACGTGACCGGACTGAAAGCTAACGGGAGCAGACAGGAGCGGGAACCGACCAATAACCAAAAATGAAAATTGGAGAAAAAAAAAAAAAAAAAAAAAGCACGGGCGCAGCTATTTTGTAGTTTTCTTTCAGTAAGCCTTCACTTTAACACAAGTCAAAAGGACTACATTTCCCAGAAGTCAACCGTTCCAACCGTAGCTTTTCACCAAGATGGTGGGAGGAGCAGCGATGCCGTACCAAGTAACTGAAAATAGTTTGCAACGCAAGGTAAGAAGTAAGTGTCTGTCTATTAAAGTCACAGAACGGGCAGGAAAGGGTCAAATAACCTGAACTTCATGAGAGTTGTGTTGGTGCTGTGCTGATTTAAACTTTAGTCTCAGCTTACCGTCAGTAAATGAACTCAAACAGCACATTTTTCTCCACCTTGTCCCTTTCAATTTAAAAATTATGCTCTGTTTTGTTATGTGGGTTTTTAGGTTAAAATCTTCATTATCTGTTGCTGTTTGTAAAGTAAAAAAACAACCGAACTCTACCTGGTTAAAGTGCACGCATTCTCCGGTAAAAATATCCCAGTTTTTATATTGTGACGTCCTGCTGGATACTGGAATCGAGGAAAAACGTGAATAACCATCACTTTATTGTGTAAATAGTTACGGTCGGCTGTAACCACGTCAGTACAACATTAAACTCGTTAGTGCACGCATTCTCCGGTAAAAATATCCCAGTTTTTATATGAAAGGCTGGTTACATATAAATTATAATAACTGTTATTGTGGGGGGGACATATTGGTGCGAGGTCTGTGGGTCCTCCCCCATCACTTTTTAAATAAAGCAGCAGCTAGTTCCTGCATTCTAGTGTATTTTAACAGGTTTTTAAAACATCTATGTTTACCTACATAAGTAAATCCTTTATTCAATAAGTGTTTTATAAAGCATGGCACAAGAAGTAGCACTAAGCTTTTTGTTTGTCTTTAATTTAATTATATTTTTCTACCTAACACAGGAAGCTGTTAGCTCTGGAAGCAAACTGTTAAACAGCCTTGGACACAAAGACCCTTGTCCCACACTTCAACAGAGCAGGTAAGATACAGAACATCTTGTAATCTCTGCCTGTGAGGCTCATTAATAATTATAAAATATGATAAGTGAAATAAATAATGAGCTTCTGTGATTTATAATTGCAAATGTCACTTTTTTTTTTTTACTTAATTTCAATTGTAAATCTCTTGTTTTTGATAAAATATTTTTTCCAAAAGAAAGGCCAACAGATTGTAACTTGTAGTCACTGTGACACTATTTTGACTCGTGCACGTCTTCTGTCACTTTCAGGTTCCACAAGGCTCTGGACTGGTCCAGCTGTGGAGAGATGAGGTGGAACACCAGACCTGCAATGGTCCAGTCTGTAAATGAAGCTCTGAAGTCTGGGAAGATGCACGACATCATGCTTCACCCAAACGAGCTCGTTACCTCGACCACACAGACTGAACTTCTGGAGGACGTCATCCAGTGTATAATAATGCCTTTAAACATTATTTGTTCTCTGCTTGGTACATTATTTTTGTTTTTTCTTTTGTTTAAACTATTTAAAACATGACAGTGATGTCACTGTTTAAAAGGAAACAACTGCTCAATAAATTAGTAAAATGCAACTTGTTGTGTTTGGGTTCTTTCATCTAAGGTAGACATGGTGTGACCCATGGACTGGTTTAGATTTTTTGTTTTTACTGGAACTGACCTTCAAAAGAGCCAGAAACAGACTCATCAGCTGATCCTCCGTAGAAACATTATATGGACTACAGACCATGGATTATTTGTTTTATGACATTTAGTGAAGGTTCTTGTTTGGATTAAGGAAATAAATGTCTCTATTTCACCACAGATGAACTGTTCCTGTTGCCATATCTTTTGAAATTAAACTGCACAACACAAAGTAATTTAAACAGGAATGGGTAGAAGATCAAATCAAATTCAATGCATTTCCTAAAAATTAAATGAAAAACAGGAGCAGGACAGGAGCGGGAGTCTTGTTACCAGGAGTGGGACAGGACAGGATTTTTTCTGTGGGACCAGGACAGGACGGGAGTGAAAATCCACTCCCGTGTTGTCCTCTAGTACACACGGAGATAAAAACTTTGTTCATTTAAAGAGACTACGTTGATAAAGTAAACTTTTATTTGTGATGGTTGCAGAGCCCTGCAGGAGCTTCCTGTGACCTCTGACCTCTGCACTAACTGCAGCCTGCAAACCTAAAAGGTTTTGACTGATCGTGCACAAACAGAACTGATGTGCACAAGGACGCACAGATAATGAACAATGTTGCAATAAATCTGCCTGTTAACAGATAAACCCGAACCCTGGATGAAAACTGAAAATTAAACAGCTTCCATGTATTTAGAGCTACAAAAAGGGTTTAATGGCCCGGAATAAAACAATAAAGTCGTTATTCTTCTGTTCCCCGCAGAGAAAAGATCACTCGATGTCTCAAGGACACACAAACTCAAATATTCATGAAGTTGACGGAATAAATGTCTTTTTTACTCCGTGTCGGGGAACAGATTATTTCGGGGATACCAAATGTGGCACAACACCGGACTCTGACCGACTCAGTGAGGACCCCCCCCCCCCCCCCCCCCACTGAGCCTCCCACCGGGCCGGGCCGAACCGGCCGGTGAGCTCCGTGGGTCACGAGCTGTTCAGCTTCAAACGGACGGAGCCGAACGTCCACTGCTGCTCAAGCACGCGCGGATAAACGAGGGGTACTCACAGATACTTCCGGGAGAACGAGCCGTGACCTCTGCAGCTTTTCAGAACCGCTCCTCGAGCGTCTTTTATTCGGTTTGACGAGCACGCGGACAGCGCGAGGCTTCTGCTGCAACCCGGGCACGTTCACATTTTATAACCAGCCGGCCGTCAGTCTATCAGCAGCCGCCCTGGCGCTCTTTAAGACACGCCCACTCCTTCAGTCATGACGGCGCTCATTTGGACACGCCCTCTGCCATGACGCAAGAAACAAAGATCGTTTATTCAAGTAAGATGGTGCAAATTAAATTAAATTCACATAGTTCCAAGTCACAACAGAAGTCGTCTCAGGGCATTGAACAGAAACATTCATATATAAAAATAACAATTTTACACTATGTATCTAAGGAGCATACTGCTTTGAATTTAACTGCAAAAAAAAAAAAAGATTTACCCTTTATTTATCCAGGTAGTCTCACTGAGTCACGAGAACTCATTTTCAACAGAGACCTGTTTAAGGAGAAGATGGTTGGGGATAAGGGCCTTGCTCAACGGCCCAGAGAGGGGTTAAATCGCTCCGTCATCAGCGACAGCGTGACTCATCTGCACGACTTTCTTTTAGATCTAAATTAAAATAGTCTTGTTCTGTATTTTTCCAAATAATTTTGCTCTAATAATATTTTTGTTCATATGTATAATAGCCTATCTTTTGAGTTGATTTTTTTTAGGCTATTCGTTTTATATGTTAATATCCATTTGGTGACCTGTTGATAAAAACTAAATCTTATAGCTTCCTTTTGTTATGTTTTAAAACTATCATGTCAAAGTGATTTGCTTACAAAAGCAGTAAAAGCCTAATAAAAAAAAGTTGTTTTTTGGGGGGTTTGACTCTCTAACTAACTAACCCTAACTCTCTAAAAGGGGCATTACAAGGAACTGGAGGTAACTGTCATGTTCGGATTTGGATTCAGAATAAGCCAGACACAGGAGTACAAAAGAGTAATAACAGTTCTTATTTATTTTAAAAACAGTTTTTATTTATTATTGGCTGTGGGTGAGAAGTCAGGATCAGCTGCATTGACAGGTGTTAACAGGCAGGTAGAGCGTGAGAGTCACCTGTTAAGTCTGCAGCGATTACATCACTGGTCCTGCTGCAGAGAAAATCTGCAATAATGTGGTTTGAGGGGAAAATCCAATAACAGAGTCCGGTTATCGAAGCAGGGGTCATGAACCGTGAGGCATAGTCATGATAATCAGGAACAGGGTTGATATCGTGGGCAGAAAGCAGAGTCCAAAACCAGATGAGGAGTAGGCAAAAACAGGGAATCCAAAAGGTAAAAAAATGGTCAAAAATCCAGAGAACAAGGAATGAACATCAGGCGTGGACAAGAACAAGAATGGCTTGATATTAGGGACCATGGAAGGTATAATAATTTGGCAGGGACAGAGAGTGAGCATGGAACTTAAATAGGGAGCTGAACAGGTGCATGAAATGAAGGTTGATTGCTGTGCTTAGGCTGAATTGGCGTGGTGAACAGTTGACAGACAGGAGCTGATGTGAGCAATGATGGGTGACAGGCAAATAAAAGCTGAAGAACAGAAATTTTGGCAAGAAGGGCAGAAACTTTGGCAGGAGGGACTGAGAGTGAGACAGGAGACGTGAACATGTCATGAAAGGGTAGAGATGTGTAGAAACATGGCATGAGGAGCAGAGGCATGACTAGATGAGGGGTCAGCAGGGGGATGCTGAACATTACAGGAACAAATGTTTGCTGAAACAATTTAGCATCTCATACTTATCTGACACAGAAACAGAGTCAACAAATAATTGTAGTGCCAGATCAGATGAGCGACTGCTGCCATAAAGAGATTTAATAGTTTTCCAGAAACTCATAGAATCATTTAGATTTTTGGTGGTATGAGATAAAAAGTAATTTCATTTTGCAGCTTTAATGGAAGCTGGACAGCGATTCCGTAATTGACGAAATTGCAACCAATGGGTGTCTGAACCAGACTGTCTTGCTGTTGCTCAAAGTTGGTCCATTCTATGCAAGAGGCCAGCTAAGTAAACCAGGGGCTATCCTGGCCCTTTATTTTGAAGTGACAAAGGAGTGTGTTTATTTACAAAATCAATGAAACTATTATGAAAATAGTTCCAAGCAAGATTCACAGCATCATTTAATGATATGCGATGCCAGTCAAAGTGGAACAGATCCCAAAGAAAAGCGTGTTCACAAAAATGCTTCTTATTCCGTTTTAGAATCTTTCTAGGTTTGAAACAAGACATTTTTGTATCTCTAACAGCAACTATACAGTGATCACTTAGATCATTTGTAAAAATACCAAATCCAGTCCATGTGGCATGTTTGTGATGATAAAATTTAGAAGAGATGATTTGGCAGAGCACTTTGGATTAGGCCGAGTGAGAATATCAATGATCTAACTAAAGCCCCCAGTATACTGCTGTGTACATCCATACGCAGAGGTACGCACATACGTACGCAGAGGTACGAGTGTACCCCCCAGGGCATGTCCGTGCAAAGCGCAAATTTTTACGACCGCAAACGCGTACGCGGTGTCGCACAATAAACTGTCCAGCGACGGACTGTTTTGTATGCGACACCAATGTATTAAATTCCCCTTCTTCATCCCTGATCTGGCGTTTTATTTTGTTTTGTTGCCAAGAGGCAGTGATCTCTTCCTCCTCCGTTGATGCCATGACTGAAATGGTGAGAAATGGAGGAATTTGTCACGAGTGAATTAAACTCAGGTCCAGCGTGGCTACGGGAGGGTCTGGAAATTTCCTGGTGGGCTGGTCTGATGTGTGGGCTGTAGATCCAGCGCTCCCTGTTTTTTTTATTTTTTAGATCTTTTTATTAACAACATATAAACACAGAACACCGCTGTGGCTGAGGCTGACAGCGCTCGCTTTTTTTTCTTTTTTCCGACCTGTCAATCAATCCAGTAGGCGTGTCAGCAAATGACCAATCGGCGACCTCAATTTGTCCCGAAGGTAAACGCCCCTTGTCTGTGAAGCTGCTCTGTAGCTGCTCGGGATGTACACTGGAGTATCATGTCTGAACCCTCTGCGTACAGTACACACGTACGTATGCGTGAATGGACGTACGTGGCAGTATACTGGAGCCTTAAGGTTTGAAGACAAATTCTTTAAATTCTTCAGATACAGGAGAGAGCCAGGGTGCATTCACACCAGCCCTGTGTAGTCCGCTTTAATCGAACTCTAGCTCATTTTCCTAGAAAGTCCGGCTTTGTGTTAAACCACATGTGCACACACACGTGCAGGCAGACGGCATATTTCTATCTTCAACATGGCGGCGGATACACTGCTATCAGAACTACGACTGATGGAATATATTTTTATTCTCGTAGTTAATCTACGTCAGATTCCAGGTGCTGTGACCAACATCTGTGTTGGAAAAGACACAATCTGATCCAGTTCTAATGTCGCTGTTTATAGAACGAGGCACGCGCACACATCCCGCTGCACTATAACATACAAAATGTGCTAAATAATAACAGTTTAATAATAACAAACAGTAATTTATCTTAAGTTTGAGATATATAATGAAGCTATCTGGACATTATGTAATTCAAATTATGTGATTAAAATGATGCTAAACATATTGCATGTTATTAAACTTGAAGACATCTGGTTTCATTTTTATTTTATTTATTTATTCAACACCACAAACTGTACGTCACACAAACACTGATAATTAAACTGAACACACTATTAAAAACAAATGAACTGTAAACTGCGTTAATGAACTGGACTCTTGTTTGCATCCTGGATGTCCCACATTGTTCATCTGGCTCGTTCAGGCTGTCACTCCTTTGATTAATGCAGCTTAAAATATTGAATGGATTGAATAAAAGAACTGATGGGAATTTTAAATAAATAGTTCATCCAACATCTCTCTCTTCAACGTCCTCCTGCTTTGCACCTGGGCCGAGCTTCATTCTGGTCCACCTGCTGGAAGGACAGCTTTTTCTTCTTTCAGGAAAAATAAAAACTCAGTTGGTTGTTTTGTAATCAAAGTCAACACAAGCTAACATTATTAAGAACATTTGATTTACCTGCAGTAAATCAGCTACTGATTATCACGGAGTAAAGTCCGACATCATCGACTCGGTTCTGGTCCACTCAGCGACCGGTGTGGAGCTGTTAGACGAAGCGGTCCCACTTGGCATCAAATCTGTTGATTCTTATCCACAATCCAGCCAAAATCCAGCTTTAACTAGTTGTTAAGATGTTGTTAGCTGAGCTTTTAGCCCAGAGGAAAAGAGCGTGCTGAGGCAGCATGCATGCACATTAGGTGAAGGTACAAAATTCACAGCGCCATCTAATGACCCGGCATGGTAACTACAGCAGATTTGGGAGGTCGGGGGGGATTCCTGCGGATGCATGTAAACCCTAAATCCGACCGTGTCAACGCAAATCTTTTCTTCTAATTAACATACGAAAAAAACTATGTTTCCCCCCATCGTGTCCATGTAAATAGGGCCTAAATTAAAATCACCTACCAGAACAATTTCATTGGGATGTAAATCAGAATGACTTTATTGTCATTATACGCAGTACAATGAAATTAAGAGCCACTCCTTTTTCCAGTGCAAAAACACGCCTTAAGAAAACACACACTAAACACACACTAAAAATATAAAAAATGTAACGCAATATAGATATAATAATGAAAGTAAAAAAAATACAAGTATTTCACAATTATATTGCACATTATGGATATTATGGAGGTAGTTAAGGTGATTGAGAGTATGAAATGTCAGTAGTGTTGCACAATAGAAGTCCAGGGGTTTGGGAGGTTAGATGATTAAATCAGTGCATGTGTGAGTTCAGTGTGGTGATGGCTTTCAGGAAAAAACTGTTCTTGAATCTGTTTGTTTGTGTTCTGATGCACCTGTAGCGCTTGTAGCAAGTCAAACAGTTCAAAACCCGGGTGTGAACAGTCCTTGATTAGAATTAGATAGAAACTGCATTACCGACAACAGGTTTTTAGATGTGGTGGTAGGGGGTCTATAGCAGCCAGCAACAAATAAGAGGAGGAGAAGAGGTGGAAGAACGAGCCCGTACTGTAGCCACATGAACATCAACAACAAGCCACTGAAGAATTTGCCCATCACCCCTGTAGAAAAGGAGGTGTGTGTGTGTGTGTGTGTGTGGGGGGGGGGGGGGG
>NC_056504.1:52725255-52728301 GCF_014905685.2 Nematolebias whitei
GGGTTTTCATGAGCTGTATGCCATAATCATCAGTATTAAAACAATTAAAGACCTGAAATATTTCAGTTGGTGTGCAATGAATCTGAAATATATGAAAGTTTCATTTTTATCATTACATTATGGAAAATAATGACCTTTATCACAATATGCTAATTTTTTGAGAAGGACCTGTAATGTCTACAAATCACTGAACAATTGCGCACCCCCCCCATCTCTCTGATTTGCTACAACCGTATGTCCCACCACGTTCCCTGAAGTCAG
Source organism: Nematolebias whitei (assembly GCF_014905685.2). Taxonomy (NCBI): domain Eukaryota; kingdom Metazoa; phylum Chordata; class Actinopteri; order Cyprinodontiformes; family Rivulidae; genus Nematolebias; species Nematolebias whitei. The sequence continues at coordinate 52,725,517 of NC_056504.1, forward strand.
CGGACCAGTTGCTCCTCACAGTTCCAGGAACTCGTCTTAAGCGCAGAGGTGACAGGGCCTTCTCTGTAGCAGGACCAAGACTTTGGAACGAGTTACCTCTGCTTGTCAGACAGGCCCCCTCCCTCTCTGTTTTCAAGTCCTGTTTAAAAACTCACTACTATTCAGCAGCTTTCAACACCAGATGATCTGTGTTTGATCCTGTATGCTCCACACTGGTTTGTCGTCATTATCTGCATCGTTTTTATGTCTATATTCTGATTTACCTCATTTTGTATTTTGCTTTGTGTGTTACCTGTTGTTCTGTCTGTACAGCACTTTGGTTGGCTTTGTAGCTGTTTTAAGTGCTTTATAAGTAAAGTGGTATGGTAATTTTAATATTTGCGTTTTCTAGTATTGTAGTAAATCCTGTGATCTTGGTGTGTTCACCTCAGAAATATAGCTTGGTACCTCAATATAACAGCACCTGGGAGCAAATCCTACATTTCGCCTACAACAGAAATAAAAGTTAATCCATGTAAACTTAATTCAAATATCCTTCAGAAAGAAATTAGAATAACTTGAAAGAAAAATGGTCAACAGTGGAAACAAGAACGGAATAATCATTTACATTATTTTCCGTGATAAGATTAACATGATCCCACACGGGAGAAAAACTTCCTCTTCCTTGGTTGATCCATGGTGTTCAATGACAAGACAAAAACCAATGCAAAGCAAAGAACACAAACTATTTCCATCCAACAAAACACACAAGCGTGTCAATACATTTTCTCCCTTATAAATACAATTTGGCACGTTCACAACCAAACTATACAGTAACTGTATCGATCACGTGGTTTTCCTTAGAGATACACGCACCGACACGGGGCTTCGTCTTGTTTGCTCGGCGCATGCGTTTCAGTGTCATCAGACCCATCACTAGCACTGTGTCCAAGCACATCAATGGAAAGTCTAGTGGAAGGGCAAAATGTGGCAGGAGAAGATGCACCAGCAAAAGAGATCACCGTGGGTTTCAGCAGATTATCAACCAGAGAAGATCTAGAATCTGTCAGAGATCCAGAAAGAGTAGAATGAGGCGGGAGTCACAGCTTCAAAAACCACCACATTCAGATGCATCAGGGAGATGGACTACAACTGTCGGGTTCCTCGGTCCTCTTTTCTGATGAAAGTAAAGTGTCTTTCATTCAGAAATCAAGGTCCAAGGGTTTGGAGGAAGAAGGGTGAGGAACAGAGCCCATACTGGTTGAGGTCCAGTGTGAAATATCCACAGTCAGTCTTGATCTGGGTGCAATGTCCGGTGCAGGTGTTGGTAAACTCTGCTTTCTTCAATCCAAGGTCACAGCAAGTCTACCAGAACGTTTTAGAGGACTTCATGAGTCCTTCTGCTGAGGATCTGTATGGAGATGCAGAGTTCATCTTCCAGCAGGACCTGGTCCCTGCCCATGCTGCCAGAAGCACCAGAACCTGGTTTGATGCCACAGTGCTTGACTGGCCAGCCAACTGGCCGGACCTAAACCCCATTGAGAATCTATGGGGTCTTCTCAAGAGGAACATGAGGAGCACCAGAGCAACAACAAAGATCTGACAGTATCAAGGAAATCTGGGCTTCCATAACTCCCAGTCAGTGCCACAGGCTGATTGTCTCAATGCCACATCGAGGCAGAGATTAAGACAGAGAGATTCACAACCAACTATTGAAGATTGACATATTGATATGAAAGAACCATATTTTGATTGATTTGTTCTGATCCTAATTTCTTTTTTTATTTTTTTTTCTGCAACAACTGAGAAGTGTGGACTGATTTCTCCACAGTATTCTAATTTTTTAAATCCTGTTTTCGTGAGTTTCATGAGCTGGAAGACCAAATTATGTAAAAATAAACAAATAAATACTTGAAATTGTTTAAATTGTGGGCCCTGAATCTATAATCTATTAAAGATTAACTTTTTGAATGGAATTATGGAAGTTAAACAACTTTTCCACAATATTCTTATTTTTTGGAAAGGGTCTGTATTTCAACACTTGCTCTTGTCAAGGGCGGATGTTTTCTCCTCTCCCTCTCCACTTTGCCTTTTCTCTGTCCTGTCTGTGAAACTGCTTTAGAGCCTCTCTTCTACAAATCTTCCAAATCATAATTTATGGATGTGGATTTGATCAGTTGGTCCCTCAACACACATGATAACATTTATTTGAAGAGAAGACAGGCTTTAGGTGAGCCCATGTTCCCTGTTGGCACGCAGTTGGATATCTCATTGACTTTGAAGACTTGATGACGTGTCTATCTCTGTTGCCAATTGTGGATTTATAATTGGATTTATGATAACTGGTTCCTGCGTTTTGGATTTGGCTGGTTCCTGGTTTATCAACAATCAAGAAAGTGTCAAGGAAGTCGGCAGCAGAAAATTTGGACCCGATCACGCTGCTTGCCTTATGAAGTCTTGGTTCGTGCCTCGAGCACCCAGACTCAATTGCTTTTGGCAGAATGGATCAGATCTCAGGGATTATTCTCAGGCATGGTCCATCGGTGTGGCCGTGTAATTTGGACGTTTCGGAACCAAGTGGACCGACACAGACTCGAGGTAGATGTCATTAAAGTTCTGCCTGTCCCCAAAACAATCATGTTTATCTGAATTCAGCTCCCTGACTGGTCTTGACAGGCCGTCTTATCTCAACCCGCCTGGAAGTTTTGTAAACCTGATGCTCCACCCCCTCCCCCCACCTCCTACTGAAGAATCTACATGGACTTTTCAGAGGAGCCCAGCTGAATAATGATTCTGTCATCATTTC
>NC_056504.1:52728401-52729190 GCF_014905685.2 Nematolebias whitei
CCCCCCCCCCCCCCCCCCCGAGTGTGCACGGATCTCTCCAGAGGAACTATTTGAACTGAGTGATTTTATCTGAACTCTGCAGTGCCTCTGTGTGTTGTCTCTGGCTGCTCACCGCATTTGCGTCCCTCCTGTGTAAGCTCGGCGTCGTTATGTGCTCGTGTGCAATTTTTTTTTCTTTTCATTACCTCACTGTTGACCTTCAAACAGGAATTGTTTTTTGTCTCCAAACACTGTGTGTCATTTTTCACCACTTTTATTGTCCAAACAGGTCTCACTGGTAAATGAGTATTCGAGGCTCAATGTGACTTATCTGTTTAAATAAAGATAATAATAATAATAATAATAATAATAATAATATTTAAGTTTTTATTGATTTATTTAAGTCAAGTCAAGGTTCTCATTACATGTAGCACATGTGGTGGAATGGAACTGTGTACACAAGCTCCCAGTTACATCCAACAAAGTATAAATTGAAAAGAAAAATAGTATTAATATCTATAATATTAACTAAGAAATACACTAGCTAGGCAAAAATATGGCACCAGTTACACCCAGCTTGTTCTTTGATGTTTGTTTGCTTTTAGTTTTTTTTTTGCTTTGATGCCTCTGCTCTGCTCGTCTATGACCGCACAACTCTTCTCAGCCTCTGACATGTTGAGTTGCCACTATCTGGTTTGAGTTATTATTCATCAAGACTACCTCCTCCAAGGGCGTCAGAAGCATCTGTAATGTGGGGGGGACACAACCAGAAGATACTGGTCTGTGTGGGTTCCAGTGGATGGTGGGAGT
>NC_056504.1:52729200-52730417 GCF_014905685.2 Nematolebias whitei
TTCCAGTGGATGGTGGGAGTCAACCAGAAGATACTGGTCTGTGTGGGGTGGTTTTCTGTACACTTCTTGAGGCTGTCCTCTCTTTCATCTCTTTGTCTTGAATAGTTAGGAAGGTTAAATAGAAGTACAGTCATAAGTACAGTCCATTTATCATTTATGCAAATAATTTTTAGTTAGGGCTCACTTTCATATACTACCAAATCCAGTGAATATTTGTGAAATGGACCGAGTTATGGCTCTTTTTGTGTTTCACATCTGTTGTGTCGGTCATCTTGAATTCTGGCGACTTGGTTTTATTTTGAAACTCCGGAGCGGATGCAGTATTCGTCACCGCCGCAGGCTTCACGCGCACTTTGGGAGAATCTCCTGGCTTCAGGTTCGGACTCGGGAAACCGTCGCTCCGTCGTCAGAACCGACCACAGATCGTTGGACGAACCTCCGGAGGCTCCGACCGAGGGGCTCAAACCGGGACGGGAGCGCAGCTCGGAACCGACCCTAGCTTGGACCGTGCGGTGCTCGTTCGGACGCACGCGAGCAGTCACAGGTTGCCTGCTAACCTCGTTAGCCAAGTTAGCAGGCGGAGGTGAGAGGTTCTGCTGGACCGAACCCGTCCGGAACCGACTGAGAGCCTGCCAGCTGTGTCCCAGGCGCTCCGTTTCACGGTTCGGGCACGATGTGCGTCTTTCCGGGACGTTGGTCCACTTGTCCGGACAGAACCTGGACCTTCTCCTCGGCTCTGAAGCGGACTTCGTCCTCTGGCAGGTCCTAATCAATCGATCCGCGCGCTGGACGGTTGAAAACTTGGTCATCAGTAGCAGCGAACAGATCGATCCGCGTGCTGGAGGAGTGGAAACGTGACGGGGGAACAGGAAGACAAAGTTCTGGAGGATCGTTCCGAGTCTGGAAAAATGGATGCGGGGATAGAGAAGGAATGCAGCGCCTTGGGGGGGCTCTTCCAGATCATCATGAACGACATGAAGGTGAGTCTGAAACCGATTCTGTTCCCTCTGGTCGACCTGATCAACACGTTCACTTTAATACCACCCCCCTCCCCCCCATAAATGTCTTAAATATACAAACTACAGTCAGTTTATGACTGACTCACCTGTTCATAAATCTGTGACTCACCTGTTCATTTATCTGACTCACCTGTTCATGAATCTGACTCACCTGTTCATTTATCTGACTCACCTGTTCATGAATCTGACTCACCTGTT
>NC_056504.1:52730517-52741129 GCF_014905685.2 Nematolebias whitei
GGGGGGGGGGGGGGGTGTTAATCCAAATTAATTCAGGGACTCGAAAAAAACAAACAAAAAAAACAGCTCAATGTAGCAGAAAAAAACAGCAACAACTGCCACAGTACCTCACTTGCTGATCAAGCAATCGTAGGAATTGTGATGCCTCTAAATGATTCTTCTCATACACTTAAAGACAAATCCAGAAAAAGTCTATTGGGTGATGAAGCATGGGGGGGGGGGGGGCATGGAGGGCACGTTTCCACTGACTCTTAGAAAGCCACAAAAGTCAGGAACAAAACAACAACAACAACAAAAATAATAATCCAGAGGACTGTAGATGAAGATCCAGATAAACTCCGGTGAAGCTCCGATGAAGACACCAATCCTCTGAGCAGCACACCTGTGCCCGAGAGACTTCCTGTGCCAGCGAGCAGCGCTCAGGTGACCTCTGAGGAATGTTTCCAAACTTTTTGAAGAGAGCTGGACCTTCAGAGTACCAGCAAAGAACCACACAATGGTCTCAAGCGAGTCCAAATAATCCAGAGGAATCCGGATGAAAATGTCCAGATGAGCTCCGGTGAAGACACCGGACCTCCCAACTATGTCTCCAGCCCAAAAAGCTTCCTGAGTCAGTGAGTAGTGCTTGGGTTGACTGCTGACCACTGGGACTGGAAGTAGTCCAGGTCCAGATTCCCGGTCGGTTCTGTACAACTCTCTGCAGCCAGTGAGCAGCAAAGTCACTTTGAAGCAGGTCCAAACATTTAATCAGGTTCGGATTGGGTCAGTTTGTTGTTATGAGACTGTCAGTCCAACTTAAGATGACTGTCACAGGTAATGGACCTTAGCCACCACAAAAAAAAAATGTCTGCAACTCAATCAGTTTTACAGATATCGAGCTACATTTTGATTTGGTAGCTGAGAATCATTCACAACACATATTCTGAGGGTGACATGTTGCATTATTACCTAGCATGTATGACCTGGTGTCAGTTTGAATGTCTAAATGACAGTTTTATTAATCTTCTCACTTTTTTGCTTCTTTTTTATAACTCCACACCAGAGGGCACCTCTGGCTTTTGTCTTAGATCACGAGTTTATATGGGTCAAATGCAGGTTAACCTGTCACTGCCAGTACTCCGACATTATTACCTGCAGTGTTCCCTCAGTGTGGACTAAACTTGGCAAAAGGACCTTCTCCTACTCCGCTCCTGTTTCCTGGAATATCTTGTAAAAAAATCTGAAGCTCTCGACCTTTGACCTCTCTAAGTGGCTTCAAACATCTGATAACTTCCTGCAAGAACCAACTCAGACATGTTCCTGTTTTTAGTTTTCTACACTGCCTTACAACCTAGCTGTTTTTTTGGCTACTTTTCCTTTAATTACTATTTTATTTTCACTTGTAAAAAAAAAAATTGTATGCATCCTTTATGATTGTCTATTGTTGTCTTTGTTGTCCGTTGTTGTCATCATTCTTTGTTAAATCAGGTCTCTCTTGTAAATGAGTCCCCGAGGCTCAATGGGATTAATCTGTAGAAATAAAGTTGAATGAATTAAAAATTGCCTCTACTCCAAATTTTCGCCAATGAGCAGAATTTGAAGAAAGTACAAAATTACAACTTAAGGTTTACAGATTTCCTTGTATAAATACATATCCACCGTTAAAATAATGAGAAATGCCAACGTTATAGTTGTTTTGGCCAAACCTTGAATTTTTTTTATGCAAAATTGTATGCAATAATATGATATATGACACTCAGAGTATGTGTTGGGAAAGACTCAACTACTTGGAATTTGGCTCAATATCTGTACCAGTGCTTTATAACTGTTTTAAAATAATTCTTAAGGCTTCATACAGTGCTTACAAAGTCACGAATATCCTGTACATGAAGTGTTAGTACATTTGTTATAAAGATTTTGTTTTTTAAGATGTGGTACTTGACTAAATATTTGCTGCCATGTGGTTTGTTGTAATATTACAAAAGGTATTAAATGAAAAGACACCAGAGTTGTAGAGGAATATGACTATGCTGTTATCACTACGTGTTGGAAACTCTGTGCATGTTAACGCGGATCAGCAGCAAGCCAAACTCAACTTTCATGAACCAGGAAATAGCGTCTTGCTTCTTTATTACGGTCTTCTTGACAGCTTACAATTCTTTACAATTGTTGCTTGAAAAGCTCAGTGAAAGGGGTTGCATGAAAAGCCATTGCTTTCAAAGGTGTAAATGAAGATTTTGGACACAGGAGGTGAAGTTTGCACATGAATAGGCAGATTTTTCTGTGTAAAACAGTTTTCCAACTGACGAACGCTTCTACTACCCATGATGCATTGCAACCAAAAGATTCACCTTCAAAATAAAATACAGATAAACCAACACTGGCTGTATAGAGCTTTAGAGCGTGACGTCACTTGTCCGTGGCGCAGCAGCTGATGGGATAGGATGGGGCCGCATCCACCATTTTTAATGCCCTCCATATTAACTGTCGAAAACAAGCTTACTCACTGACTTTTTTTAAAATCTAAGTAGGTTAAAACCATTTAGTGATGGTCCGAACTTGCTGCGTTATTGGATGTAATGTTCGGTCACACAACTGGAATTGTAAAAAGATTGAAAACAAGACTTTTTAATAGATTCTCCACCAGGAAACAACGCGAGGAGCTCGTGTGTAGGACGTAACAAAAAGGAGACGTGAGACGTCCTGATAACTTTCTCCAGCGCCCCAAGAGATCTGCTGGTTTGTTCCAGACATTCTGGTGAGTGTCTAAATTCAGTTTGTTGGTGCTCTGCCATAAATTTGTGCCATGATTTTGTCTGGGTGTACTCATGTTTAGTTCATGTCTAGTTCATGTCTAGTTCATGTTTAGTTCATGTTCATAGAAGTGGGTCAACCTGGTTTAGGTCTGGTTTATATTTTGCATATAACTTAGTCTGAGTTTAGACAGAGTGGACATCTGTGTTATTGTGAAAAAAACTGTTTAAATATCCTGATGCATGCTCAATAATCCAGGTAGAAAAATCCAAAAAAGTTCAATCTGGTCCTCTGGACATTCAAAAAAAAAAACAAAAAAAAAAAAAACAAAGCAAAAAAAATGTAGAAACGTTTCGTCTCTCATCCGAGAGACTTCCTCAGTCTGAGGTGCTGTATTCAGCTCAGTCTCTTAAATAGCACCTTCTCAGAGTGGATCAACCAGTTTGCTGCTGACAACCAAAACCAGCTGATCACATGCTCAAGAAGGACCATCAGCCTAACAATGGATCATTAACTAATGAGGAGAGGAGCTCAGTGAGGCTGCAGATGATGGAGGAACATGAACCAGCAGCAAAAAGGTACAAATACAATGTGTGAACCAAAGAAGAGCAGAAATAAACCACCTGTTACAGGAGAACAGGTCAGAGCTGAATAAAAAACAGCTGGACAAATAATTTCTATACTATTAAATATTATACAGGACTTCATTGCTTTGCCATCTTGTTGTCATTGTTTAACACTGTTAGGCATTTTCTGCCAGCATAAAAAACCCTCACAATTTCAATGGTTCCACAAACACTAATCCATCCTGTTCAGCATCTCTGCCATCTTTTTAAGGTGTCACATCAAACTCTGTCTAATACCTGTGTCTTTCTTTTCTTTCCAAGGGATGGACGTCCATCAGACAAGCTCATAACAGAAGCTGTGGCCTTCTCTCCAGATTATTACCCGGGGACGTTGTGTTAGCTCACAGAGGCTTTGATATTAAAGACAGTGTGGGAGTCGAGGTCAAGGGTCTTTATGGTCATTCACATCACATGTTGTACATGAGGTGGAACAAAACTGTGTACACAGGGTCCCAGTTACATCCAACAAAAGTATAAATGAATGATGTGCTGAGGTTCAAATCCCATCATTCACTAAATGGAGATGTGAACTTGATGTTAAGGATGTTGAACACACACGAGCACACCTTAGAGTTCATGTGGAAAGAGTGACTGGTGGCATGAGAAACACAATGTTACACAGAAATATACCAGTTAACTATGCTGGTGCTCACATGTAAATATACCAGTTAACTATACTGGTGCTCACATGTAAATATACTAGTTAACTATACTGGTGCTCACATGTAAATATACCAGTTAACTATACTTGTGCTTACATGTAAATATACCAGTTAACTATACTGGTGCTCACATGTAAATATACCAGTTAACTATAAAGGTGCTTACATGTAAATATACCAGTTAACTATACTGATGCTCACATGTAAATATACCAGTTAACTATACTGGTGCTCACATGTAAATATACCAGTTAACTATACTGGTGCTTACATGTAAATATACCAGTTAACTATACTGGGGCTTACATGTAAATATACCAGTTAACTATACTGGTGCTTACATGTATACCAGTTAACTATACTGGTGCTCACATGTGAGGGTGAAGAGGTGACACTTCTTCAGATTGTGTATGTGCTGTGGTTAAGTAAACATTTGTTCTAATGTGGTTGTAAATCTGATTCTAATGAAACCTGCACATGCTGCTCCTGATGTATGTAAAATCTAGATAGGAGAAAAAATTATATTTGCTGCATTCATTGTTTGAAATATATTTACAGTTGATCAATAACATATTTGGTTGTTTTTTTTCTCATTTAATAAAAATGCATGCGGTAAACATGAAACATTTGATTCATCACTTCAGGGAACATGTAAACATGATGGAATCGATCACATTTGTAGTAAACATTTGATGTATTAATATATTTCAGGTAAGAAATAAACATGTATTGAAACATCCTATTTTGAAATAAACATTTTATGTAATTAAACATTTCTAGTAACAAATATGATGAACATTGTGTCAGGTAATACATTTCATAGAAAATTGCTACACAAAAAGTTCAAATATAAGTTAACAGCATGATTTACATATTTATGTCTCCCTTGAAGCTGCAGTACAAACGTGCTCTGAGAAATATCTTTAAGAAGCTTTGTGCTTTCTGGAGACGAGCTTCACACAATTCCTGTTCTGGAGACACACGGACGACAGCCATGTCTTTCTGGCTCCACACAAGGTCACAGTGGTTTGATGATGTACCTGTGCATAGTATGGATGATGTTTCTTCAGGTGAACTTCACTGCCTGCCTCCATGGCCTGCTGGATGCTGCATGTCCTATATTTGTAAGGGAACATTCTCCAGGCAGCAGCGATCACACATTGAGTCCATCAGGAGATGCTCCAAGTTCAGGGAAGTTGGTGTTTATGATGAAACCACATTTAACTTTTAGATTTTTGTACTGCGGGCAGCACGGTGGCGCAACTGGTAGAGCTGCTGCCTCTCAGCTAGCAGGTCCTTGGTTCAAACCCCGGTTCAGGGGCCTTTCTGGGTGGAGTTTGCATGTTCTCTCCGTGCATGCGTGGGTTTTCTCCGGGTGCTCCGGTTTCCTCCCACAGACCAAAAACATGCATGTTAGGCTGATTGGTAACTCTAAATTGTCCCTAGGTGTGAGAGAGAGAGTGAATGGTTGTTTGTCTCGTTTGTCTCTATGTGGCCCTGTAATGGACTTGCGACCTGTCCAGGGTGTACCCCGCCCCTCGCACAGTGATTGCTGGACATGGGCACCAGCGACCCCCGTGACCCAAAATGGAATAAGCGGGTAAAGAAAATGGATGGATGGATGGAAGTAATCTAATCAAGATTTGAAGTCAACATGTTATTAGATGAGCTCAAGTCATTAAAAATAAGGTAATTAACCGTTTCAACTTGGAGCTTTGTAAATCAGTTAAAAACATACTCTAAAAATCAAGTGTTCACAATTTTTTAATACAACATACAGAAGGTTGATTGATTCTAAAAATAATGCACATTAATAATTTATGTAAAATTAAGGAGCCAAGAACAACGTACCTTTGTTCAAACCACAACATATTCTCAATCCGGGGTTTAAAAAATATCCAAATCATCCACCCAGCCCTTCATAGATTGGACCAGCGCTTCCAGTAACTTGTAATTCTTTAAATTATTTGCAGTGACACACACCAGGTCTGCTGGGAATGTCGGTGGAGGCAAATATTACTCCGGGTCTCTGCTCCTTTTTTATTTTTCAAAAGGGCGACATTTCCAATTTTACCTATTTTTTCCATGTACCGTTTTTAATCATCTGGGAGAAGTTTGTCACGATATAGTCCACTTTGTTTTGAGCTGCTTTTCAGTGTTACGAAGGAGGATACAGCGGTGACACCACAGACAAACACCGGAGGATTTATTTTTTTTTTCTGAGGGCAGTAAACACGGCGGTCGAGATGGATGGGAACGCCCCGACACGCCCCCAACGCAGTGCCGTATGTTCCAAAGCTATATATATATATATATATATATATATATATATATATATATATATATTCATTTCAAATACACAAAATTAAATGCTGTTGTAACTTGTTATCCTTGTTTCATTAAAAGATATTCTATGCCCCTTTTCCACTGTCACGGCACGGGTCGAATATTTCCGGCTTGACGCATGTTTGAGGTCTTTTCCATGGTTCTTGGGACCGGCTCACCTCCCTGAATTCTGGCCCGGCTTCTCAAGGGGTCCAAGCGAGCCGAGCTGGGACGTCAGAAACACTGTCGGTCACTGATTGGTCATGGGGAGGAGTGTGTGGAGTCTTTCCAAACAACCTGATCTGCCATTTTTCTCTACCGCCTGCCATTAGCGATGACTCGAGGAACGTATCTTTTAGTATTTTGAAGCTATACAAAAACAATAATATCAAAGCAGTGGTCAAATGCAGAAGTGCAGGTGTTGTTGTGCTTGGTGGCCAACGAAAAAAGTCAAAGTGAGCTTGATGGAGCGATTGGAGGGTGGTTTGGACATGGCCGCTGCTCTACTTGAATCCTTTATAAAAGTTGTTGAGTGTTTTCTAACTTTAAACATATTTTAAGTTACTCATCCCATCGGTTCTGAACATATTTTTAACTAACAAAAGAGGCTGACACCATAATAGTACAACGTCGGTGCTACGATGCTAAGCTAATTTGCATAAACGCTAACTGTCCCCAGGTCCCGTTTCTGACTGTATTTTATCCAAAACGTATTTCAGCACGTGACGGTTCATCTCTAAACGCCACATTAAACCCTCCAAGCCTCCCGGCTTCTGCCCCTGCTCCATCAGCAGAGTCTGTACCTGACAGGTCTCCATCGCAGGATAGCAGCCCAGCTGCACCTCACAGAGCAGCACAATGCTACAGCCTTCTGTGCTCGGTAAGAACAGATGCAACATGTTCCACATCACTTTATTTGTGATGATAAGGACTTGCTTTTATTTTATTTTTCCGTGTAAACCATTTACAAAGTCTATTTTTATTTTACAGAAAAGAGCTGTAAGAATTATCACTAGAAAACATCACAGTCACCCATCAAGCACATTATTTTATCAACTGAAGTTATTGAAGTTCCATGATTTGGTAGATTATAGTATTTTATCAGTTACTGTATGTATAGGGCTCAAAATAACACATTACCATTAAATATCCAAAGAAATTTTGTTAAAAGGCAAAGTTGTTATAATCTTAAGGGGATAGAGATATTTTTCAAACCAAAATTCAGAACTAGTCTGAAGGGAAGGTCTACCTCAATCCAAGGAGTTGGATTGTGGAATGGTCTAGAGAGTGATGTTAAAAATGCCACGTCAATGTGCACATTTAAGAAAAACATCAAAGCTGAATTGTTTAAAAAAAATGAAGTGCAGAATCTAAGCAACTTTATTAATTTGATAACCTGTTAAATAAGGCCCAAGTTTAACTTACAACAACTGTGTTCAACAGAACTTGCTTTTAACAGATTCTGAGAAGTGCTTGAAGTTGACCTGTACTGACCTGTACTTGTTTAAAAGTACTAGGAATTTCTGGGTGTAAGATCAACCGCTTGTATAAGACCGTTTTCCATCAGAACTGTTTTAACAACTAGAGTGTTTGTGTCGGGCTGACCTAGGAAGAATTTGTTTATCTCAAGTGTTTTCCTAAAATAGGACAGGACTGATAAGTGTTATACAACCTTCTGACTTCTGACGTCAATGGAAAGTATAAAATAAGAAGCTGAACTTTATTTAGATAGGGGTTCTGCCTTTGAGGTCCCGAGGTATCCCTGGCTGTTCGGCCTTTGGGCTAAGCTTCAAATAAAACCCCCATTTTGCTGTCAAACAGAACCAAGGTGTCTACTGTTTTATTTAATGAACCCAAAAGTATTAATGTAGTTAAGCCACTTCGTTTTGCCGGAACAACATGGAATAAGTCTTTGGGAAACTGGTCTTCTCTTCAGCAGCGTGAATCCAGGATGTTGGGCCCATATTCAAGGTACTTATGTTTTTTTTTTAAATAATGTCAATGTCAATTTATTTATATAGCACATAAAAACAACAAAAGCTGACCAAAGTGCTTTACAGTTAAGACAGATTAAAAATTAAAAAAGAGTAAAAATGCATCTAGTGCCACTCAAAAACATAAGTTGACAGTAAAAACAACACACAACAACAATAAAATCAGCTCAACTTGTTCTTTAAATTCTCAGGTAAACAGTTCCACAGTTTTAGAGCATTAACCGCAAAAGCCCGATCACCTCTGGATTTCAGTTTGGACCTGGGGACATCTAATGCCCCTTTTCCACCGTCACGGCGCGGGTCGGATATTTCCGGGTTGAAGCGCGTTTGAGGTCTTTCCACTGTTCCTGTGACCGGCTCGCCTCGCTAAATTCTGGCCCGGCTTCTCAAGGGTTCCGAGCGAGCCGCGCCGTGACGTCAGAAACACTGTTGGTCACTGATTGGTCGGGGGGAGGAGTCTGTGGAGTCTTTCCAAACAACCCGATCCACCATTTTTTCTCTACCGCTTGCCATTAGCGATAACACGAGGAGCGTATCTTTTAGTATTTTGAAGCTATACAACAACAATAATATCAAAGCCGTGGTCAAATGTAGAAGTGCAGGTGTTGTTGTGCTTGGTGGCTGACGAAAAAAGTCAAAGCGAGCTAGATGGAGGATTGGAGGGTGGTTTGGACAAGACTACTGCTCTACTTGAATCATTTATAGAAGATGGTGAGTGTTTTCTAACTTTAAACATATTTTAAATTACTCATCCCATCGGTTCTGAACATATTTTTAACTAACAAAAGAGGCTGACGCCATAATAGTACAACGTCGGTGCTACGATGCTAAGCTAATTTGCATAAATGCTAACTGTCCTCCGGTCCCGTTTCTCACTGTATTTTATCCAGAACGTATTTCAGCGCGTGATGGTTCATCTCTAAACTCCACATTAAACCCTCTAAGCCTCCTGACTTCTGCTTCTGCCCCTGCTCCATCAGAGGAGTCTACACCATCAGAGGAGTCTGCTTCATCAGAGGAGTCTACACCTGACAGGTCTCCATCAGAGGAGTCTACACCTGACAGAGCTCCATCAGAGGAGTCTACACCTGACAGAGCTCCATCAGAGGAGTCTACACCTGACAGGTCTCCATCACAGCCCAGCTGCACCTCACAGAGCAGCACAACGCTGCAGCTTCTGTGCTCGGTAAGAACAGATGCAACTGTTCCACATCACTTTATTTGTGCCGATAAGGACTTGATTTATTTTATTTTTAAAGTAAAAAACTAAAATGTTGAATAAATACTGAATTGGGATGAAATTATGTACACAGGGTCCCAGTTACAGACAACAAAATGTAAAATAAAAACAGTAATAAGATCTAAGATATGAATTAAGAAAAATATCAACTAAAAAACATCTACTAATAAAACACTAAGCACTAATAGCAGTAAACAATCAAAACAATACGTCAAACAGCAACATGAACTTGAGTTTGTGCAGCCTCATGAATATATAACACTGTGAAAAATCACATCATGTTGCTGCTGATCAGTTTCATGTAGCTGCTGATCAGTTTCATGTTGCTGCTGATCTGTTTCATGTTGCTGCTGATCTGTTTCATGTTGCTGTGTTCATGCATGCTCATCTGTTTACACAGACTCATGTCCGTGCTGCTGTTCGGCGTATTGTGTTTAATGTTTTTATGCTATTAGAGCTTATCATATTTTTAGTTGATGTTTTTATTAGTTCATATCTTAGATCTTATTACTGTTTTTCTTTTATATTTTATTGTTGGATGTAACTGGGACCCTGTGTACATAATTTTGATCCACCACATGTACCACATGAGGTGCGAATGACAAAGAATATCTGCATCTGTATAATACTTTCTGATTCATATATCCATTATTATCATTTTCATTATTTTTAAATCAATTTATTTTTCATTTTCTTATTTGATCAGTTTATTATTATTAATATATCTATTAGAGCTGTTAGCAGCACCTTTCTTTGTTTCATGCATTTATTCAAAAACAGTATGTAGCTTGAATTAACCACCTGTTTCTTCTTTCTAGTGAAGAGAAAGAGAAAAGAGTCCAGTAAAGAAAAGTCTTATTCCATCACTGAATGAACATGAAGAACTGAACCGGACACAGCAGGAACAACACTTGTGTCTTCTTCTGGATGAAGCCCGTGAGACAAGGGACAGACACAATCATTAGTTGGACGCAGTAGTTTTTATTTTTCTACATTTTTCACTTCTTACTTTTCCTATTAAACAATTTTTTT
>NC_056504.1:52741229-52746324 GCF_014905685.2 Nematolebias whitei
TGTAGCACGTAGTTGGAGAGAAGTTGTTTGTGTGCAAGTTTCCAAGCTTCAAAAGCCTTTCTACGTGATGTGGCGAGCAGATTAAACTCTATTCCTTGATAGATATTGAATCCCAGGGAGACTCTTTTTAGAGTTGCTGGCCCAGTTTAACCCAGTCAGAACTGGGCCATAATTTCATTATAATCCTATCTCTGAGCAGATGAAACCATAGGACTAGTCTAGATAAAAATATCCACCAACTCCCCCTGGTTTGAGGACCCGTAGGTTTCCTCGAATAAAAACTCCCACTTCAATACTGCCAGATATGCAAGCAATTGATAATTTTTCCTCTGGTTGAATGTAAACTACTCCTTGTATGTTGGCGGGAGATGCCTACAGGCTATAGCGTGTGACCTGGCAGCCTCAGGTCAAAGAAAATGCCAGAGCTGATGGCTAGTGTGTGACCTGCCTCCTTCAGGTTGCTTGACTCAGCTCTCGACATCTGCCTAGGACTTCAGCATCCCCCTAGTGTGGTGAAATATGACATAATGGAAATTTCTAACATTTATCTAAGTCAGTTCTTTAAATATATGATTTAATAATTGCAGGACGCGTCCTAATGCAAGAAAGTGTTCTTATCTAATAGATGTTAATCAGTTTGTAGAACCTGAATCTTCTCTTTTTGACTCCAAGGGCAGGCCTGGTCCAATTTGTCCATCTGGAAAGGAAAAAGAGAAAACTCTGTGCCCCCTTCAATCATGCAGTACCCAATTTATTTGCACAGAGCGCTGCTGGTATTTTTAGCCTGTCACAGCAGAAAATGTGTTTGTGTGAATAAAATCTGATTTAAATAATTAACGTGTTTTAACGTGCATATTGTATGTAAATAACAGAACTTCCCAACTCCCCCTTGTGATCTAATATAAAAACATTCCCAATTAACCAACAAATCAATTTACCCATTCCACCACCCTTCAATTAGTCCCAATTTAGATAGAAAAATGTCATGAGTTCACCCCCTGGAAATTCTATATTATAAAACCCCATTTTATGTATTTATCAAAATCCTCTGGGCTCTCGTCATGGCCCAGCTGTAAAAAAATTTGTTATTTCGTCAAAAACTATATAAAAAATTAAGTTTATCATCGTAATTGCACCATCTAGTGGTGTCATTTCATCATGATCTGCTCTTGCCACTACAAAACACATTCTTATTCATGCCTTCACACATCAAATAGTCATTAAATAACCAAATCATCAAGTAATCATTAAAAGGTAATACTTAACTATGTAGCATGTGAAAGTATCTTGTTCAACCATGTTAATTTTAAGAAAAAAAATCATCATAACGCCTCCTAATACTGTAAATAAACTATAAACGTTAATATTTAACCCACCCCATAATTGGTCAGTCCATCAATCATCTCATCTCTCAAAGTAGTTTGAGAACACCTGTCACCCAATTAATGTTGAGTTCAACATTCAAATTAACCACAAGTCTAAAGTACACATCTGTTCTTAATTGTTAAAATTTACCACAACTTGCCTTTATATTATTTGTTAATTTCCTCTTATAATCACCCGTGTGTTTGACTTCCTTCCCGTTAGGTTATAACGCACTACTAGGAAGGTACACTTAGTTATAACACCAAGAAGTATACTCTAAAACATCCTGATGCATGCTCAATAATCCAGGTAGAAAAATCTAAAAAAAAGTTAAATCTGGTCCTCTGGACATTCAAAAAAACAAAACAAAGCAAAACAACAACAAAAAAGTAGAAACGTTTCGTCTTTCATCCGAAAGACTTCCTCAGTCTGAGGTGCTGTTTTCAGCTCAGTCTTATAAATAGCACCTTCTCAGAGTGGATCAACCAGTTTTGCCACTGACAACCAAAACCAGCTGCTCACATGATCAAGAAGGACCATCAGCCTAACGATGGATCGTTAGCACACTGATTACCTCAGATGTCGACAAAGTGGCATCATTCCTAAGAACCTGGAACTAAAATCTTCGGTCAGTGGGCACCGAGCAAGCAAGATCCTTCAGAAGGCACAGACCCAGCTGCTGATTGAACGGGTGAGACAGACCAATTTTACTATTGAGGCCTTGAAGGCCAAAGAAGAGCACATTAAACAGAAACTAACAACGTGTCTAGATCAGACCACACTTCAGCAAGTGTTGGACTGTACAGATCAGGCACGCTTAGCACAGCATGTCAAGTCCAAGACTCGACAACAAAACAAGATTAACGTACTAATAACTCATCAACACCATCACTATTCCAATAACACATTCAGTGTAGGACAACACTCCAGTAGTCAATTACATGCCAGGGAGACAGAAAAGTGGGTGAAGAATTTATCTGACAGACAGCTCACCCAGCAGGAGACAGAGATTCTTGCCAGGGGACTGAACTTTGCGGTTGCACCAAGTAGACTTCCTCTGGTGGAGATGATCACAGCTACTGAGTCAGCCATCCGCAACAACAAAATTAAAGAGGGTGAAGCAGAACAACTCAGAATCAAAGTTTCATCCTGCCTCAGCAATGCCAAACCACCACCTTCCAACATCAGTAGAGAGGAGAGGGATGCACTCACCACTCTTAGCAAGGACAAAAACATCATCATTCTCCCAGCAGACAAAGGAAGGTGCACAGTGATTTTGAACCAGAAAGACTATCATGAGAAAGTTATGACACTCCTTAGTGACTTAACCACTTATGAACCTCTGAAAAGAGATCCAGGAAGTGATTACAAGAAGAAATTGATAGATTGCCTGAAAATTTTGGAACAGGGCAAAGCTATTGACCGTTTTCTGTACCACAGACTGTACCCAGGGGAGGCCACACCTAGTCTGTATGGTTTACCTAAAATCCACAAACAAGGTGTACCTTTAAGACCTATTGTTAGTATGATTAACTCTGTCACTTACAATGTTTCCAAATATTTGGCGTCTGTACTCATCCCTTTAGTTGGCAGCTCAGAACACCACATACAGAACACCATGGACTTTGTGGTGAAGGTGAGGGATGTCGTCATGGAGACTGATGAAACAATGGTCTCTTTTGATGTCACATCACTTTTTACGTGCATTCCTGTTGATGATGCAGTAGAGTCAGAGTCAGAGATTCTTTATTGTCATTCGCACCTCATGTGGTACATGTGGTGGAGCGAAATTATGTTCACACTAGGGCTGCAACTAACGATTATTTCAATAATCGATTCATCGGACGATTATTTTTTTCGATTAATCGATGAATCGGCAAAAAAAAAAAAAAAACGTTTTAATTTCCACCCCTTTATTCCAAAACTGAACATTTGACTGACATAGCAATTCACACTAAAAACAGGTTGCTATTTGACTATTGTGTTAGTAAAATACTGAATAATAAAAAAATAAAAGTTAGTCAAATAGCTTAAAAAAATAAATGTACACAAAAATATATACAAATGTATCTTTATACCTGCACAATATGTAGCTACTTTGTAAAATGTGTCCTTGAGGGAAGAGTGTAACCTGGATTAAAAGTGTGGATTATTGTAACCTGGATTAAAAGTGTGGATTATTGTAACCTGGATTAAAAGTGTGGATTATTGTAGTGAAGCCTTCGTCTTCAACCATCGACAGAGGCCTCATGTCAGTGACGATCATGTTCAGGATGTTTCAGTGAAGACAGCTGCTGCTGTGGTTTCCATGATGTCTGTCCATCATGAAGGATGTTGTTGTTGTTTTCTGGAATGAGACAGTAAATATGTTTTATAACATAATTTACAGCAACTGAAGAAATGTCTTGTTTCACTTACAGTGTTAGGTTCAGGCAAAAGTAGCTAAAAGAGCAATTACACACACACACACACATATAAAATACTTAACTACACACATTTGAGTAGATGTAATAAATTACTTTAATTCCTGTTTAAATGCAATTCATCCTGCCATACCTGCAGTGTCTTCAGACTTTGCCAACAAATTAAAAGTTGAAGCTTAATCATTAAATTATTATCTTTGTGTTAGATTTATTTATAAATCACATTTAAACACTGCTTGTACCAATTAAATTAAATAAAAAGTAACACACACGTTCTCTATCACCGTCATTAATCATCAAACAAACAAACAAACAGCTTCATCTCCCAGACAGACTGACGTTAGGTTTTCTCTCTTGAAACAGAACAAAGTGTTAAATTGTAGAGACTCACCTGCAACACGAGTTGGGACTGAGACATGTATCTGCTGCAGCTCCTTCCTCCTCCTCGTGACTCCGACATGTTTACGTTTATCTCCGTGGTTCTCACGTGTCGTGTCGGTGATTTTCAAAGCTGCATGCTTCTCATGTTTTATCTTTGTGAAGTTCTCCCACTCTTTGGAGGACTTGGGTCGAACAGTTTTCGCTGCGTCGGTCATTTGTAAAATTTACTTATTTTCCTTTGAAAACACTCTGCTCTGCTTCCTCCTCCCTCCTCGCTCTGTTCAACTCGCGCTGCAGTTTTTTTTTTTTCCAAACTTTATTCAGTCAGTCAGCATTGACGGTGAACGAAACGAAACGGCTCCGCAGCGCCGTGAAAGACGCATAATCGCGCGACACAACGAATCGATAACGAAATTCGTTGCCAACGCTTTTAATCATCGATTTTTATCGATTTTATCGATTCGTTGTTGCAGCCCTAGTTCACAGGGTCCCAGTTACATCCAACAATAAAATGTATAAGAAAAACAGTAATAACATCTAAGATATGAACTAAGAAAAACATCAACTAAATATACACTAAGCACTCATCACATAAACAATGAACATCAGCACAAACATGAACATGAGTCTGTGAGCAGATGTGAATGCATGAACACATCAACATTGAAACAGATCAGCAGCAACATGAAACAGATCAGCAGCAACATGATATGGTTTTTCACAGCAATTATTCTAGTTAGAGATTCATGAGTCTAACAGCCTCAGGGTAGAAGCTGTTCCTCAGTCTAGTGGTTCTACACTTAATGCTCCTCAACCTCCTTCCTGAGGGGAGTGGGGCAAAAAGTGTGTGTGCTGGGTGAGTGGGGTCCTTCATGATGTAGGTGGCCCTCTTCCTGCATCTGGAGGTGTAGATGTCTGTGATGGTG
>NC_056504.1:52746424-52751447 GCF_014905685.2 Nematolebias whitei
GTGTGTGTGTGTGTGTGTGATGGTGTGTGTGTGATGGTGTGTGTGTGTGTGTGTGTGTGTGTGATGGTGTGTGTGTGATTGTGTGTGTGTGTGTGTGTGCTGTAGTTTAGTGAACATGTGTTCTAATGAGGTTGTAAATCTGATGCTAATGAAACCTGCACATGCTGCTCCTGATATATGTCAAATGTAGATTGAAGAAAAAAAATGATATTTGCTGCATTCATTGTTTGAAATATATTTACAGTTGAATAATAATATAAGTGGTTGTTTTTTCTCATTTAATAAAAATTCATGTGGTAAACATGAAACATGTGATTCATCACTTCAGGGAACATGTAAACATGATGAAATTGATCATGTTTGTAATAAATATTTGATGTATTAACATATTTCAGGTAAGAAATGAACATGTAATGAAACAGATCCTATTTTGAAGTAAACATTTTATGTAATTAAACGTTTCTAGTAACAAACATGATGAACATTGTGTGAGGTAAAACATTTTATAGAACATTGTTACACAAAATGTTCAAATATAAGTTAACAGCATGGTTTACATATTTCTGTCTCCCTTGAAGCTGCAGCACAAACGTGCTCTGAGAAATATGTTTAAGAAGCTTCGTGCTTTCTGGAGACGAGCTTCACACAGTTCCTGTTCTGGAGACACACGGACCACAGCCATGTCTTTCTGGTTCCACACAAGGTCTCAGTGGCTTGATGATGGACCTGTGCAGAGTATGGATGATGTTTCTTCAGGTGAACTTCACTGCCTGTCTCCACGGCCTGCTGGATGCTGCATGTCCTAGATTTGTAAGGAAACTTTCTCCAGGCAGCAGCGATCACACATGGAGTTTATCAGGAGATGCTCCAAGTTCAGGGAAGTTGGTGTTTATGATGAAACCACATTTAACTTTTAGATTTTTCTACTGCTAGCTGTAATTTTAATGTTTGCCTTTTGAGCATCATCCTCATGATTCACACTCCATTTAGTTTGCACTGAGTAGACACAGTGTTATATCTATAATAAAGTAATCTACTCAGGATTTGAAGTCAACATGTTGTTATTACTCCTGGCAGGGACCAATGCAGACATGTTCCTGTTTTTAGTTTTCTACATTCGCCTTAGAATCTAGCTGGTTTTGTTACCTTTTTTAGCCATCCTAATTTGTTTAAAAAAAACAAACAACAAAAAAAAACTGTAGTATGACTTTTTACAACGGTTTATTGTTGTCGCTGTTGTCCATTTTTGTCATCAGTCTTTGTTGAAATCAGGTCTCTCTTGAAAGATTAAAGTTTAGTTCGGATTTATTCAGATTAAGTGTTTCTTTATTGTCGCTCACACCACATTTGGTACATGTGGTGGAGCGAAATTATGTAACCAGAGTCCCAGTTACCATACCAATTTATTTAAAGAGCACTTAAAACAACAACAACTACAACCAAAGTGCTGTACAATAGAAACATGAAATAGTTACATCCAACAATAAAATGTAAAAGAAAAACAGTAATAAGATCTAAGAAAAACATCAACTAAAAATACACTAAGCACTAACAGCATAAAAACATTACACCAAACAGCAGCACGAACACGAGTCTGTGTGAGCAGATGAGCACGAATGAACACATCGACATGAAACAGATCAGCAGCAACATGAAACAGATCAGCAGCATGATGTGATTTTTCACAGTGATTGTCCTGGTTAGAGATTCATGAGTCTAACGGCCCTTTATGTGGCAGATCAGGCATCAGTCTCTCTAGGTGACAGAGAAAGAAGCGGACTGAGAAACAACATTCAAATTCAAGTAGGTTTATTGACACTTCATCACGTGGTGCATGAGGTGGAACAAAATTATGTACACAGGGTCCTAGTTACACCCCCAAAATAGCAAAAATATAAAAAGAAACAGTAAGGATCTAAGCTATACACTAAGATTTATGCTAAACACTAATAATGCAGACCAATACAGCGTAACAGCAGCAGCCCGAACATGCGTCCGTATCAGGTTCTGCCATCTGAAGGGTTGAACCCAACGTGCAGGAGGACGACAGGAGGCTCGAGGAAAAATCTAAATATTTATTTTTACAACAACAAAGCAAAGGCTGACGGGTCAGCATACTCACAAGGCGAACAGGACGGAAGGCAGAACACACCATGAGGACAATCCTGAGACAAAGACCCTGTACACACGTAGCCGGATATCAGGAAAACCGAATAGTTTATCATGCGGTGTGGCCTTTCATCCACACGTGAACTCCGGTTGATGTAACTATAAACGAATAATAACAAAAACTCCGACCAAAGTGGAGATTTGAGAAATCTCCTCTTTCGGGTTTGCGTGTGGACTTTCGGAACCGGAGATATGCGCATTATGTCTGCGACAGATGGTGCAGCGCGGCGCTGACGTCACATGTGCGACAATTGTTTTTGTTTGCCCATTCATTCGGAGGGAAAATGACTGCGTTTAGGGAAGTACTAATTGTAACGCTGGTTCAGGTAGTAGTTCAACCTTGCGGTCTGTCCACACAAACGAACCTCCAGGCGCCATGATTCAATACTAACAGGAAGTTGTGGTTGCTTTGAAGGGTTGTGATTGGCTGATATACGTTTCACCTTTGCACTACACTGCCTCCTATGGGTTGGGCATATTCTTTACAACGCTCTGTGGTGAACATCACCGGGTTCATGTAGACGATCATTTTCTCTATCCGAACATGTATGTACAGCAATATTTTTTTGCGCAGATATTCGTTTTTTCAAACACCAGGCTACGTGTGTACAGGGTCTAAGACAAGACGCCAGAGAACTGAATAAATGCCCACACACTGATTGGGACAACAACAGACACCTGCGGTGATTAACATGAAACACAGGTGAGACAGGGGCTTAACACAAGGAGGGAAAACACTGAGAGCTGAACTGGAAACACGAGGAAACAGACGGGACAAAAACCCTACAGTCCATGGTGAGCAGATGAATGAATACAGCATGTGGATGGAAACATGATTCAAGATGTCTGCCACAGCCAGCTGGTCCTAAAACACACATAAAAGTTTTACAGATATTGACCTAAAGAGGTCGGAGGACAAGATGACGCCTGTGTGTGTGGCCATCCGTCTGTCATTCCTTCAACCTTTATTTCTACAGGCTAATCCCATTGAGCCTCAGGGTCTCATCTACAGCACAGACCTGATTTCTTTAACAAAGAGTGATGACAACAGTGAACAACAACAACAACAACAATAGACAATCATAAAAGAGACATACAAATGTAAATTTATTTATTCATTTATTTATTTTTTGCAAATTAAAATGAAATGGCAATCAAAAGGACAGTCTAAAGGAAAAAGTAGTGAAAAACAAACAGCTAGATTATAATGTGGTGTAGAAAACTAAAAACAGGGACATGTCTGCACTGGTTCTTGCCAGGAACTTAACAGACGTTTAAAGCCACTTGGAGAGGTCAAGGTCGAGAGCTTCAGATCTTGCCGCTCTGTGTCTGGTTTTGTGCTCAGCACTAAGTCTGTGCTTGTGTACAATCGCCAGTTTCTCCTGAATAATCAACACGTCATTGGGAATCTCAGTGCCTTTGAGTATGGTGGACAGAAAACTTTACCCCTGCTCCTGTCAGGAGTCCCAGCTCATCTCCTCCAGGCACCGGTGCTGCCCCCTGGCACAAACATAGTCATTATTGCGGTAAACCTAAAGGAGGGCTGGTGAAACTAAAGATCTGCCTGGCCCGTTCTACTTTACAAGAAATTGATTATTTCCATCTTTTGCTGTGCTTTGGCATTTACTGGATCCTGTTGACACCTACCTAGTACCTGTCACTGGCCTGGCTACGGACGTTCACAACCACCCCTCCTGCTTCTCTCGGCTCCACCTGTGCAGAGTGAACCTTCAGAGCCTGAAGACCTGAACTCTGCAGTGCCATCTAAACTGGTGCAGCCTAAAGCCAGACCTGAACCCTGGTTTAATGAAAAAACTCTTGCAGCCAGACAGGAGTGCCGCAGAGCTGAACGGAGATGGAAAAAGGATAAACTGGAGGTTTCATTTCACATTTTAAAGGACTGTCAACATCAACTGTCCAAGAGGCTAAAAAAACAACACTTGTCAGATATTATTGTATCTAAACACAACAATCCACGTGTCCTTTTTAAAACTATTGACTCTGTCCTGAAGGTCTCACAACCTGGACTGAACTCTGCAATGACTTCCTGCAAGTGGCTTCAAACATTTGCTAAGTTCCTGGGAAAAACTAATGCAGACATGTTCTTGTTTTTAGTTTTCTACATCGCCTTACATCCTAGCTGTTTTTTGTTACATTTTTTAAATACCATTTTATTTTCACTAGTTTTTCTCAATTTGTATGCATCCTTTATGATTGTCTATTGTTGTCTTTGTTGTCCACTGTTGTCATCAGTCTTTGTTAAAACAAAGTCTCTTTGTAAATGAGTCCTCGAGACTTAATGGGACTAACCTGTATTAATAAAGTTGAATGAATAGCACCAGGCTGCTAACAGGACCACAGGATCATGCTGCTGACAGGACTATGCTGCTAAAAGAACCTCATTGCTAACAGAACCACTCTACTAACAGGGCCACACTGCTAACAGCACCAGGCTGCTGACAGTACCAGGTTGCTAACAGGACCATGCCTCTAACAGGGCCACACTGCTAACAGGACCATGCCTCTAACAGGTCCACACTGCTAACAGCCCCAGGCTGCTAACAGCACCAGGCTGCTAACAGGACCATGCTTCTAACAGCACCAGGCTGCTAACAGCACTAGACTGCTAACAGCACCAGACTGCTAACAGTACCATGCTGCTACCAGCACTAGGCTGCTAACAGGACCATACTTCTAACAGGGCCATACTGCTAACAGCACCAGGCTGCTAACAGTACCATGCTGCTAACAGCACCAGATTGCTAACAGGACCATTCTTCTAACAGGGCCACACTGCTAACAGCACCAGACTGCTAACAGCACCAGACTGCTAACAGTACCATGCTGCTAACAG
>NC_056504.1:52751457-52783092 GCF_014905685.2 Nematolebias whitei
GCTAACAGCACCAGACTGCTAACAGTACCATGCTGCTAACAGCACCAGACTGCTAACAGGACCATGCTTCTAACACGGCCACACTGCTAACAGCACCAGACTGCTAACAGGACCATGCTTCTAACAGGGCCACACTGCTAACAGGACCATGCTGCTAACAGTGACAGTGTTTTTATAACAGTACTTTTTAATTTTAATTGCTTTTACTTGTTGTATGTCGTAGGTCTAAGGCCCAATTTACACAGACACATGCCAGGGAAATGCAATTTTTTTAGGATGTTGATTCAAGTAAAAAATCCTCGCCTACATGACCGTATTTTGTGTTTACATGTAACCGTAGAACACCTCCGCCCCCAGTCCTCTGTAGTTGCCATGCCAGGTCATGCCACGCCATGCTAGTTGGCGCTATGAATTTTGTACATTCCAGATGACCTGACTGAAAACTGTTGGATTGTACACCTGGATTATTGAGCATGGACTTTGTTGTTTTCAACCAGTTTGACAAGACTGTCAACAAGGAAGAGGGCCGGCAATGGAGGAGGGGGCGTACTAAAGAGACCATCTTATCACAAGCAGAACTGGTTTGTTCCACTTTGGAGTAAGCTGTTGGGGGAATAATCAGTTTTGTTGTGTGCTTCCTTGACTGATGAAGCCTTCCGGATAGAAGGCGAAACGTTTCAGCACCCAAAAAAAAAAGAAACTGTCCAGATGACCTGACTGAAAAATGTTGGATTATATACCTGGATTATTGAGCATGGACTTTAGTGTTTTCAACACGCTGGAATGTTTGTACATAAACGTAAAAGATGCATACAAAGCCGAACCACGCCCCCACCTAGGATTCTCTGACCACATCTCAATCTTCTTGGCCCCTACTTACCTCCCCCTGCTGAGACGCTCCAGACCGGTACAAAAGAAAGTTAAATCTTGGATCCAGGACAGTGGCCCCATACTGAGAGACTGTTTTGATCGAACAGACTGGCAAGTTTTCAGAGAAGCTGCTGGAAATAGAGGATCGCTTGATCTTGACCAATACACATCCTCAGTTCTGGGGTACATTAGTACATGTGCTGACACTGTCTCCACCATCAAATATGGGTATGTTTACATGGACATAAGTAACCGGATCAAATGGCCGGTCGGAATAAAAGTGTGTCATGTAAACACTCCGTTCGGGTTATTTTTTGTGTATTCGGCGCGATCCGTTATAATTTGTGATCAGAACGAAACGGGTGGTTTACGCCGATCCGAAACCCGATCGGTGCGCATGTAAACGCTTGATCTGTTCGTTTTTATCTGATCGTGAAAAACTGACCTGACTGCGCATGTGCGACTTTGCCATTTCCGCCTGGCTAACGCTAATAATATTAGCATGTCAGGGAAGTAAAACTGGTCGGTGAGCGACACAACATTTCTACTAGAAACTTTTAAAGAGCTCAAAAGGATTTCTATTACCTGTAGCTCAGTCAGGGAGTGCAATAACGTCTCCACCATCATTAAAACCTGTCGCGGGTCCATTTTGGGTGCTCAGGTTTGTTTACGTTCACCCGGAAGTAGAACTTCTTCTTCGGTGGTTTTTTAAGGAGAGTCTACCACTCTGCACACGTCAGTACTGCTGTTCAGAACAAAGCTGCAGGTAAACGCTCATCATGAACAGATTGTGCCCATGTAAACAATACATTTGAATTATTCAAACAGAACACATTTCAATCCGGTCAAAGAATTCTGCGCATGTAAACATAGCTTATGTTAAAAGCTACCCAAACAGAAAACCTTGGCTGAATGCAGTGGTGTACACCCTGCTGGCAGCCAGGAACACTGCCTTCAAGTCTGGAAACTCAGAGGAGCTGAGTAGGACAAGGAAAGAGCTGGTTGCTGGTATTAAGAAGGCCAAGGCCACATATGCACAGAGGATTGAGGGTCAATTGACCTCACAAGACCCTCAGAGCATGTGGAGGGGCATTAGGTGTATAACAGATTATAAAGGAAGGAGCAAACAATGCCCCAAAGACCCATCTCTGCCTGATGCCCTCAACAAGTTCTATGCACGCTTTAAAGACGCGAACAGACCACCCAGCACCAGACTCACCTCACCACCATTTGAAGAGCATCTCAGCGTGACCTCAGCCGAAGTAAGGAGTACCATCAGGAGGATTATTCTGCACAAGGCAACCGACCCAGATAACATCCCCGGAAAAGTGTTGAAAGAATGTGCTGATCAGCTCTGTGAGGTGCTGGCAGACATTTTTAACACTTCACTTACCCTGGAGACAGTTCCCACCTGCCTAAAGACTGCCACCATCATCCCAGTCCCCAAAAGCTCTACAGTGACTGGTCTGAATAACTATCGGCGAGTGGCCCTCACCTCGATAGTCGCTAAATGCTTTGAAAAACTGGTCATGACCCACATCGAAACAACCATCAACATCAACGAAGACCCTCATCAGTATGCATACTGTGAGAACCGATCAACAGAAGACACCATCTCCTCTGTGGTCCACACTGCTCTCACCCACCTGGAGCAGAAAGACTGTTACGTTTGTATGCTCTTTGTGGACTTCATGTCTGCCTTCAACACCATGATCCCCAAAACCCTGATGGACAAACTATCCACACTAGGACTAAGCCCCTCCATTTGCAACTGGGTACTAGACTTCTTAACAAACAGACCACAGTTAGTGAGGATCCACAACTTCTCCTCCTCCACCATAACCCTCAACACTGGCTCTCCTCAGGGATATGTGTTGAGGCATCTCCTGTTTACTCTGCTCACGTATGATTGTGCAGTTACCTATCCAGGCTGTCACATTGTAAAGTTTGCAGATGATACAGCGGTGGTGGGATGCATCACAAACAATGATGAGTCCAGCTACAGGCAGGAGGTGGAACACCTGGAGAGCTGGTGCAAAGAGAATAACCTTCACATCAATGTGAAGAAGACAAAGGAGATGATTGTGGACTTCAGAAGGAACAAAAACACCTACACCCCCCTGAACATAAGAGGATCTGCGGTGGAAGTGGTCTCTAGCTACAAGTACTTGGGTGTGCACCTGAATGAAAACCTCAGCTGGAGCAACAACACCACCAGCCTGATCAAGAAAGTTCATCAGAGACTCTACTTCCTCAGACGGCTGAGGCGAGCTGGTCTGGGAAGCTCAGTCCTCACCTCCTTCTACAGGTGTGCAGTGGAGAACATCCTGTGCTCCAGCATCAACGTGTGGCATGGAGGCTGCACAGCTGCAGAAAGAAAAGCTTTGCAGAGAGTGGTGAAGGCTGCACAAAAGTCTGTCGGAGTCAGTCTCCCCACCATCACAGACATCTACACCTCTAGATGCTGGAAGAGGACTACCTGCATCATGAAGGACCTCACTCACCCAGCACACACACTTTTTGCCCCACTCCCCTCAGGAAGGAGGTTGAGGAGCATTAAGTGTAGAACCACTAGACTGAGGAACAGCTTCTACCCTGAGGCTATTAGACTCATGAATCTCTAACTAGAATAATCACTGTGAAAAACCATATCATGTTGCTGCTGATCTGTTTCATGTTGCTGCTGATCTGTTTCAATGTTGAGGTGTTCATGTGTGCTCATCTGCTCACACAGACTCATGTTCATGTTTGTGCTGATGTTCAATGTTTTTATGTTATGAGTGCTTAGTGTATATTTAGTTTATGTTTTTCTTAGTTCATATCTTAGATGTTATTACTGTTTTTATTATACATTTTATTGTTGGATGTAACTGGGACCCTGTGTACATAATTTCGCTCCACCACATGTACCACATGAGGTGCGAATGACAATAAAAAAAACTCTGAATCTGACTCTGACCTGCATCATGAAGGACCCCACTCACCCAGCACACACTTTTTGCCCCGCTCCCCTCAGAAAGGAGGTTGAGGAGCATTAAGTTTAGAACCACTAGACTGAGGAACAGCTTCTCCCTTAGGCTGTTAGATTCATGAATATCTAACCAGGATAATCACTGTGAAAAATCACATCATGTTGCTGCTGATCGTGATCTACAGCTTTCGCTGGAGCGGTTCGCAGCCGAATGCGACGCGGCCGGGATGAAGATCAGTTCCTCCAAATCCGAGGCCATGGTCTTGAGCCAGAAAAGGGTAGAGTGCCCTCTCCAGGTCAGGGAGGAGGTCCTACCCCAAGTGGAGGAGTTAAAGTATCTTGGGGTCATGTTCACGAATGAGGGAAAAATGGAGCGTGAGATCGATAGGCGGATAGGTGCAGCGTCTGCAGTGAAGCAAGCACTGTACAGGTCTGTCGTGGTGAAGAGAGAGCTAAGTCAAAAGGCAAAGCTCTCAATTTACCGATCGATCTACGTTCCTACCCTAATCTATGGTCACGAGCTTTGGGTTGTGACCGAAAGAATAAGATCTCGGATACAAGCGGCCGAAATGAGTTTTCTCCACAGGGTGTCTGGGCTCTCCCTTAGAGACAGGGTGAGAAGCTCAGTCATCCAGGAGGGACTCAGAGTAGAGCCGCTACTTCTCCACGTCGAGAGGAGCCAGTTGAGGTGGCTTGGGCATCTGTTTAGGATGCCTTCTGGACGCCTCCCTGGTGAGGTGTTCCAGACACGTCCCACCGGAAGGAGGCCCAGAGGAAGACCCAGGACACGCTGGAGGGACTATATTTCTTGGCTGGCCTGGGAACGCCTCGGGATTCCCCCGGAAGAGCTGGCCCAAGTAGCTGGGGAGAGGGAAGTCTGGGCCTCCCTACTTAGGCTGCTACCCCTGCGACCCGACCCCGGATAAGCGGAAGAAAATGGATGGATGGATGGATGGTTGCTGCTGATCTGTTTCATGTTGATGTGTTCATGCGTGCTCATCTGCTCACACAGACTCGTGTTCGTGCTGCTGTTCGGTGTAATGTTTTTATGCTGCTTAGTGTATTTTTAGTTCATGTTTTTCTTAGTTCACATCTTAGATGTTATCATTGTTTTTCTTTTACATTTTATTGTTGGATGTAACTGGGATCCTGTGAACATAATTTTGTTCCACCACATGTACCACATGTGGTGCGAATGACAATAAAGAATCTGTGACTCTGACTCTAAAGTTTGTAGTGTGAATGAGATTAATTTTTAACTTGTCTTTGATAAAAGTAAAAATGTTTTAAAAAGATTCAGCTCTGGTCTGTGAAGCTAATCCCATCCAGGAAGCTTTCTATTGTCTGTCTGTGGGCGTTCGGTCACCGCCGTCATTGGGATCAGCTTCCACCAACAGGGATCATGGAGGATGAACAGATCAGAGCCAACAAAAGGACCTCAAAAGGATTAAAAATACATATATTCACCTCAGCCTATTTTCCAGGAACAGAGAGAACATTTGAATAAGATGAACCAGAGGAACTTTTCAGCCGGGGTTAAAACTTCAAACGGATCCAAAGAAACGGCACGAGGAGTTCTGTGTCACATTCTTTGTGTATTTTGTTTATTTTCTCCAACTTCTGCAATCAGTGAGTAAATATTCACAGACTCTACCAAACTAACATTTTAAATTTTTTAGGAGCTTCATGCTTGATTTGATCAGAACTGTCTTTTCAGATTTCTTCTTTCTTGAGAGCCGAGATTAAATCTTCATTAACTTCTTCTACAGGACAGACTTGAGCTTAGCTATCTGCCTTAGCTGAAAGAAGCTTTTTTGAAGAACAGAATTTATCTGCTTATTAAACTTAAAGTCAGAGTCTAAAACTATCCCGAGATTGATAACAGACTGTTTTAGATATGGCTGAAGGGAGTCCAGGTTTGCATGATCAGTGACAGTGGCAGAGCGAGGGTTAAACACAATGACCTCAGAGGAAGGTAGCTAAGGCAAAGCAGAAGGCGTCTGATGATTGTATGAGAGGCTGGTCACTAAAGAGGGCGAGAAGGACTTGTACAGATCGGTGAGACATAGGGATCAGGCTGGAAAGGATGTGCAGCAGGTTAGGCTTGTTAAAGATAGGAATGGTAATGTTCTAACAAGTGAGGAGAGTGTGATGGGAAGATGGAAGGAGTACTTTGAGGAGCTAATGAATGAAGAGAATGAAAGAGAAAGAAGAGTAGAGATTATAGAAACTGTGGACCAGGAAGTAGGAAAGATTAGTGAGGGTGAAGTTCAGAAAGCTCTGAAAGAATGAAGAAGGGGAAGGCAGTAGGACCTGATGACCAGTGGAGGTTTGGAAATGTCTTGGAGAGATGGCAGTGAGGTTTTTGACTCAAATATTCAATGGCATATGTGAGGGTAAGAAAATGCCTGAGGAATGGAGAAGAAGTGTGCTGTTGGCCATTTTTAAGAACAAGGGTGATGTACAGAGTTGTAGCAACTACAGGGGAATTAAGTTGATGAGTCACACGATGAAGATCTGGGAGAGAGTTGTGGAAGCAAGATTTAGACGATAGGTGACTATCTGTGAGCAGCAGGATGGTTTCATGCTGAGAAAGAGCACCACAGATCCATCTTTGCTTTGAGGATGATGATGGAGAAGAACAGAGAGGGTCAGAAAGAACTCCATTGTGTCTTTGTGGATTTAGAAAAAGCATCTGACAGAGTGATGAGGGAGGAGGTGTGGTGTTACATGAGGAAATCTGGAGTGGCAGAAAAGTATGTTAGACTGGTACAGGACATGTATGAGGACAGAAAGACATGCATGAGGACAACAGGACATGTGTAAGGATAGCAGGACATGTATGAGGACAGCAGGATGTGTATGAGGACAGCAGGACATGTATGAGGACAGCAGGATATGCGTGAGGACAGCAGGATGTGTGTGAGGACAGCAAGACATGTATGAGGACAGCAGGACATGCATGAGGACAGCAGGATGTGCATGAGGACAGAAGAACATGCATGAGGACAGCAGGACATGCATGAGGACAGCAGGACATGTGTGAGGACAGCAGGACAGTGGTGAGATGTGCTGTAGGAGTGACAGATGGCTTCAAGGTGGAGGTGGGAGTGCATCAAGGATCAGCTCTGAGCCCCTTCTTGTTTGCTCTGGTGATGGACTGACTAACAGATGAGGTCAGGCAGGAATCCACATGGACTATGATGTTTGCAGATGACATTATAATCTGTGGCGAGAACAGGGAACAGGTGGAAAAGAACTTGGAGAGGTGGAGGTATGCACTTGAAAGGAGAGGAATGAAAGTCAGCCGTAGTAAAACAGAGTCCATATGTGTGAATGAGAGGGAGGAGATAGAACAGTGAGGCTACAAGGAGCAGAGGTCACAAAGGTGCAGGACTTCAAGGACTTGGGGTCCACTGTCCAGGAAAATGGGGAGTGTGGTAAAGAGGTGAAGAAGAGAGTCCAGACAGGATGGAGTGGATGGAGATACGTTTCAGGAGTGATTGAAAGGGTGTCAGCAAAGGTCAAAGGAAAAGTTTACAACAGTGGTGAGACCAGCTATGTTGCATGGTTTGGAGACAGAGATACATAGAGAAAAAGACAGGAGACAGAACTGGAAGTGGCAGAAATGAAGATGTTGAGGTTCTCCTCAGGAGTGACAAGGATGGAGAAGATCAGGAATGAGATCATCAGAGGTACAGCACATGTTGAACTACTGGGAGATAGTTAGAGAGGACACACTGAGATGGTTTGGACATGTCCAGAGGAGTGACAGTGGTTTGGGCATGTCCAGAGGAGGGACAGTGGGTATATTGGTAGACAGATGTTAGAAATGCAGCTGCCAGGAAAAAGACAAAGAGGAGATGTATGGATGCAGTTAGAGAGGACATGGAGGTAGTTGGAGTGAGGACAAAGGACAGAGTGAGATGGAGGATGACTCGCTGTGGTGACCCCTGAAGAGAGAAAAGCCAAAAGAAGAAGGTTATTAGTACAGACAGGCAGAATAAACGTTGCTGCTTATGAATATTCAGGAAGTTTTCAGCTCTAATGGTAAAAACTGAAATTAAAACTGTTGTTGTTCATTTTCTATAAAGTCAAAGTGGAAAGTAGTGTAGAGACACATCAAGGTTTTTCTACCATCAACTTTTATTCTTTTGATACTTTGAAAGTAAGACTGACTCTCATTCCATAGATGGACAGTAAGGAACCATGTTACAAAAAAAATAAAATAATAACAAAAATCTGTTGTAATTAATTGCACACCTGCTATTATGATATCAGCAAAGCTGAAAGGTCTTTGTATGAGAAACTTTCCATCTGACCTTTGAAATATAACATCTAAAGCATATGCTTATTTCTTCCTAAAAGGGAGGATTCATCAGTCTTAATGTGAGAAAGACCTTATTGTTCTCAAGGACTCTTTTTTTTTTGCCATCCCACGGTAGAAATCATTTTTCTGAACGTGAATGTTTTGATGTAAAACTGGTATTCAGAGGTTTCAACTCTGTTTGCATAAGTCTAAAGAAAATGTTTATGGATGAGTAAAAACTGCTTAGAAGTTTTGATTATCCTGTTATATTGAGAATTTACCAAAGCAGAGTAAATTAGCCATTAATTTTTTTATTAAGGTTATTAAAGTTCAAACAGTAACTTGAAACAAAGGTCCACCCTTCTGTTGTGATTGGCTCGACCATCAATATTGTAACACCCTCTAAGTTAAAGGAATTTATTCTGACGTTCGGCTTAGAGCAGTCTGGAAAAAGCTTTGAAGGAGAAAGACCAAACAATCGGAAACTTATGCCAGAAGATCTTTGCCACCAGAAGGAGAAAACGCAGCCCTCTGGGAGCTCATCAACTGACCCATGGGGAGCCAGATAACGAGCACTCTAGATTTCAGCTGATGTCCAGTGTCGAGGGAAATCCCACCTTTGACGCTTTAACTCATCTTAACAGAGTCCTGGTATCCCTCGGTGGTTGAATTATAACCTCCAATCGGTAGGAAAAACTTGCTCCTTCTCTCTGCTGGTGTCTGATGCCCAAGATAAGAAGTTGTCCAGTCTAAAAAAATTCATCATTATTAATTAGAATTAAGTTTTCCTAGATTGACAGATTTACATCTGCCTACTTCATTTAGTTAACTTTATAGATGATAATTTACTCTGCTTTTAAACCTCTTGAAAGATTATTTGTGTCCAGGCTGGACAAATTTATAGATAAACATAATATTTTGAGTAATGAGCAATACGGTTTCAGATCTAATAATTCAACATGTCTGGCTCTGATGGATTTAATGGAACAGGTTACTACAGCGATAGATGCAAAGCAATTTTGTGTAAGTCTATTTGTTGATTTGAAAAAGGCTTTTGACTCCATTGATCACACTATTTTGCTTGAAAAATCAAAACAATATGGTATTAGAGGTCTAGCCATACAGTGGATATCTAGCTATTTAAACAGAAGAAAACAGTTTGTACAGATTAATGAGGTTAGATCTGGTTTGTGTAATGTCTCATGTGGAGTACCTCAAGGTTCAGTTCTTGGGCCTAAGCTGTTTATTTTGTATGTAAATGATTTAGTTAAGGTGTCTAGTATTCTCAAGAGTGTTTTATTTGCAGACGATACTACTTTCTTTTGTTTGGTGTAAATACTTAAATCAGATGTTTGAGTTAATGAAGATTGAGTTTGTAAAAATTCATACTTGGTTTACATTAAATAAATTATCACTTAATCTAGAAAAAACAAATTATATGATATTTAGTAAAAAAAAAGCCATCTATAGATTTTCCTTTCGAAATTGATGGTGCTGTGATAGAAAGAGTGAGTGAAGTAAAGTTTCTGGGAGTGATTATAGATGATACATTGACATGGAAAAAACATATTCATTTTGTAAGAACTAAAATTTCCAGGTCTATAGCAACGCTACATAAAGTACGAGAATGTCTGACTGATAAAGCATCGTGTCACTGTACCATACAATTGTTGTGCCACATTTGATTTATTGTGTTGCTATCTGGGGTACAGCTTGTAAAACTGCAACCAAGTCTATTTTTATTTTACAAAAAAGAGTTAGAAGAGTTATCGCAAAAAAGCATTATCGCCATCCTTCAAGTATTTTGTTTTATCAACTGATATTCTTAAGTTTTATGATTTGGTGGATTACAATATTCTATTATTTATGTACAAGGCTCAGAGCCAAAAGTTACCATCAAACATACAAGTGTATTTCATTAAAAGGAATAGATGTTATAATTTAAAGGGAACAGATATTTTTGTAAAGATGAAATATAGAACAAGTTTTAAGGGCAGGTCTACTTCGATCAAGGGAATTAGTTTATGGAATGGTTTGGATAATGATATCAAAAAGGAGAATTCATTAGTTGTATTTAAAAAAAAGATTAAGAATGTATTGATGATGAAATATATTTAAGTTGGATAATGATATGGAATTATAATGAATTGTGATAAGTTTTATGGTTGGTTATATTATGTATTGTTTGAATAGATCGTTTTGAATTGATATTGTTTAGAAGAGGCAGAAATGATAAGAATTCGTTCTTCTTCTGCTGCCTTTCATTTTATATGTATCTTATTTTATTTGTATGGAATAAGTCTTGTTTTAACTGAAATGAAATGAATGA
Source organism: Nematolebias whitei (assembly GCF_014905685.2). NCBI lineage: Eukaryota > Metazoa > Chordata > Actinopteri > Cyprinodontiformes > Rivulidae > Nematolebias > Nematolebias whitei. The sequence goes on from NC_056504.1 coordinate 52,761,937, forward strand.
ATGAATGAATGAATGAATAAATAAAATAAATAAACCTCATAATTCACCATATTAAAGTTAGAAGACAATTATCTAACCTCATCTTGTGTTGTCAAATTAAAGCCATCATTCATTTCTTCAGCTGTACTCATGATTTGATTTTGATCACTTATATTCACCAAAATCGATAATAAACCTCACAAAATTGTACAAACCGGATTTCAAAAAAGTTGGGACACTAAACAAATTGTGAATAAAAACTGAATGCAATGATGTGGAGGTGCCAACATCTAATATTTTATTCAGAATAGAACACAAATCACAGATCAAAAGTTTAAACTGAGAGAATGTATCATTTTAAGGGGAAAATCTGTTGTTTCCAAATTTCATGGCGTCAACAAATCCCAAAAAAGTTGGGACAAGTCCATTTTTTTACCACTGTGTGGCATCCCCCCTTCTTCTTCCAACACTCAACAGACGTCTGGGGACAGAGGAGACCAGTTTCTCCAGTTTAGAAATAGGAATGCTCTCCCATTCATGTCTAATACAGGCCTCTAACTGTTCAATCGTCTTGGGCCTTCTTTGTGGCACCTTCCTCTTTATGATGCACCAAATGTTCTCTATAGGTGAAAGATCTGGACTGCAGGCTGGCCATTTCAGTACCCGGATCCTTCTCCTACGTAGCCATGATGTTGTGATTGCTGCAGAATGTGGTCTGGCATTATGGTGTTGAAAAATGCAGGGTCTTCCCTGAAAGAGATGACGTCTAGATGGGAGCACATGTTGTTCTAGAACCTGAACATAGTTCTCTGCATTAATGGTGCCGTTCCAGACATGCAAGCTGCCCATGCCACAAGCGCTCATGCAACCCCATACCATCAGTGATGCAGGCTTCTGAACGGAGCGTTGATAACAACTTGGGCTATCCTTGTCCTCTCTGGTCCTGATGACATGGCGTCCCAGTGTTCCATAAAGAACTTCAAATGGTGACTCATCTGACCACAGAACAGTCTTCCATTTTGCCACACTCCATTTTAAATAACATCTGGCCCAGTGCAAACATCTGAGCTTGTGGAGCTTGCTTAGAAATGGCTTCCTCTTCGCACTGTAGAGTTTCAGCTGGCAACGGCGGATGGCACGGTGGATTGTGTTCACTGACAATGCTTTCTGGAAGTATTCCTGAGCCCATTCTGTTATTTCCTTGACAGTGGCATTCCTGTTTGAGGTGCAGTGACGTTTAAGGGCCCGGAGATCACGAGCATCCAGTAGAGTTTTAGGGCCTTGACCCTTACGCACAGCGATTGTTCCAGATTCTCTGAATCTTTTGATGATGTTATGCACGGTTGATGATGATAACTTAAAAGTCTTTGCTATTTTACGCTGGGTAACACCATTCTGGTATTGCTGCACTATCTTTCTGCGCAACAATGGTGGAATTGGTGATCCTCTTACCATCTTGGCTTCTGAGAGACACTGACACTCTGAGAAGCTCTTTTTATACCCAGTCATGTTGTCAATTGACCTAAATAGTGTTAATTGGTCTTCCAGCTGTTCGTTATATGCTCAATTTCCTTTTTCCAGTCACTTATTGGTACTTGTCCCAACTTTTTTGGGATTTGTTGACATTGTGAAATTTTGAATCAACATATTTTTCCTTTAAAATGTTACATTTACTCAGATTAAACTTTTGATCCGTCATCTATGTTATATTACGAATAAAATATTGACATTTGCCATCTCCACATCATTGCATTCAGTTTTTATTCACAATTTGTTTAGTGTCACAACTTTTTTTGGAATCCGGTTTGTACTTTGACTCAAAGCGTTTTATTATATATGACATTTGAATTTAATAAGAAAAGAACTCACTAAAAAATAAAACTTGAGTCTGATTTAATAATTTCTTGCTTCAGAACCGGAAAGAAAGTGGTGTCCCTTCAGAATAAAATTACTAATAAAAATTCAACGATCTGAGGACCCTTTCCTCTACAGTACCCTGCTCCTTTCAGCAACTTGCAGAATTTAATTTATTTTTTCAGGAAATGCTGAAAGAGTCTGGAAGCACCAGTGTTTTTCAATTCTTACAAACCTTAAAAACACTCAAATGAAATTCCAAACATTTCCAGACTGTAGTAACTCTGGTGCCTCGTTTATTAAAGAAAGAGTTGAACTCCGTATTCCACGTTTCTTCATCTAGATAATTGCTCCGGATGCTCGTTAGAGTCACAAAGAATATAAATATTCAGATCTGTCATGTTTAAGCTGCCCCTCTGAGCAGCAGGTACACAGCAGAGATACTGATGGCGGCGGCGGTGTAGGTGAACACTGCGTTATAAACAGTATTTGTCCTGATTTGTCCTCCCAGTGTCCTCTTGGTCTCCTCCAGACTTCTCACTACAGTCTTGGACCCATCCTCTGTCCCCGGCCTCTGAATTGGCAGCGGACCGGCCCGTGTTTCTGTTTGTGGTTTGGTCTCCAGCATCTTTGTCACCATTAACAGCTGACCCTCGACCCTGCCAAGGCTTTGCTCGAGCTGTCCCAGCTGCAGCGGGAGGGACCCCAGGAGGGACTGGGTCTTCTGGTTGCCGTCGTGGAGGTCTTTTAAGGCAGACAGAGATAAATCAGATGAAGACTGGCTCCATCCACCGTCCTCTTTGAGAGGGATGCTGCCTTTCTGTGAAAACGCCCGAGTCAGAGTGAGTCTGAGACTGTCAATCAGAGTTCGAAGCTCGTCCTGCTGGGAGCGATGGTTTCCAGCTTGGACTTTTAGGGCCTCCTGTAGGCTTTCTGGACCTTTCTGGGCCTCCAGCAGCAGATTCTTCAGCTCCTGCAGAGACACAATGGACATATTTAAGCCAGGACCTCCATACCCAGCAGCTTTCTGAGAGAAAACAGCCAACAGACTTGCGTCAACGTCTGGATCCTCATCGTAAGCTGCTCTACAGCTGTACTTCCTGTTCAGTAAATTATTATGAAAGTTACATGATTTACAAGACACAGAAGTGTATGACAACAATATCAACCAGTTCTTTTGACAATCATATTTTGGAACTGAACAAAGAAAAGGCCCCCTCCCTGGGCTGCCACCTTACCGTGGTTGGAGGGGTTTGAGTGTCCCAATGATCCTAGGAGCTATGCTGTCAGGGGCTTCATGCCCCTAGTAGGGCCACCCAAGGCAGACAGTTTATTGGTGAGGGACCAGACAAAGTGCAGCCCAAAGACCCCTTATGATGAATACAAACTATGGAAATAATGTTCCCTCGCCTGGACGTGGGTCACTGGGGCCCCACTCTGGAGCCGGGCCTGGAGGTGGGGCACGCTGGCGAGCGCCTGGTGACCGGGCTTTTACCCATGGAGCCTGGCCGGGCACAGCCCAAAGAGGCAACATGGGTCCCCCGTCCCATGGGTTCACCACCTGTGGGAGGGGGCAAAGGGGTCGGGTGCAATGTGGGATGGGTGGTGGCCGAGGGCTGGGAGCCTTGCGGTCTGATCCGCGGCTACAGAAGCTGGCTATTGGGACGTGGAATGTCACCTCTCTGGTGGGGAAGGAGCTGAGCTGATGCGTGAGGTTGAGAGGTTCCGGATAGAAATAGTCAGACTCACCTCAATGCATGGCTCTGGCTCTGGAACCAGTTTCCTTGAGAAGGGTTGGACACTCTTCCACTCTGGAGTTGCCCCTGGAGAGAGGCACCAAGCAGGAGTGGGCATATTTGTTGCCCCCAATCTTGGTGCCTGTATGTTAGGATTCACCACGGTGAACAAGAGAGTAGCCTCCCTCCGCCTACGTGTGGGGGGATGGGTTCTGACTGTCATTTGTGCTTATGCGCCAAACAGCAGCCCAGATTACCCACCCTTTTTAGAGTCTTCGGAGGGGGTACTGGAGAGTACACCTCCTGGGGACTCCCTTGTTCTACTGTGGGACTTCAACGCTCACATGGGCAATGACAGCAAGACCTCGAGGGGTGTGGTTGGGAGGAATGGCCCCCCTGATCTGAACCCGAGTGGTGTTTCGTTATTGGACTTCTGTGCTCGTCATGGATTGTCAATAATGAACACCATGTTCAGGCATAAGGGTGTCCATATGTGCTCTTGGCACCAGGACAACCTAGGCCGCAGTTCGATGATCGACTTTGTTGTCGTCTCATCTGCTCTGCGGCCGCATGTCTTGGACACTCGGGTGAAGAGATGGGCGGAGCTGTCCACTAACCACTACCTGATGGTGAGTCGGCTCCGATGGTGGGGGAGGATGCCAGTCAGACCTGGCAAACCCAAACGTATTGTGAGGTTCTGCTGGGAACGTCTGGCAGAGTCTCCCATGAGACTGAGCTTTAACTCCCACCTCCAGGAGAGCTTCGAACATGTACCGGGGGAGGCGGGGGACATTGAGTCTGAGTGGGCCATGTTCCATGCCTATATGGTCGAGGCGGCTTATCGGAGCTGTGGTCGCAAGGTTGTCGTGCCTGTCGCGGCGGTAACCCTCAAACCTGGTGGTGGACATCGGCGGTGAGGGATGCCGTCAGGCTGAAGAAGGAGTCCTATCGGGCCTTTTTGGCCTGTGGGACCCCAGAAGCAGCTGATGGGTACCGGCAGTCCAAGCGACATTCGGCTCGGGTGGTCGCTGAGGCAAAAACTTGGGTGTGGGAGGAGTTTGGAGAAGCCATGGAGAATGACTTCCGTATGGCTTCGAGGCGATTCTGGTCCACCATCCGGCGTCTCGGGGGGGGAAGCGGTATGCCACCAACACTATTTATAGTGGAGGTGGTGTGCTGCTGACCTCAACTCGGGATGTCGTGGGTCGGTGGGCAGAGTACTTCGAAGACCTTCTCAATCCCACTGGTATGTCTTCCACTGAGGAAGCAGAGCCTGGGGACTTTGGGTCGGACTCTCCAATCTCTGGTGCTGAGGTCACCGAGTTGGTTAAAAAGCTCCTCGGTGGCAGGGCCCCAGGGGTGGATGAGATTCGCCCGGAGTTCCTTAAGGCTCTGGATGTTGTGGGGATGTGTCTTTTTGCAGATGATGTGGTCCTATTGACTTCATCAGATCATGATCTACAGCTTTCGCTGGAGTGGTTCGCAGCCGAGTGCAACGCGGCCGGGATGAAGATCAGTTCCTCGAAATCCGAGGCCATGATCTTGAGCCGGAAAAGGGTAGAGTGCCCACTCCAGGTCGGGGAGGAGGTCCTGCCCCAAGTGGAGGAGTTCAAGTATCTCGAGGTCTTGTTCACGAATGAGGGAAAAATGGAGCGTGAGATGGATAGGCGGATAGGTGCAGCGTCGGCAGTGAAGCAGGCGCTGTATCGGTCTGTCGTGGTGAAGAGAGAGCCGAGTCAAAAAGCGAAGCTCACAATTTACCCGTCAACCTACCCTCATCTATGGAAATGAGCTTTGGGTTGTGACCGAAAGAACGAGATCTCGGATTGATTCAACCTTTATTTAGACAGGTAAATCCCATTGAGCCTCGAGGACTCATTTACAAGAGAGACCTGATTACAAGCGTACAAGCGGCCGAAATGAGTTTTCTCCGCAGAGTGTCTGGGCTCTCCCTTAGAGATAGGGTGAGAAGCTCCATCATCCGGGAGAGACTCAGAGTAGAGCTGCTGCTTCTCCACATTGAGAGGAGCCAGTTGAGGTGGCTCGGGCATCTGGTTAGGATGCCTCCTGGACGCCTCCCTGGTGAGGTGTTCTGTGCACGTCCCACCGGGAGGAGATCCAGAGGAAGACCTAGGACACGCTGGAGGGACCATGTTTCTCGGCTGGCCTGGGAACGTCTTGGGATTCCCCTGGATGAGCTGGCCCAAATGGCTGGGGCTAGGGAAGTCTGGGCCTCCCTACTTAGGCTTCTACCCCTGCGACCCAACCCCGGATAAGCGGAAGAGAATGGATGGATGGATGGACAAAGAAAAGGCCACACAGGTACAGAACATATAATCTCCAATCAGGAAAAACCACAGCTGACCTAAAGCAGAGCCTATTGGTTTCCCACTTTCTACTGTACTGATTCAATGAGTTAGTGTTACCGTAAGTTTTTTTAAATACAATTTTCTTTTCTTTTTGTTTCAATTTATATGCCTTCTTTTAAGATTGTCCACTGTTGTCGTCAGTCTTTGTTAAAATCAGGTCTCTCTTGTAAATGAGTCCTGGAGGCTCAATGAGACTAACCTGTAGAAATAAAGCTTGAATGAAATTTGAGAAAATACTGACGCTGAATGTAGGAGCCTATGCTTTTACCTGAAGGCGAACACGGTTGATGTACGTTGATCCCATGACACCGATCAGGGCTCCCAGCACCGAGCCGATGATGGACCAGTTCTTTGTACGCTCTGCTCTTGTCCTTTCCTTCTCATGGCTCTCCCTGACGGCTGCTGAAAACAAGGAGAACTTCTCCCTCTCTGAGCTCTCTGCGTTCTCGTACGTAGTCCGAACGCGACGCTCCTCCTGCAACCAGGAAAAGGTAAGAAGGGTGAAAAGTTTAATAAAAACCCAGCTCCGTCATCTACTCTGTTATTCCATACTCCTTCACTTTTAGCAGACATTGCTGTCACAAAAAGAGTTTATTTTTTTAAATAATGTTAATATGGTTTGATCAGCAGTACAATTTACACACTCAGTCCAAGTCTACTTCTTCTAAACTCCAAACTATCTAAATAAAACAAACAAACAAACTATCAAACAAACATAAAACAAACAAACAAAAAAAAAAAAAACAACTGAAGCAACAGTTAATTTTATCGGCTGTTCTTGCCTCAGCTAACCTGCAGCAGTTTGTGCTCCAGCGTAGCCAGCTCCAGATAATGAACCTCCTCCCTGGACACCCTGTCCAGCCGGTCTCGGACCTCTTTCAGTCGACCCTGCAGGGCCTCCAGGCTCACATGAGCCTCACGTACAATCCCTCTGGCCACCATGAACGCCGATTCAGCCTGAAAATACCCATCTTGTCACACAGTAGTACTCTTAAAACCCTAGCTCATAGCTGAAGACATTAATAATTGTATAATTTCATTAAAAACATTGAAACTATAGTTTTTAGTGCCGTTAAACTGATGAGAATAAATGTTTTTCAGGTTTTACACATCAGTGTAGAGCGACTGAACATGGAAGCAAATATAATTCTCAACATCTGCTGACCTCGGTGACTTTGGTTTGAGCTTCTCGGACCTCATTGAGCCCAACAAACTCCTCGTACCTCCCCCACCAGTAGTTCACTGTGGCAGTGGCAGCCTGAGCAGTCTTCTGACTCCACTGCCGCCCCAAATCTCCTGCATGCTAGAGGAACAAAGGAAAAAACATTTGCTAATCCATTTCTGATAAGTCAATTGGCAGCAATGTTAATAATCTGGAAAACGTTGGTCACGTACTGTAACCCCAGATTCTATGAGTATAGGCGCAGCCCTTTAAGGCTATCGCTAGTGGGTTTATCCCTTCGCGTGCAGCACTGAAAACTTTAGTCCACGCCCACCTGCTGTGTGGGCCTCACCCCCGGTCCATATAAATTATGGTGAGACCGGGTAATTGGCTCCCAAATAGCTTTTTTTCTTCAGCCATTTAGGAACCAGTGAGGCCCAGAGCTTAAAGGGCTGTGCCTATACTCATAGAATCTGGGGTTACAGTACTTAACCAATGTTCTATTTCGTATAGGCTTCGCCCTTTAAGGCTATTGCTAGTGAGTTAAAGGCGAAGCAGGATGAAGTCTATGCCTCACTGGGTCCATTCAGACACAATATGAAGCGCCCGCTTGCACGAAAAAACATTTAATCAACTCAGCCTTCTGCTTCCATGCACAGGAGCGCCCCGGAGAGAAAAGGTCTCCGACGGGGAAAAGGGACGGCTGAAATGCAGTCCTGCTGCCGAGAATGGAAAAGAACAGAGGTTACAAATTGTAACCGTGTAACGATGAGCAGAGCAGGTCAACTGCTCTTCAATATCAGAATCAGAATCAGTTTATTATCACCATGTCAATGAACGAGGTTCACAAACTAGGAATTTGCTTCGACATAAGGTGCGAATAGTAGTAAAGTAAAATAAAGTAAAAATAAAGTAAAAATTAAGTAAAAATGAGAACATTACATAAGACATAAGCCTGTGTACACCCACAAATAAAGTAAAATTAAAAACATAACATAACCATATGTACACCCATACAATAGAAAACAATAAAAAAGCTTAGAAAACAGTACAGATGGAGTATTCAGTTATAATACAGATGTAATGTGACCAAAGCAGACATTATGAGGTAGCATTATGAGTGTTCAGGAGTCCAACAGCAGAGGGGAAGAAACTGTTCTTATGGCGGGAGGTTCTGGTCTGAATGGACCAAAGCCTCCTGCCTGAGGGGAGTGGTTCAAACAGTCCGTGTGCAGGGTGAGCAGGGTCAGCTGTGATCCGACCTGCTCGCCTCACAGTCCTGGAGACGTACAGGTCGTGGAGGGATGGAAGGCTGCAGCCGATCACCTTCTCAGCTGAGCGCAGTCTGAGTCTGTCCCTGGCAGTGGCCCCGGCGTACAACACCGTGATGGAGGAGCTGAGGATGGACTCGGTGATGGCCGTGTAGAACTGCACCATCAGCTTGGCCGGCAGCTTGGCCTTCTTCAGCTGTCGCAGGAAGTACAGTCTCTGCTGGGCCTTCTTGATGAGGGAGCTGATGGTTGGCTCCCACTTGAGGTCCTGGGTGATGGTGGTGCCGAGGAACCGATAAGAATTTGCAGTGGTGATGGGGGTATCATTACAGGTGAGGGGGGGGGGGCAGAGGGGCTGTGGCTTTCCTGAAATCCACAATCATCTCCACTGTCTTCTGGGCATTGAGTTCCAGGTTGTTGCTGCTGCACCAGGTCACCAGCCGGTCCACCTCCCTCCTGTATGCAGACTCATCACCGTCCGAGATGAGCCCGATGAGGGTGGTGTCATCTGCAAACTTTATAAGTTTCACAGAGTCATGGCTGGAGGTGCAACAGTTGGTGTACAGGGAGAAAAGCAGGGGGGAAAGCACACAGCCCCGTGGAGATCCTGTGCTTATAGTCCGAGACAGCTCTCCCCAGCCGCACGCACTGACTCTGGTCTGTCAGGAAGTCTGTGATCCACCTGCAGGTGGAGTCAGGTACATGGAGCAGGGAGAGCTCGTCTTGGAGCAGAGCAGGGAGGATGGTGTTAAATGCGGAGCTGAAGTCCACGAACAAGATCCTGGCGTAGGTTCCTGGGGAGTCCAGGTGCTGCAGGATGAAGTCAAGAGCCAGGTTTATTGCGTCATCTACAGACCTGTTGGCCCTGTAGGCAAACTGCAGGGGGTCCAGGAGGGGGTTGGTGATGGACTTGAGGTGAGATGAAACCAAGCGTTCAAAGGTTTTCATGACTACAGACGTGAGAGCTACAGGTCTGTAGTCATTTGGTCCTGTGGCACGTGGCTTCTTGGGGACAGGGACGATGATGGAGGACTTGAAACAGGCTGGGACGTGGCATGACTCCAGTGAAGAGTTGAAGATCCCTGTGAAGACCGGAGCCAACTCTCCAGCACAATGTCTCAGCGTGGAGGGTGACACAAGGTCTGGGCCTGCAGCCTTATGTGTATTCAGTCTTTTAAAAAGCCTCCTTACTTCATCCTCTTGTACAGAGATAGCAGGGGGTTGTCGGGGGCAGTCCCAAGTGGTTAAACCAGTTGAGCTGGGGTTGGTGTGGAGGATGGAGGAATGTGAGTCCATGACTTCAAAGCGTGAATAGAAGTCGTTCAGATCGTTTGCCAGTTTGAGATTGTCTGTAGAATGAGGTGCTCTGGGCTTGTAATTAGTTATCTCTTTCAGCCCCCTCCAGACAGAGGCAGAGTCGTTTGCAGAGAACTGTTGTTGCAGCCGTGCATTGTACCTGGATTTAGCCTTCGACACCTCCCTGCTAAATCCATACTTCGCACGTCTGTAGTTGTCTCTGTCCCCCTCTCTGAAAGCAGCCTCCTTCTGCTGACGAAGCTGTCTTAGTTTGGATGTGAACCAGGGTTTATCATTATTGAAAATGACTCTGGAGCGTGATGGGATGATACTGTCCTCACAGAAATGTATATATGACGTCACAGTGTTTGTGTATTCGTCTAGACTGTCTGTAGAAGCCCTGAACAGGTCCCAGTCTGTGGTGTCCAAACACGTGCGTAGCTCCTCCACAGCTTCACTGGTCCACTTTTTGGATGTCCTCACCATAGGTTTTGAGAGCTTCAGTCTCTGTCTGTATGCAGGTATGAGGTGAATCATCTCATGATCTGAGAGACCCAGGGCAGCACGAGGCACAGCACGATAAGCACCGCTCACTGTGGTGTAACAGTGATCCAGCGTGTTTCCTTCTCTTGTCGGGCATGTAATAAACTGTTTATATGTAGGTAGTTCATGCCTGAGGTTTGCTTTGTTAAAATCTCCAAGGATGATAACAAGGGAGTCCGGAAAAGTTTGCTCTACACTCGTAATCTGGTCCGCGAGCGCGCGCTCAGCCTCGTGCACGTCCGCGCACGGTGGGATGTAAACAGCGGCCAGAATGAATGAAGTGAACTCACGTGGAGAGTAGAACGGTTTGCAGTTTATGAAGAGATATTCCAGAGAAGGAGAGCAGTGCTGGGAGATCACTGTCACGTCGGAGCACCAGGCATTGTTGATAAAGAAACAGACTCCTCCGCCTTTTTTCTTTCCTCCGGAATGTTCCCGCTGTCTGTCAGCGCGGAGGAGCTGGAAACCCTCCAGATGGAGCGCGGAGTCCGGGGTCTGCTCCTTAAGCCATGTCTCCGTGAAGCACAGCACACAGGAGGAGGAAAAATCGCTGTTCCTTCTCATCAGCAGCGCTATCTCGTCCATTTTATTGTAGAGGGAACGGATGTTGGAGAGAAATATCCCAGGTAAAGGCGTGCGTGTACCGCGCCTCCGGAGACGCAAGAGCGCTCCGGCTCTTCTGCCCCTCCTGTGAAGTCTCACTCTTTTGGCCAAAAAGTGCACAAGTTCTGCAGCAGGCACTAAAAAAACTGGAGTAATGTCCTCATGGGTTGTAATTCTGATGTTTAGTAGCTCCTCGCGAGTGTAGGAGCATGCAGACACATGATTAAAGCACAAACACAGAAAAAACAGAGCGCACCAGAATGCCAGGGCGACCGTACACGGCGCCATCTTGGATACAATATGAACTGATTAATAACAAATGAACTGATTAGTAATCAAATGAACTGATTGGTAATAGTAGTTATGAACTGATTAGTAACAATAAAAACGGCAGTCATGAACTTGTGACTGATAATAAATGTCTCACACTGTAATTGCATGCAGTCAGATGTGAGTTTAAAACAAAATTCCATGAAACAAGTAAAAATCATTCTGTTAGAACACCGAGAACAGAATAGAGAAGGTGGAAACATCACACAGATAAAAGTGAATAAATGAACAAGGCGATGACCAAGCGGCCACCGTACAAATGTCCTCCACTGTCATCCCTCCATGCAAAGCTGTAGAGAATGAAATCCCTCTGGTGGAATGAGCTCTGAGATTCTCTGGAGAATCCAATCCTGACGCTCTGTACATCAACATCATTAAGTGACAGGAATTTAAGTGAAACCTGATCTAAAGGCTTGAAAGGAGCTTTGATCAGAGCTCACAGAACCATCGTTAGGTCCCACTGTGGAGCTAGTGGGCATGACATCGGTCTGTGTCTCCGTACACCTTTTAGGAAACGCTTCATCAGCTGGTGATTAAAAACTGTTCTGTCACCGAAGCCCTCGTGACAAGAAGAAATAGCTGCAGCATTAGTCTTAATTGTGTTGAACGCTAGATTTCTGTCCATCAGCTGCTGCAGAAAGGACAGCATGCCACCTAGTGGACATGAGATGGCCTCTACACCTTTTTCCGTGCACCAGCGCTGAAAAGCTGTCCACTTTGATGTGTACAGCACTGTGGTGGAAGCGGCTCATGAGTCTTGGATTGTGCACACCACTTCTTGAGAGAGACCCATTTTCTCTAAGCGGATACGCTCAGCGGCCAGACCCAAAGGTGCTGGCCTATTTCTGGGTGACTCCTGATCGCTCCTCCCACCTGAAGGAAAGCGTTGTCCCTCCACGGCAGTTTCCACGGCCAGCCCGATTACAGACGTTGCAGGTTTGGGAACCACGGGGCGCTCGGGGGCTACAAGGATGACTGACCGTTCTTCCTCCCGGACTCGGTTCAGAAAGCGTGATATTAGAGGGACTGGAGGAAACGCGTAAAGGAGCATTTTTGGCCATGGGCTGTGGGCAAAAGCGTCCACTCCTAACGGTGGGTCTTCCCATGGGTTCAGTGAGAACCATAATTGACACTGGGCGTTCTCCCGTGTGGCGAACAGATCCACTGCTGCTCGGCCGAACCTGCTCCAAATCCGAGAAATCAGCTCTGGATGGAGGCTCCAGCCTCCATGACGAGGACTGCCCCTCGACATTATGTCCGCTCCCCTGTTCAGGATGCCGGGGATGTACACTGCTCTGATGGACAGCAGATTTTTGTGTGCCCAACACAGCAGCTGTCTCGCAATGCGTAACAGTTGGGCTAAGCGCACGCCTCCCTGCCAGTTTATGTAAGCTGCAGTAACTCTGTTGTCTGTGTGGATCAGAACATGTTGATTCCGCAACAGAGGAGCAAAGTGCTGAATCACATTCCAAACTGTGAGACATTCGAAGACGCTTACAGGTCCTTCTCAAACAATTAGCATATTGTGATAAAGGTCATTATTTTCCATAATGTAATGATAAAAATGAAACTTTCATATATTTCAGATTCATTGCACACCAACTGAAATATTTCCGGTCTTTAATTGTTTTAATACTGATGATTATGGCATACAGCTCATGAAAACCCAAAATGCCTGTCCCAAAAAATTTGCATATTTCATCCCACCAATGAAAGACAAGTGTTTTTAATACAAAAAACGCCAACCTTCAAATAATCATGTTCAGTTATGCACTCAATACTTGGTCGGGAATCCTATTGCATGAATGACTGCTTCAATGCGGCGTGGCATGGAGGCAATCAGCCTGTGGCACTGCTGAGGTCTTCTGGAGGCCCAGGATGCTTCGATAGCGGCCTTAAGCTCATCCAGAGTGTTGGGTCTTGCGTCTCTCAACTTTCTCTTCACAATATCCCACAGGTTCTCTATGGAGTTCAGGTCAGGAGAGTTGGCAGGCCAATTGAGCACAGTAATACCATGGTCAGTAAACCATTTACCAGTGGTTTTGGCACTGTGAGCAAGTGCCAGGTCGTGCTGAAAAATGAAATCTTCATCTCCATAAAGCTTTTCAGCAGATGGAAGCATGAAGTGCTCCAAAATCTCCTGATAGCTAGCTGCATTGACCCTGCCCTTGATAAAACACAATGAACCAACACCAGCAGCTGACATGGCACCCCAGATCATCACTGACCGTGGGTGCTTCACACTGGACTTCTGGCATTTTGGCATTTCCTTCTCCCCAGTCTTCCTCCAGACTCTGGCATCTTGATTTCTGAATGACATGCAAAATTTGCTTTCATCCGAAAAAAGTACTTTGGACCACTGAGCAACAGTCCAGTGCTGCTTCTCTGCAGCCCAGGTCAGGCGCTTCTGCCGCTGTTTCTGGTTCAAAAGTGTCTTGACCTGGGGAATGCGGCACCTGTAGCCCATTTCCTGCACACGCCTGTGCACGGTGGCTCTGGATGTTTCTACTCCAGACTCAGTCCACTGCTTCCGCAGGTCCCCCAAGGTCTGGAATCAGCCCTTTTCCACAATCCTCCTCAGGGTCCGGTCACCTCTTCTCGTTGTGCAGCGTTTTCTGCCACACTTTTCCCTTCCCACAGACTTCCCACTGAGGTGCCTTGATACAGCACTCTGGGAACAGCCTATTCGTTCAGCAATTTCTTTCTGTGTCTTACCCTCTTGCTTGAGGGTGTCAATGATGGCCTTCTGGACAGCCTTCAGGTCGGCAGTCTTACCCATGATTGCGGTTTTGAGTAATGAACAAGGCTGGGAGTTTTTAAAAGCCTCAGGAATCTTTTGCAGGTGTTTAGAGTTATGTCGTTGATTCAGATGGTTAGGTTAATAGCTTGTTTAGAGAACCTTTTCATGATATGCTAATTTTTTGGGACAGGCATTTTGGGTTTTCATGAGCTGTATGCCATAATCATCAGTATTAAAACAATTAAAGACCTGAAATATTTCAGTTGGTGTGCAATGAATCTGAAATATATGAAAGTTTCATTTTTATCATTACATTATGGAAAATAATGACCTTTATCACAATATGCAAATTTTTTGAGAAGGACCTGTATATATGAGCTGATGTGTGAGCTGGCCACTGCGCCCCCACCGCTTGAGACAGGCACGTTTCTCCCCAGCCTGACAGGGACGCGTCTGTGAAAACTGAGACGTGTGACATAGGCCTGCTGATAGGAACTCCATCTGACAGAGTGAGGGGGTTTCCCCAGTGATTCAGGTCGGTTCCCGCGGAGGGAGGCACAGAGATCATCCACCTCTTCTGACGCACCGGATCTATTTGCAGGTGGGCGAACCATCTCTGAAGGTGTCTCATGTGAAGTAAGCCCAGCGGAACCACATCGTGAGCTGAAGACATTGTTTCCAAAAGTTTCATGACTGAGACAGCTGTTACTACACTGCGGGCTTTGACGCGGCGGAGCTGTCAGAGCTTCGGCTCTCGGCTGTTATAAGCGGGCTCTCATAGTGACTGAATTTAGCTCCACGCCCAGATAAACAATCATCTGAGACGGGAGAACCGAACTCTTTTCCCAGTTTAGAGCAAACCCCAGGTTCAGCAGGTGTGACGTCAGCGTTCTGGTTTGTGCAGCCGCTTCCTGTCTGGATAGAGTTAACAGCAGCAGATTGTCAAGATAGAAAATAATTCTCATTCCTGCTCTGTGTAATGGCTGCAGAGCCGTCTCCATGCATTTTGAAAATGTGCGTGGGGCGAGGGAATAACCGAACGGGAGCCTGTTGTATTGGTACTGGATCCCCTGGAAGGAAAAGCGCAGGAATTTCCAGTGCTTTGGAATAATTGGTATGTAAAAATAAGCGACTTTTAAATCTATGGAGGTAAACCAATCGTTCTGGTGAATGTTGTCCAACAGCTGTTTGGTTGCTAGCATGTTGAATTGTCTCTCCATGATCGACCTGTTGAACATGGACAAGTCGAGGATGGGTCTCATTCCGCCGTTGTTTTTCGGGACCAGGAAGTAACGTGAGTAAAACCCTGTGTTTTCCTCTCCGTTGGGAACCCTGGAAATTACATTTTTTATCAGTAGTTCTTGAACTTCTGAGTGGAGAGACGAGTTCTGTTCTGGAGATGACAGAACTGTCTCTATAATCCCTCTGAACGGTGGGGGTTGAGCTGCGAACTACAGCATGTAACCCCTGCTGATCAGACGGTCCATCAATCTGTCCAAGAAACACACTTGCTGCCACTCTGCGTAACGCTCAGGGAGCGGGCACGCGTTTTTGTGTTGTGTCATGTCTTTTACGGACGTCAGCCAAGTTAAAGCCCCCACCGCCGTCACCCGCTCCGGAGATTCTCCTGGGTTGACCCAGGGGGGGGCCTCGCAGAAAGAGCCCTGAAAACGCCTCTGTGCTGCACTCAGGCTGCGGGCTCACAGTGTTGATGTGGGCTGACGCGCACTGAGGAGAGGCGTGAGCGCTTTTAGAAATGCGACGCTGTTTGGGTGGAGACTGCAGTTGCCGTGGAGAAACACGTTTGCTCCTGCTGCGGTCAGAAATGTCAGAAAACAACCTGGGCTGAGAGCGAGGGTTTTTTCCCGGCTCAGTCTGCTGAAAAAAAAAAATTTCTAGCTGATCTGTCAAGCGAGAATTTTGTGTGATTTCTCGAGCTGCCGTAAATTTTAAAAACCTGTTTTGAGGTTACAGGCTTGTTTTGTGTGGGGAATGTGCGAAGAGAAGCCGCTGTGAGATCATTCGATCGGACAGTCAGGCTGGAATCAGAAGACTACTCTCTGAATGATGTTTTCGTTTTATTTTAAAACTTAAACCATCATTGTGAATACACACATTCCCCGCAAACAGTCATTTTTGTGTTGCCTCCTCTGTGGGCCCTGCGGCTGATTGGTCCAGGGCGGCGCTTGTTGACGGTCTCTGGGGAAGCGCTGAGTCGCTGGTTGACGTGATGAGAAGGGCTGTTCTCTGGCAGGAAGGGCCGGAGGAGGAGCGGGGTGAGAGGTCGCTGCTGCAGCTGTGGAATGTCTGCTGCTGCAGCTGGCCGCTGCGATCCCTCCAGCTGGCGGGGGGGGGGGGGGGGGGGGGGTGCGGCGGGGGGGGGGGGGGGGGGGGGGGGGGGGGGGGGCTGCGGCTTCATCAGGTGGCGCACAGTTTCCGACACCTCCTCTGACTTTTTGGACTTCTCAAGCATTGCCTTGAAATTGGCTCCGAACAGCGCGTCCGTCGTGATGGGGCCCTCCAGCAGGTCCTTCTGCAGCCTCTCCAGCATGGATGGGAAGAGTCGGAGCCAGGTGGACCTCTGGATCATCGTCATCCAGGCGGCAATGCGAGACAGGCAGACCGCAGAGGCGTACAAGTTCAAGATGACGTCAGACGCCTTGCAGAGCGAGCTCTTCATCTCCACAGGCAGGTCTGTGTCCTCCAGCCTTTTGGAAATTCTGTAAGCCAGCAGGGCGACGTTGTTTGCTGCAGCCGCCTGAAAAGCACACTGGTGGGCTCGGTTGGAGAGCAACGTCACCGTTTGGTCATGTCTCCCTGGAGGGACAGGACGTTGGTCCAACCTGGAAACTTTTGCTCCAAGTGCCTCCGCCAGGCTTGTCTCCGGGGGGGACCGAGGGAAAGCTCCGCTCAGTAAACCCCTTCACTCAGGTGATGGGAGCGAAGGTAGAGACGGGCGCCTTCAGCTTACCAGGTCCGGCTGCAGCCTCGTTCCAGTAGGGCGTCACTGCTGGGAAACGAAGCCAGATGGGGTCAGGGCGGCAAGCCGGGGTGGAGCCAAACCTTCCCGCTAGATCATCCGATCTGAGCGGGGGGAGGAGAAGGACGGAAAGTCCCTTTGTGTCAGCAGTCTCCTGGATTATGCCGGGCAGCTCCGAGAGGAGGGCACCGACGGCTGGGAGCGGTGTGTTCGCCGATGTGAAAATAGGCCCGGGTGTGGTGAGTATCCGCTCGGCCCCCCTGTTCCAACACTACGCTCTCCAGGAGGGAATGAGCAGCGGGGCTGCTGCTGACATCGCCTTTTCTGGAGGAATCATCCAATTCGCTCTGTGACTCAGCATCCTAAAAGGCGATGGTGTCGTCCAGCGAACAATCCGCTGCCATGGAAAAACACTCCTCGATGTTAGCCTTGAACAAGGCTGCTCATCTCTGCTTCTCCTCAACGGGGAGGAGGTCACAGGGACGGCAGGAGGAGGCAATGTCGGCATGGCGGAGAACCAGGCATCCTTTGCAGATGTCGTGCCGGTCAAAACTCAAAATGTAGCCGGTCTGGCAGGACAGGCACAGGCGGATGGTGCTGGTACTTGACATCTTCTTCTCGAAAAACAGTGCTGGTTGCTTGCTGAAGAAAAAAATGGGAGCCGATTACCCGGTCTCACCGTAATTTATACGGACCGGGGGTGAGGCCCACACAGCAGGTGGGCGTGGACTAAAGTTTTCAATGCTGCGCGCGAAGGGATAAACCCACTAGCGATAGCCTTAAAGGGCGAAGCCTATACGAAATAGAACTACTGCAATACAGTTAAAAATTGCCTTTTTTGTACCTGTAAAACAGATATGGTGTGCTCCTTCATGACCTCAGCCTTACCCTTTGGTTTAAGAGAGGCAGGGTAAGTGGACGAAGGGGGTTCTGGGGGCTGCTGAGTACTGTTGCTTCGAACAGAAGTGAGTTTCCCTGGAAGGTAGTGGCGAGACAGAAAGCATGAGCCACGAGTCCAGAGATGGATCTGAGCTCCTCTGTAACTGAGACAGGAAACAAATTAATCAGAAGTGTATATCATTCAGAATCAGGCACAAATATTAAATGTCTCCTTTATGTACCTACTTCATTGAGAAGGACTAGCAGCAGTAATAGGTAAAAGTTCAAAACAGTCACCGTCTCAGCAGCAACACAAGAGACACCTGTGGGAAAAACAGGTGAAATTTTTAATTAAAACTTCAGACCACGTAAGCTTTTGTTTCTTATTCAGGCAAACCAAAACCACTCTATTTAAATCTTACAGTACAGGTCTTGTATAAAAACTGGACTCCCAGCAAGATGGCGGTAGTGTAAGACATTCTACACTGTGCTCTCAGTACCTCTATTATTATTTGCAATTTCCTCTACATATTTCTTGCATAAGGGCACAGTTAAGAACTTTTATATCTTGTAAGTTTATCTTATTCTCAGGAAGATGAAAAAATAGCGTAAAAAGCTTTATCGCTGCTCCCGGAAACCCACAGTAAGCCACCTGTGACCAAGAAACCATTTCCAAATGTCTCTCGCTCAACTAGCAACCAACACACCGATGATGCTACTGCTATGCTAGCTAACTTGATCAACCCAAGAAGTGATGCTTTAGAAGCTGGGAAATATGTTTTTGAAGAAATTAAAGATATCAAAAAGAAAATTAATTCTGTTGAAAAACATGTAAAGCACAATGAAAAAGATACAACATCCTATCCTGATGCATGCTTAATAATCCAGGTAGAAAAATCTAAAAAAGTTATATCTGGTCCTCTGGACATTCAAAAAAACAAAATAGAGCAAAACAACAACAACAACAAAAAAGTAGAAACATTTTGAAATCGTTTTTCATTCGAAAGACTTCCTCAGTCTGAGGTGCTGTATTCAGCTCAGTCTTATAAATAGCACCTTCTCAAAGTGGATCAACCAGTTTTGCTGCTGACAACCAAAACCAGCTACTCACATGATCAAGAAGGCCCATCAGCCTAACAATGGATCATTAGCACCCTGATGGCTGTTTACTATTCACAGAGGGCTGAGTGATAGTAGCAACAACAGCACTGTAAGAGGGGGCAGTTGAACATGGAGGCCTCCACCCCTGTTTAATGATGGATGATTTCTTTTCACACAGATGGCCACCTTTACTCCTCTCTCAAACCATCGTTCCTCTCTATCAAGGATGTGAACATCTTCATCCCTGAAAGAGTGACCGCTGGCCTAGACATGAGTGTAGACCGCAGAGTCCTGGCCTGATGTTGTTGCTGTTCTGTGCTGGGCCATCCTTTTGGCCAGTGGCTGTTTAGTTTCCCCAATGTAAGACTGATCACCCTCCTGACACTGAACAGCATACAAAATATTACTCTGTTTATGCCGGGGGACTGGATCTTTGGGATGAACCAGTCTTTGTTGTAATGTATTTTGGGGTTTAAAAGCCACTGGGACACTGTGTTTAGAAAATTTTTTCATTTTTTTTCATTTAGCCTTTATTTATCCAGGTTAGTCTCATTGAGCCACGAGAACTCATTTTCAAGAGAGACCTGTTTAGGGAGCACATGGTGGGGGTTAAGGGCCTTGCTCATGGGCCCAGAGTGGGGCGAATGAGGGTGGGGGCAAGTGTGGGTGTTTCACCTACCCCACCCACAATTTTGATGTTGTCGGGGCCGGGGCGTGAACCGGCGATCTTCGGATCACAAGCCCACCTCTCTAGCCTCTGCGCCACCACTCCCCCAATAAACGTCTCAGTTTCTCTATACTCCCTCAACATATGGAATGACCACTGGTCTGGGTCTAGGTTCTTCCTTTTCACCTGATGGCTGACTGGAGTCCTGTTTGGGTTTCTTCTCTGCTTTCAGGAAGGCCCAATTAGGATATCCACATTGCTCTAGAGCCTGTCTTGTGTGGGATTTCTCCTTCTGCCTGGCTCCTGAGTTAGTCGGGATGTTGTCTGCTCTGTGATACAGAGCCCTGATGACTCCTAACTTGTGCTCCAAAGGGTGATGGGAGTCAAACTGCAAATACTGGTCTGTGTGGGTGGGTTTGCGGTACACCTCAGTTTGCAAATGTCCTCTATCAGAGACTGAAACCTCACAGTCCAAGAAAGCCAACCTGCCATTTTTTACATCTTCTCGTGTGAACTTGATGTATTTATCCACAGAGTTGATGTGGTCGTAAAATGTTGGACTTCCTAAGATTTAATTTTAACCCAGGTGTCATCAACATACCTGAACCAATGACTTGGTAGTGTCCCTGAAAAGGACGTCAAGGCTCTCTTTTCTACCTCCTCCATGTACAGGTTGGCAACAATAGGAGAGACTGGAGACCCCATAGCACACTCATATTTCTGCCTATAATATTGCTCGCCATATGTGAAGTAGGTTGACTGCAGGCACAGTTTCAAGAGTTAACACAGTTGCTCTGTGGAAAGCGTGGTCCTGCTGCTCAGAGTGGTGTTTGATTTTAATCTTAAACTGACCACCTCTAATATTGGTCAAGATCTTGATCAATACACATCCTCAGTTCTGGGTTACATTAGTACATGTACTGAAACCGTCTCCACTATCAGAAATGTTAACAGCTACCCAAACAGAAAACCTTGGCTGAATGCAGAGGTGTGTACCCTGCTGGAAGCCAGGAACACTGCCTTCAGGTCTGGAAACTCAGAGGAGCTGAGTAGGACAAGAAAAGAGCTGGTTTCTGGTATTAAGAAGGCCAAGGTCACATATGCACAGAGGATCGAGGGTCAATTCATCTCACAAGACCCTCGGAGCATGTGGAGGGGCATTAAATGCATAACAGATTATAAAGGAAGGAGCAAACAATGCCCCAAAGACCCATCTCTGCCTGATGCCCTCAACAAGTTCTATGCACGCTTTGAAGACCCGACAGACCACCCAGCACCAGACTCACCTCACCACCGGATGAAGAGCATCTCAGCGTGACCTCAGCCGAAGTAAGGAGTACCTTCAGGAGGATTAATCCGCACAAGGCAACTGGCCCAGACAACATCCCCAGAAAAGTGTTGAAGGAATGTGCTGATCAGCTCTGTGAGGTGCTGGCAGACATCTTTAACACCTCACTTACACTAGAGACAGTTCCCACCTGCCTGAAGACTGCCACCATCATCCCAGTCCCAAAAAGCTCTACAGTGACTGGTCTGAATGACTATCGGCCAGTGGCCCTCACCCCGATAGTCGCTAAATGCTTTGAAAAACTGGTCATGACTCACATCAAAACAACCATCAACATCAACGAGGACCCTCATCAGTA
>NC_056504.1:52798092-52809876 GCF_014905685.2 Nematolebias whitei
ATATATATATATATATATATATATATATATACACACACACACATAATGGTTTATTGAACATTTTATTTATACAGGTTGGCTTCATTGAGCTGCAAGGACTCATTTACAAGAGACCTGCTCCAGACAGAACAGTAAAAGTGATAGAGATGATTATTTATAAATAAATATATATATATATATATATATATATATATATATATATATGAGATATGTCTCTGTGTGTATATTTATATATAATATATAGATCTTAATAAAAATGTATCAGTGACTGTGAGTTTTGCAAACGTGTCATAAGATTCTTTTATTAGTGTTAATGTAAACCCCACCAAGAATATTTAAATACACTGAACCATGTGTTCATCTTTAATGGCTGAGATTTACAGAGGAAAAAATCGTGAGAATGAGTTTAGTATTGAGCTCTGACTGATGGTCTGCTGCCTTCATACATCTCCTCCTACATGTCTCTGTGTGAGTGCAGCTACGGAGTGCGCTCTCAGGACATCATTACCTGCAGTGTTCCCTCAGTGAGGACTGAACTAGGCAAAAGGGCCTTCTCCTACTCCGCTCCTGTTTCCTGGAATATCTTACAAAAAGATTTGAAGCTCTCGACCTTTGACCTCTCTAAGTGTCTTTAAGAATCTGTTGGACTCCTTGCAGGGTCCAATGCAGACATGTTCCTGTTTTTAGTTTTCTACATTTGTCTTGGAATCTAGCTGTTTTTTTGTTTTGTTACCTTTTTCCTTTTAGCCATCCTATTTGTTAAAAAAAAAAAACAAAAAAAAAAAACTGTAGTATGAGTTTTTATAACTGCTTATTGTTGTTGCTGTTGTCCATTGTTTCATCTTTCTTTGTTGAAATCAGGTCTCTCTTGTAAATGAGTCCTCGAGGCTCAATGGGATTTACCTGTATAAATAAAGGTTGATTGATAAACACGCAGATACTTCATGTCTCCTGTCAAACAGGTCACACTGAGTGGAGCGGTCGACCGCTCCAAGATGGCGGCCCTACAGCTCGTCAGCGCCAGTAGCGGTCAATGCTGTATCTAGTGATTATATGATATGTATGGTATCGGGAGTTGAACCTTCGACTTTCCGATCACAAGCCCATCTTCTAACCTCTGCTCCACCACTCCCCTCATCATGTTACAAATAAAGTTTTTTTTTTTAATTTAAAAAAAGGTATTGTATAAAAACTGATAAATGATAAAAACAAAAGTACAAACTGAAAAAAGGAAAAGCCATGTTGTTGCTATTTATGGAAGGAGAGACATTTTTAAGAAATAAGACACTGAAATCTTAGGTCATTTTTTTAAACATTCAGTCTAAATTCATCAGTCAATGCAACTTTGAATTTTAAAATTTACATAAAACGTGTTACTTTAGCATTAAAAAGAAATGTATTTGAAGTCTACATGACAACTTTCTGGTTACACATATACGGTTTGCTGAAAATCTAGTAAACTTAGTGAGATTGGCTCTGTAAATTATAAACAAGACACTCTTAAACCGGCTAGTAGTTTTATATTTTTATTCAACAGACTACAGAAAGAGAAGCTTAGTGTTTAGTTTAACTGTGCTTTTGTTTTGCATCGTGGTTTACTGCTTAACTGGTTCATTGTAGCTCCTCGATGCTATTGAGCCAATATGTCCAAATGTCAAATAATAATTACCCGGCTACTTGACATTGCATTAGTTTAAACGATCCCCAAAATGTGACGAGTCCAAATAACTGATGAAAACATAAAAACAAACATACCTGTTGGAGTTGTCAGAGCATTAACGTTGCAATATTCGTTTCTAGAAACTATTTTTTTACCTATTTGAAGTAAAATGAGGCAGCTAAACTAGCTACGGTTTTATTCAGGCACATAATCGGGATTCTGTTTCCGGGGTCCTAGCAGTGCGTATTAAAGTGACAGATAGCTGAATTTGCTGAGTTTGACATTACATTCATTTAATTTATTCTCAGTTTAAACCAGCTTTGAACATGTCTGGTAGAGAAGGTGAGATGTTGTGCTGACTTAAAATTTGTATTTTAAAGGTAAAATAGACGGTAATTTAGTAAATCTTAATCTAGTGTCGTTTACTGCGTGGATTAAGCTAACGGATGCTAAAGAGGCACGAGCGGAGCAGACGTCCTCTTGAACCAAATTCCGCTGTGGATTTACCACTTTTAAATTAATTTATTTCAGAGAAAGGCACATAATTAGATAAGTATTTCCTAATGACCGTGGATTAACGTCATACATAAATCTGTTCGTGCGGCTTTAAAATCCCCTCCAGGAGTAGTTAAAAAAACTTCGATAGTTATAGGAACATGTGCGCAGTGTGTTCATCAACCGGTGTCTTTATATTCTCATTTCTTCCTCAGGAGGCAAAAAGAAACCCTTAAAGGCACCCAAGAAACTGTCCAAAGACATGGATGACGTAATATTTTTAAAATCTTTTCAATATTGACAAACATCTTAGCTTCTCTGAGCTTGATGGGACATGTTAACATATAAAATTGACTTTTGTTGTTTTATTTCTTCCCCTCTGGAAGGCTTGCGTGTTTTGCTTGTAGATTGTAAACTGGGTTTATGTCTGCAGGAGGATGTTGCCTTCAAACAGAAACAGAAGGATGAGCAGAAAGCCATGGAGGCGATGAAGGCCAAAGCATCAGGGAAAGGACCTCTAGGTAAAACCAGGAAAAACATAAGAAATATACGCTGCGAGTGTATATAACGTACTGTATACATAGTGAGAGTATACAGTGCATGATATGCATTTTTTAAACTAAATATGTGGGTAAATTTATTGTCTTGATTGAATATTTGATTCTACAGGCAATATTTATTATTGTGAGTTTTTGACCATTTTTGGATTGAATTAATTTCACAAAGCCCACATAATTAAAAATAATTGAAAACCATGATGTTTTTAGCCAAATACTGTACATGGCTGTAATTTTGATTTGTCATTGTTAATGTTAATATTTTTAATTAATGATTAATTGGTGCTCCCTTGAGGGCCTCCACAGTAAGTCTACATGTGGAGAATTAAGTTCAAGTTTCTTTGTCATTCACATCACATGTGGTACATGAGGTGGAATGACAGGGTCCCAGTTACAGCCAACAACAACAAAAATATAAAGTGTAAATAGAAACAGTAAATAAGGATCTAAGATATAAACTAAGAAATACACTAATAGTGCAAAACTACGCTGAACAACAGCAGCAGGAACACGAGTCTGTAAGTAGATGCGTACGAATGAATACTGCAGCATGAAATAAATTAATTCAACCTTTATTTCTACAGGTTAATCCCATTGAGCCTCGGGTACTCATTTACAAGAGAGACCTGGTTTTAACAAAAGAGTGATGACAACAGTAATAAACATTAATAAATAAGCAGCATGAGATTAACAGCATGGATAATCAGCGGCACATATCAACAATCAAAGTGGCATTGCAGTGATTTTTTTTTTTTTTTTAAGTGATAATCCTGATTAGGGATTTATGAGTCTAACATCTTCAGGGTGGAAGCTGTTCCTCAGTCTATTGATTCTGCACTTACCGCAAACTTTGCAACCTCAACGATTAAGCCACAGTTGTTTTATTGTTGTGTTCCTTATTTCACAAGTTTATTGAAGCCTGCTGGTTTTAATTTTATTATTTTTACTAAATAGTGCTGTAGAGGCAACCATACACTTTCACCCTCACACATTCACCTCACTATATCCCTTTTTAGATAAACACTGCTGAAAGGATTATGTGCATTGTGCATGTCTTTTCTTCTTCTTTTAGCTTTTCCCTCTTCAGGGGTCACCACAGTGAGTCAACCTCCTCCATCACACTCTGTCCTCTGCATCCTCTATCCTCACTCCAACTACTTCCATGTCTTCTCTAACCACATCCATACTAGGACTGCAACAACAAATCGATAAAATTGATAACAATCGATGATTAAAAGTGTTGGCAACGAATATCATTATCAATTCGTTGTGTCGCGCGATTATGCGTCTTTCACGGCGCTGCGGAGCTGTTTTGTTCACCTGCAGTTCATTGTCAATGCTGACTGAATAAAGTAAAAAAAAAAACCTCTGCAGCGCGAGTTGAACAGAGCGAGGGGGAAGGTGGAAGCAGAGCAGAGGCTGTTTTCAAAGGAAATTAAATAAATTTTACAAATGACCGATGCAACAAAAATGGTTCAACCTAAGTCCTCCAAAGTGTGGAAGCACTTCACAAAGATAAAAACTGTGCAACATGCAGCTTTGAAAAGTGACTACACGACACGGGACAACCACGCTGATAAACATAAACATGTCGAAGTCACGAGGAGGAGGAAGGAGCAGCAGCTGATACAACTTGTCTTGTGTTGGCAGGTGAGTCACTACAATATTCTACGTTTGTTCAGTTCTATTTCATATAGGCTTCGCCCTTTAAGGCTGTCGCTGATGGGTTTTATCCTGTTATGCGAAGCATTACACTGAAAAATTTAGTCCACGCCCACCTGCTGTGTGGGCCCCACCCGGTCCGTATAAATTACGTTAAGAGCGGGTAATCGGCTCCCATTTTTCTTCAGCGAGCTAATAGCACTGTCATAAGAACGAAGAAGGAAAGATGTCTAGCTGACCAACCTTTGTCAAGACTGCCTGTGGCCCCGCCACGTCAACCATGTCATCCTGGTGAGTTCTCCCCCCCGAGGAGAAGCAGACGAGCAGTCTTGTTTCAAGGTAGGTGCCGAGGAGTATTCTCAGTGGCAGGTCGCTACACGCTGGACGATGCCATCTTGTAATTTTCCTCTTATCGCCGACCCTCGGAGCGAATCGGATGGTTCCTCCGGGACAGGCGACGTCAGCAGCAGCCCCCCGCTGCTCATTCCCTCCTGGAGAGCGTAGTGTCAGTAGACGGGGGCTGAGCGTATGCTCCCACCCCACCTCTTTTCGCATCGGCGACCACACCTCTCCCAGCTGCGGGCGCCCTCTGGAGTTTGCCCGGCTTAATCCAGGAGGCGGTTGACATGAAGGGACCTTTTTCCGTCCCTCGCCTCCCCCGCCACTTCGGATGATCCAGCGGGAAGGTTTCTGGGCTCCGCTCCGGCTCGCTGTCCTGATCTCATCTGGCCTCAGTTTCCCAGCGGTGACGTCCTACTGGGATGAGGCTGCAGCTGGTCCTGGTAGAATAGGGCACTGGTTCCCACATCTGCGCCCATCACCAGAGTGGAGGGGTTTTCACCGAGCGGAAATTCCCTCAGTGCCCCCGGGAGCCGAGCCTGACGGAGGCTTTTTCAGAGCAAAGATGTCCAGGTTGGACCACCGTCCTGCGCCTCAGGATAGCATAACCAGACGGTGACATCGCTCTCCAACCGAGCTCACCAGCGTGTGTTTCCAGGCGACCGCAGCGAACAGCACGTTACGCTGTTTGCGTACAACGTTCAGAGGCGAGAAGAGATGTATGCTCCCTTTGCAGGGCAGCTGACGTCATCCTCAACCGGTACGCCTCCTTGCTGTCTGCCGGTCTCGCATCGCAGCTGGAGGACGAGGTTTCCCAGAGGTTCACCTGGCCCGTAACTCCACCTCCCTCTTGGAGGAGCTGCAGAAAGCTTTTTATTGGAGGGCCCTCATCAACAAGAGATAACTTTCAAGATGTTCCACGGCTGCACAACGCCTCCCCGCTCTGCTACGCCAGCCCCACCCGTCAGACATCCCCGGCATCTGGAAGTTCAACTTTTCCCGGAGATCGCCAACAGGGGGCGCCCTAGGACAACAAACCATAGAGCTCAGGGGGAGATGACTGTATGACGGTTTGCTGGATGTGTGTGAAGATAACACGAATGTGGGAATAAAACATCATTTTATGATGAAGTGTCTTTTTAGCCAGTCTGTCAGCTCGGATGACCTGTCAGCTCGGATGACCTGACAGCGGCTCCATCACCCCCCCCCCCACACACACACACACACCCCACGAATGAGCCGGTGGCCTTTTTTAAGGTTGTTTCAATCACCGTCGCACCAACAAGATGAGACGCCCGCATGACACAACAGTCATAAGTGAATGGGGCCCGCACAACGAGTCTCAGTGGAATAACTAGTTTTTTCAATCCAAGCTGCACACTCCTCACAAAGCGGTGCTAACGCGCGTTCCCGCGGCACGAGCAGCCTTCACCCATACAGCACTGCGTTATGAAGGCGCGCACGCAGTTTTCAGCACTCGCCGCTCACGTCAACTTAAACGTGAGATCGCTGTACGAGCCCAGTAACGTATCTCGCTCTCGGCAGGAGCGACACGCGTCTCACCGCAGTGATGTCAACGCGCGTTCCCGCGGTGTCAACAGTTTTCACACGCCTCTCCTCAACACACACCGTTCCACATAGACATGAATGTGGACCCGTTGTCAAGTGCAGCACACAGACGCGCTCAGAGCCAAGCTTCACCTGTGGGTCACACAGAACACATTCCCATGGCTCATGACAGCAGTTGAGGCAGTGGATAGACTGACATCCGTTAAAACATGACGCACCACCTAAACGCACGCCCACCCCACGGATGTTATGCGGAGTGGCTGCGAGCTTTCTCGCCAGGCATAGATGGCCAAAGCTGATAGCAGGGGTTACATGTTGCAACTTGCAGCCCGACCCCCTCCGTTCGGAGGAGTTTTAGAGACGGTCCTGTCATCACCAGACCATGCCTCATCCCTAAAGGCAGAATCCAGGGGTTTTCCCGGCGGAGAGGAAAACACAGGTTGTTACTCACGTTACTTCCTGGTTCCAAACAGACCAGAGGACGAGACCGATGTGGACCTGTCAGTTTCTCAACAAGGCGATTGTGGGCAGACCGCTTCACTTGTCGGCTCAGGCTCAGATGTTGATGTCACACCTGCCAATTCTGGGCTTCGCCATAAAATTTGAAAAGTTTGATCCTCCCGGCCCAGACGTTTATCTGGGAGTGGGGCTAAACTTGTTTATTCATTTATCAACAGACGAGAATCAACTCTGTAAGAGTCCAGCTCTGCCACGTAAAACCGGGCAGAGTAATAACAGATATTTTTCATCATAAAGCTATTAAACACGATGTTGTCAATGCATGGCTCTGGTAAGGCAAAAAGAGACGGACGATCACTGTTCCTCCCTCCGTGAGAGCAGACTTCAGACACTGGGAAAACCCCTGTTTTTTGTTGGCGGGAGCCCCGTCAGCAGACCTACGTCACACGTGTCAGTCTTCACAGACGCACCGGTGTCAGGTTGAGGGGTGACATGCCTATCTTGAGCTGTAAGGGCGATGTGACTTTCTCACAACAGCTCATATAAACGTTCTGGAGGGTTGCACGGTTCTGAATGTGATTTAA
The DNA here is from genome assembly GCF_014905685.2 of Nematolebias whitei. Lineage (NCBI taxonomy): Eukaryota > Metazoa > Chordata > Actinopteri > Cyprinodontiformes > Rivulidae > Nematolebias > Nematolebias whitei. The sequence continues at coordinate 52,805,418 of NC_056504.1, forward strand.
CATTTTGTTCCTGTGCTACAGAATCAACGCAGCCCAAATGTTACACATTGCGAGGAAAGTACTGTGTTGGGCACACCAAAATCTGCTCTCCATCAGAGCAGTGTACATCCCCGGTGTTCTGTACAAGAGGCAGATGTGATGTCCAGGGGCGGTCCGCGTCACGGGGAGTGGACCCTCCACCTCGGTCTGATGGCCCAGACATGGCAGGAATTTGGCAAAGCAGCCGTGGACCTGTTTGCGACACGAGGAAACGCTCACTGTCAACTATGGGCTTCACTGAGTCCACGAGACAAACCACCGCTGGGGGGTGGATGTGTTCGCTCATAACCCATGGCCCAAAACGATTTTACGTTCCCCCACCGCCTCTGATATTACGGTTTTTTGAACCGAGTTCAGGAGGAGGGATTGACAGCTCTCCTGGTGGCTCCCGAGCTCGTGAATGCACCAGGGTTCCGTTTCTACGATGCCTGTTATCGGGGCACCCGTGGAAACTGTCATAGAGGGAGGATGCTCTCCTCCAGGCGGGAGGAGCGATCAGGAGTTACCAAGAAATAGGTCGGCACCTGTGGGTCTGGCCGCTGAGCGGACCCGCTTAGAGAGAATGGGTCTCCCGCAAGATGTAGAGGCCACCCCATGTCCACTAGGCGACGTGCTGTCCTCTCTGCAGCAGCTGATGGATAGAAATTTGGCGTTCAGCACGATTAAAACGTATGCTGCAGCCATCTTTTCCTGTCACGAAGGAACAGCTTTTAATCACCTGCCGATAAAGTATTTTGTAAAAGGTGTACAGAGAAAGGTGTAGAGGCCACCTTATGTCCACTAGGTGGCGTGCTGTCCTTTTTTTGGCAGCAGCTGAGGGACAGAGATTTGGCGTTCAGCACGATTAAACGTATGCTGCAGCCATCTCTTCCTGTCACAAAGTTTTCGGTGACAGAACAGCCTTTAATCATCCTCTGATGGAGCGTTTTGTAAAGGTGTATAGAGAAGGTGTACAGGCCACCTCATGTCCTCTAGGTGACGTGCTGTCTTTTCTGCAGCAGCCGACAGACAGAAGTCTGGCGTTCAGCACGAGTAAACGTACGCTGCAGCCATCTCTTCCTGTCACGAAGGGTTCGGGGACAGAACAGCGTTTAATCATCCGCTGATGAAGTGTTTTTTAAAAGGTGTTCAGAGATGCAGGCCTGTTTTCACGCCCACTTGCTCCACAGTGGGATTTAACGCTGGTCCTGCAGGCCCTGATCAAAGCTCCATCTGCGCTACTGAATCAGGTTCCAATTAAATTCTTGTCTCTTAAAACAGCCCTGCTGCTGGCTTTAACATCCGCTAAGAGGGTGAGTGATTTATCTGCCCTCTCTGTCGCTCCGTCATGTCTTGGAACTCAGGCTGATGGCAGCTCAGCTGATCTAAGACCAAATCCAGTTGTATGCCTAAAACATCACGAGCTCTTTAAATTAAGAGTGATATTGTTGGAGGGGTTTCTCCCCCCCCCCCAAAAAAAAAAAATCAGAAGAAGAAGCATCTTGCCATCTTCTTTGTCCTGTGCGAGCGTTGACGTGTTACATAGCGCGCAGCTGCAATACGTCAAACTCAACAATTGTTTGTGCATTATAGAGATGCATCTGCAGGTCGCCCGTTATCCACCCAGCGCCTGTCACACTGGCTGTGTGAGGCCATTTCTGAAGCCTACAAGCATCAGATTTAGAGCCTCCTGTCAACCTCAAAGCACACTCGACCAGGGGTATCGCATCTTCGACTGCTTTGCATAATGGTATGACAATGCAGGATATTTGCACTGCGGCCGCGTGGTCAACACCCTGCTCATTCATTCGCTTCTATCTACGTGATGTGACGGCTCGTTCCATGACATATTCTGTACTTAATGTTTTAACAGAATGAATATTGTTGTTTCAGGGAACCCCGTTTAAACTCACATCTGACTGCATGCATTACAGTGTGAGATGTTGGTATCAATCACAAGTTGTGACTGTTATTTTGGTTCTATTGTCATTAATCAGTTCATGACTATCGTTACCAATCAGTTCATTTGATCAATAATCAGCTCTCTTGTTATTATTAATCTGTTCATACTGTTCGGCCGTGAACCGGTTGGTTCATGGCTCCTTTTCAACTTTTCTCCCCTCCGTTGAAACTTTTCCGGGGCGTTCATACATTCAGAACGCATACTTACACAGCATGCGTCTGTGCATGGTACACATAATTACGCAACGCGTAATGCACATGGGAGCTGAGTGACAAGACGTTTTTTGGGCAAGCTTCCGCTTCATACTGTGTTCGAATGGACCCAGTGAGGCGAGGACCACATCCGCTAAGCGACAGCTCTTAAATGGTGAAGCCTATATGAAATAGAACGTTGGTTACGTACTGTAACCCCAGATTCTATGAATATAGGCGTAGCCCTTTAAGCGTTGGGCCTCACTGGCTCCTAAGTGGCTGAAGAAAAAGCTATTTGGGAGCCGATTACCCGCTCTTAACGTAATTTATACGGACCGGGTGGGGCCTACACAGCAGGTTGGCGTGGACTAATTTTTTCAGTGCAATGCTTCGCATAACGGAATGAAACCCATTAGCAACAGCCTTAAAGGGCTACGCCTATACTCATAGAATCTGGGGTTACAGTACGTAACCAATGTTTCCAAGTGAGAAAACATAATGTCAGTCTCTCTGTAGATGAAGCTGCTGCTTGTTTGTTTGCTGATTAATGACGGTGATAGAGAACGTGTTACTTTTTATTTAATTTAATTGGTACAAGCAGTGTTTAAATGTGATTTATAAATAAATCTAACGCAAATATAATAATTTAATGATTAAGCTTCAGCTTTTAATTTGCTAGCAAAGTCTGAAGACACTGCAGGTATGGCAGGATGAATTGCATTTAAACAGAAATTAAAGTAATTTATTACTTCTACTCAAATGTGTGTAATTAAGTATTATCCAAGAAAGTTCAATCTGGTCCTCTGGACATTCAAAAAAACAAAACAAAGCAAAAAAAATGTAGAAACGTTTCGTCTCTCATCCAAGAGACTTCCTCAGTCTGAGCTGCTGTTTTCAGCTCAGTCTCTTAAATAGCACCTTCTCAGAGTGGATCAGCCAGTTTTGCTGCTGACAACCAAAACCAACTGATCACATGCTCGAGAAGGACCATCAGCCTAACAATGGATCATTAGCACACTGATGGCTGTTTACTATTCAAAGGGGGTTGAGTGATACCAGCAATCACAGCATTGTAAGAGGGGGACAATTGAACCTGGAGGCTCCACCCCTGTTTAATGATGGACGGTTTCTTTTCACAAAGATGGCCTCCTTTACTCCTCTCTCAAACCATCGTTCCTCTCTGTCCAGGATGTGAACATCTTCATCCTTGAAAGAGTGACCGCTGGCCTGGAGATGAGTGTAGACTGCAGAGTCCTGGCCTGATGATGTTGATCTTCTGTGCTGGGCCATCCTTTTGGCCAGTGGCTGTTTAGTTTCCCTGATGTAAGACTGATCACCCTCCTGACACTGAACAACATACACAACATTACTCTGTTTGTGCCGGGGGACTGGATCTTTGGGATGAACCAGTCTTTGCCGTAATGTATTTTGGGGTTTAAAAGCCAATTAAGGAATTAAGTATTATATATGTGTGTGTGTGTGTTTAATTGCTCTTTTAGCTACTTTTGCCTGAACCTAACACTGTAAGTGAAACAAGACATTTCTTCAGTTGCTGTAAATTATGCTATAATACATATTTACTGTCTCATTCCAGAAAACAACAACAACAAACAATGACGACCTTCATGATGAAAAGACATGATGGACACCACAGCAGCAGCTGTCTTCACTGAAATCATCTTTAACATGATCGTCACTGACATGAGGCCTCTGTCGATGGTTGAAAATGAAGGCTTCACTACAATAATCCACACTTTTAATCCATGTTACAATAAACCACACTTTAAATCCAGGTTACACTCTTCCCTCAAGGACACATTTTACAAAGTAGCTACATATTTGGCAGGTATAAAGCATACATTTGTATATTTTTTTTGTACATTTTTTTCAGCTATTTGACTTTTATTTTTTATTATTCAATATTTTACTAACAGAATAGTCAAATAGCAACCTGTTTTTTGTGCAAATTGCTATGTCAAATGTTCAATTTTGAAATAAAAGGGTGGAAATAAATTTTTTGTTTGTTTTTTTCCCGGTTCATCGATTAATCGAAAAAAGAATCGGCCAATGAATCGATTATTGAAATAATCGTTAGTTGCAGCCCTAATATATATATGTATATATGTATGTGTGTGTATATATATATATGTGTATGTATGTGTGTGTATATATATATATGTGTATGTATGTGTGTGTATATATACATGTGTATGTATGTGTGTGTATATATACATGTGTATGTATGTGTGTGTATATATACATGTGTATGTATGTGTGTGTATATATA
>NC_056504.1:52824876-52846597 GCF_014905685.2 Nematolebias whitei
CTAATTTCAAAAGGTGTTTGTTCACAAGATCAGAAATGATTCTGTTAGGGGTGCACCGATAAATTGGCCGGCCTATCGATCGGCCCCGATTTCCTTAATTTGGGGAGATCGCGATCGGCCGATCTTTAAATGAGAAGCCGATTTTATCCACCGATCTTATCTGCCTCCGGAAAGGTCTGAAAATCAGCTGCTGTCCCCTTTTGCTCCACTGTGAGAGCTCACACACAGGTCACTCGGAGCAACCATGTCGTCGGTTTGGAAGTTCTACGCTGTAAAAGAAAATGAGCCAAAGATCGCAATTTGCAATTCGTGTAAAGCCGAAGTAAGTCGTGGTGGAGCCACCACGAAAACCTTTAATACAACAAACCTCGTTCGCCATTTAAGAAATCACCACGCCGCCAAGTATGCAATGTTTGAAGAGAGCAACCATGCTAAGGCTAATGCTAAAGCTAGCGCTAACAAAGGCAGTCGGTGGGTCGCTGTTAGCTTTTATGAGCAACGAAAAGAGCAAAGCTACCACGAGGAAAGTGATGGAGTTCATGGCATTAGACAACCAGCCATTTTCAGTCGTTGAGGACAAAGGTTTTAGAAGCTTGATGCAGCACGTGTGCCCACGATATAATATGCCGAGTCGGAAATATTTTTCTGATGTTGCATTACCGGAGTTGTTCAGCCAAGTTTCGAGAGACACCCGCAGCCTGCTAAAAGCTAATACAAATACGCTCAGCTTTACAACAGACATCTGGACTTCTGATGTAAGTTTAATGTCCATGTTAAGTTTTACTGCACAGTGGATTGACGAACAGTTCGAACGTCATCAAGTACTCTTAAACTGTAAAGAAATGGCGGGGTCTCACACTGCGGCCAATTTATCAGCAGAGTTTAAGGCGATGCTGAATCACTGGGAAATCGATAATGGAAGAGTTCACGTTGTTTTACGGGATAATGCTCGTAATATGGCCAAAGCGCTGGATGATATCAACCTGAAAAGTTTACCCTGCCTGGCACACACACTGCAACTGGTTGTAAATGAGGGACAGCTGGCGCAGCGCAGCATCACAGACATGGTGGCAACAGGAAGGAGAATTGTTGGACATTTTAAGCATTCATCACTTGCCTATTCCCGACTTTATGACATACAGACACAGTTAGGTCAACCCAGGAAACGATTACAGCAAGACGTTTCAACGAGGTGGAACAGCACAGTCTACATGCTGCAGTCGCTGTTGGAGCAGAGACGTGCTACTGGCGTGTATGCTGCTGAGCATGAGTTACCAGCCACACTCACAGCACACCAGTGGGAGCTACTGGACAATGTGCTCACCATTCTTGCACCTTTTGAGGAACTCACAAAGGAGATTAGCTCATCAACAGCTACAGCAGCAGATGTCATCCCAGCCATCACTGCACTCAAGCGGATTTTGGAGAGGCAAGCGAGCACAGACCGTGGCGTGGGTACAGCCAAAGCTACGTTGCTGGAGGCTGTTGTGAGAAGATTCAGCAACATTGAGCATGAGCCCCTGTACAGCTTGGCCACTGTTCTGGATCCAAGGCAAGTAACTATTAACATTCTATTTTAGCCATAATTACTTTTAGCCTACTACTATATTTCAACAAACATTTAAATTAAATTAAAAATAAAAATTTATTGATTGAAATGCATTTCTTTATTTACATGCAAGTCATAAAAACTGTTAATGTATACAAAACACAATGATTGACCCATCTTTCTTTGTTTATGCAAAACAAGGTACAAGAATCGCTACTTCTCAGCAGAGGTGAAAGATGACGTGAAACTGCTCCTTTTGACCAAACTTGCAGAGGGGGAGACCAGATGCACACCTGCTGCAGGAACATCCTCTGAAGTGGGACCTCCTGATATAGATGAACCTGCAGCCAAAAGGCGTAGTCTACTGTTTGCAGCTCACGACGAAATCTTGAAGGAGAACATTGAACAGGAGCAACAGCTGGCCAGCCCTTCAGCTATGCAGGTACAGAACTACCTATCTGAGGTTCCTGTCGAAAGGAGCCAGGACCCATTGGTCTACTGGAAGATCAATGAAAATCGTTTCCCTCATCTTGCTCTACTTGCCCGAACCTATCTCTCTGCCCCATGCACAAGCGTTGAAAGCGAGCGCCTGTTTGGCTTGGCTGGACATGTAGTAGATGAGAAAAGAAGTCGCCTGTCTGGTGACAAAGCAGAAATGCTTTTGTTCATCAAGAAAAACCTGCCACTAATGAAAGTGACTGGAATAAGTCTGTGAGAACTAACTTACCTGTGCCAGTGTTATTTCTTATTACCCACTGACTTGAAAATGTTACACTTGTTGCATTATCTTTTTAATTATTTTTTTTTTAAATGTAACAAGTGAAAGAGTTGAAGGAACTGAACATTTTTTTTTTAGTTAATTTTATAGTTTTAACAAAAATTGTGTAAACTTCATTTATATTTCAGAATACTACCTCATGACAAGTTAAAACAAGTTTGTATTGTTTCTAGGGTATTTTTCAAGGGTATGTTTTACAATAAAATAAGATTGGTAAATTGAAGGTGCATTGTGATCTTGTAACACCTGACACTGTTGCTTATAAAAAAAAATCGGTATCGGCCAAAATCGGAATCGGCAGTTCAGACTTTCAAAAAATCGGTGATCGGTGATCGGCCTGAAAATTGAAATTGGTGCACCCCTAGATTCTGTTCATAAAGCAGTCTAGTACTTTAATGATAGTAAACAGGTGGGCATAAATAAACTACATGTAGTCATTTACAACGGTTTGTGCTAATTTAGAAAAAGAACAGAGCATCGTTAATCTGAACAAAAATCACTACACCCTGTATAATTTCAATAATAAACTTCATAAATGAAAGTTTAAGTAATAAATGAATAATTAAATTTAACATTTATACATTACAACTGAATAAACAAGTAGTTTGAATACATGCAAGGTGTTTTACAACAAAAACAAAACAACATTCATATCGACATGATCAATGTGATTGTTTTATGAAATTTCTTATACAAGGTTCTTGAACGGTCGGCCCCAATGATTCACACGAGAGGAAATAAGACACAGAGACTGTTTCTGCTAGAAATAATAGTGTCATTTATTAATCTGCCACAGAAAAACAGCCATGCAAACATGTACACTTGTACACTCTCTACACACAAATTGATATGAGAGCCTCTCACCGTGACACGTGGTCGGGAAGCCTTCGACCCGAGTGACAGGAATCACACCAACACAGGATGCTGGGCACCTCGCACGTGGTCCGCAGCAGGCTTCTGACTCTCTGTGTTTGTTACATTTCTTATATACCCCTCCCTGACCGGATCGCATGAGAGCAGTGAAAAACAAGTTTGATGGTTGTCAGGAGGACAGACAGAAAGTCGGTATCTCATAAAAACATGTTGTGCAAAATCAAGGCAATAACCTGACCTTGAAAACATGTTTTCCATCATCAAGGCAGTCTGTACAACAGAGCGATGGCTCATAAAAACATGTCTTTCAAACCCAAAGTCGTGGGTGGATGAAAGACCTGTCTACATCAAACTCCGGGTCACTGTAACCGCAAGATGGGCCAGATCCTACGGCCAGAGTACCCCCCGGAGGCTTACTTTAATTCCTCCAAAACACATCTGCAGTACAGGCCTGACTTTGGACAGATAAGCTGCATATAAAGTGAGTATAAGTATAAATTGACATAAAAGCATCAAAATAATCATTCCTATATCAGTGATGTTAAACACGATTGTTGCTTCTTACATAGTAACGGGTGCTGTTTGGTGCCGCTCTGCTGCCGCTCTGCTGCGTGTTGCCCAGTGGCGTAGATGTGCCCGGTGGCGTGGATGTGCCCGGTGGCGTAGATGTGCCCGGTGGCGTGGATGTACTTGGAACTGGTGTGGTCGGGGAAGGGTCAGAAGCGGGGCGGATTGGACAGTCAAAAGCAGAATCTGGCGAACCTTCATCTTCAGTGGGACTTTCTGCATCAAAATAAGAGTGGAAAAACAGCAACAGAGTACAGTTAGCAATGATGCTAACTAATGACGACTTAACCGCGTCAGCCTCGTTTGTTCAGAGTACTTTCAGAAAACGCAAAGAAACGGTTGCATGAGGAAAAGGAAATATGCTTAAAGTAAATAAAATACACTCACCATCAGCTATAGATTCCAGAAGAGCAGTGGCCGTGTCTAGGCCACTCTCCCTCCCTTTGTTGGCTGGGCGTTTGCTGTAAATGGCATCCATTTGTACAAACCACTTCCAGTTTCTTCTGTTTGCTCCACTCCTACCGTTGTGGTCCTTAATCGTTTTCTAATCGCTTTTTAGTTTTTTAAGCTTTCCTCTTTGCTTTGGTGTGCGATGGAAGCCCTGCACCGCCATCTGCGCAGACACCTCTTGAAAAATCTTTTCATTTCGTTTCATTCCATCTAGCTCGCTCTGCACTTGTTCGTCGGCCAGCAAACAGAGAAATGCCTGAACTTCAGCATTCGACCACGGTTGTGCCATGATTATTTGTTTTACCTTATAAAATATTCCAAAATAAGCTCCTCCGATTTCTTGTTGTCTGTTATGCGGGTGAAAAAGAAAATGGTGGATTGTGATTTCCGGTGGAAGACTGAATCTCCGCCCTCCACCAATGAATACGCCCCCTGACCAATCAGTGACCTACAATGCGCTGATGTCACATCTAGACCCTACAAGAACCAGACCTGGGACCTCAGAGAATTAGGTCCTAAAAATGGGGTGGGTTCCACCGCTAAAGGCATTGTTGATAAAACACGCAATCTGCCACAACTAGTTACATAGGAGTACCAAAGGGCCCCGTGGATAAGGGGCTTAAGAGACACTGACACTCTGAGAAGCTCTTTTTATACCCAATCATGTTGTCAACTGACCTAATTAGTGTTGATTGGTCTTCCAGCTGTTCGTTATATGCTCAATTTCCTTTTTCCAGTCACTTATTGGTACTTGTCCCAACTTTTTTGGGATTTGTTGACACTGAAATTTTGAATCAACATATTTTCCTTCAAAATGTTACATTTACTCAGATTAAACTTTTGATCTGTCATCTATGTTATATTACGAATAAAATATTGACATTTGCCATCTCCACATCATTGCATTCAGTTTTTATTCACAATTTGTTTAGTGTCCCAACTTTTTTGGAATCCGGTTTGTATTTGAAAGATAGGAAACAGTTTGTACAAATAAATGGTGTAAGGTCTGACCTCTGCAATATCACGTGTGGAGTTCCTCAAGGCTCTGTACTTGGACAAAAGTTATTTATTTTATATGTGAATGACTTAGTGAATGTATCAGGACTCCTCAAATGTGTCCTTTTTGCAGATGACACCACGTTTTTTTGTTTGGGTAAAGATGTAAAACGGATGTTGGAATTGATGAAGACAGAATTTGATAAAATACAAACTTGGTTTAAACTTAATAAATTATCATTAAATTTAGATAAAACTAAATACATGATATTTAGCAACAAAAAGAGAACTGTTGACGATCCATTTAAAATTGAGGGTGTTGAGATTTGTAGAGTTAATGAGATGAAATTTTTGGGTGTAATCATTGATGAACAGCTAACATGGAAAAATCACAAATTCTGTAAGAATAAAAAATATCTAAATCTATTGCAGTACTATACAAAGTCAGGGAATTATTAAATGATAAAGCTCTGTACATGTTGTATAACACAATCATTGTTCCACATTTAATCTATTGCATTGATGTTTGGGGGAAAGCGTTTAAAACATTTACAAAACCTATTTTTATTTTACAGAAAAGAGCTGTAAGAATTATCACCAGAAAGCATTACAGTCACCCATCAAGCACATTATTTTATCAACTGAACTTATTGATGTTCCATGATTTAGTAGATTACAGTATTTTATCAGTTATGTATAGGGCTCAAAATAACACATTACCATTAAATATCCAAAGAAATGTTGTTAAAAGACAAAGTTGTTATAATCTTAAGGGGATAGAAATATTTGTCAAACCAAAATTCAGAACTAGTCTGAAGGGAAGGTTTACCTCAATCCAAGGAGTTGGATTGTGGAATGTTCTAGAGAGTGATGTGAAAAATGACAAGTCAATGTGTACATTTAAAAAAAAGATCAAAGCTGAATTGTCAAAAAAATATATATGAAGTAGCTTAGTGTGTGTTTTCATATTAGAATTAGAAAAATTAGAGTTATTCATTTTGTTCTGTTACTTGAAAATTATTATGATTGAAATAATTGTTTGAAAAAAGGTGCAGATATAATAAGATTTTTTCTTGTTTCTGCTGCCTTTCATTTTAAATCTCTTGTATTTTTTTATATTGTTATGGAGTTGTTTTGTATTTTTTTTAAATGAATAAACTTTATACCATACCATTATACCATACAATACCAACTCTCTTTAACTCTTCATTTCAACTGTCATTTTTCTTTAGGTAGAAAAATCAGACATTTTTAAGCTAAGGAAATGCATGTGGAGTTGTAAACACAAAGCAGAACATGTTGTTTGTCAGGCCTCATTAACCACAGTTTGTTTGTTTGTTTGTTTGTTTGTTTGTTCGCTCCTGTTGCAGCCAGTGGCGGGATCAAGAAGTCGGGAAAGAAGTGAACTCCTGAAGACAATTGTTTGTTCCCTGTTTGACTCCCTGTTTGTGTAAAGCCTTCAACTGTGCCGTTAAATAAACATGAACCCACTGGCGCTGCACTCCTCCAGCTCTGTCCGTGAATCAAATCATCGCTTAGAGAAAACGGGAAATGTTTCCAGAAAGACCAATAACTCCCTTCTGCTGTATAATGGTAGATTTCAGTTTTTGATGTTTTATAGTTTTAGTAAAAATCTTCAAACCTGGAATGGAAATGAAAGTTTGATGATTTGAAAATGGAAAGTATGAAATAATAATAAAAAAACAGATTCTAACACACAAACACCAATTTTGACCTTTGTTGTGTTGCAAAGTGGGAAGTGTCTTCTTTTGTACTTGTTGCTTTTTTAAATAAGAATTTTGAAGAGAAACTGGGGCAGACTTAACTATCGTTGAAGATCATTTTCAGCTTTTGAACGGAGTCAGTTAAATCATTAAATCTTTCTTTACCAGATAAATTTTTCAAAGTATGTTTTCTGTGAAATAAACTAGTTTTAGTCACCAAAGACTGGTTGAAGGTTTAGATGAGTCATTTCACTCCTTGTTCATGTAAAACCCTATTATCCCACCTCAGTGTGTTTTTTTAATTTTTCCAAGTTTATAATTTGGTGTTGTAGTGATATGGTAAAGAGGTCTGTACACCTTTTTTAATGGGTGTGCAATCAAAATAATAAATGCGAGTCAACCTTGATTAAAATAGTGGTGGATTCTTGCCCCTCTCTGGGCTGCCACCTTACCGTGGTGGAGGGGTTTGAGTGTCCCAATGATCCTAGGAGCTATGCTGTCAGGGGCTTCACGCCCCTAGTAGGGTCACCCCAGGCAGACAGGTCCTAGGTGAGGGACCAGACAAAGTGCAGCCCAAACACCCCTATGATGAGAAAAATAAATGGACTTGATGTTCCCTTGCCCGGACGTGGGTCACCGGGGCCCCACTCTGGAGGTGGGGCACACTGGCGAGCGCCTGGTGGCCAGGCTTTTACCCATGAAGCTCGGCTGGGCACAGCCCGAAGAGGAGACGTGGGTCTCCCTTCCCATGGGCTCACCACCTGTGGGAGGGGCCAAAGGGGTCGAGTGCATTGTGGGATGGGTGGTGGCTGAGGGCAGGGACCTCGGCGGTCTGATCCTCAGCTACAGAAGCTGTCTATTGGGACGTGGAATGTCACCTCTGGTGGGGAAGGAGCCTGAGCTGGTGTGTGAAGTCGAGAGGCTCCGGCTAGAAATAGTTGAACTCACCTCTACGCATGGCTCTGGCTCTAGAACCAGTTTCCTTGAGAGGGGTTGGACACTCTTCCACTCTGGAGTTGCCCCTGGTGAGAGGCACCGAGCAGGAGTGGGTATACTTGTTGCCCCCCCATCTTGGTGCCTGTGTGTTGGGGTTCACTCCGGTGAATGAAAGGGTATCCTCCCTCTGCCTACGTGTGGGGGGATGGGTTCTCACTGTCATTTGTGCTTATGCACCAAACAGCAGTTCAGATTACCCACCCTTTTTGGAGTCCTTGGAGGGAGTAATGGAGAGTGCACCTCCTAGGAACTCCCTTGTTCTGCTGGGGGACTTCAATGCTCACTTGGGCAATGACAATGAGACCGTGAAGGGTGTGGTTGAGAGGAACGACCCCCCTGATCTGAACCCGAGTGGTGTTCTGTTATTGGACTTTGGTGCTCGTCATGGATTGTCAATAATGAACACCTTGTTCAAGCATAAGGGTGTCCATATGTGTTCTTGGCACCAGGACACCCTAGGCCGCAGTTCGATGATCGACTTTGTTGTTGCGTCATCTGATCTGCGGCCGCATGTCTTGAACACTCGGGTGAAGAGAGGGGCGGAGCTGTCCACTGATCACTACCTGGTGGTGAGTTGGCTCCGATGGTGGGGAGGATGCCGGTCAGACCTGGCAGACCCAAACGTATTGTGAGGGTTTGCTGGGAACATCTGGTAGAGTCTCCTGTGTCCTGTGAGACGGAGTTTTAACTCCCACCTCCGGGAGAACTTCAAACATGTTCCGGGGGGAGGTGGGAGACATTGAGTCTGAGTGGGCCATTTTTCGTGCCTCTATTGTCAAGGCAGCTTACCAGAGCTGCGGCCACAAGGTTGTCGTGCCTGTCGCGGCGGCAAACCTTGAACCCGATGGTGGACACCATCGGTGAGGGATGCTGTCAGGCTGAAAAAGGAGTCCTATTGGACCTTTTTGGCCTGTGGGACCTCGGTAGCAGCTGATGGGCACTGGCAGTCCAAGCGACATGCGGCTCGGGTAGTCCCTGAGGCAAAAACTCGGGCATGGGAGGAGTTCGGAGAGGCCATGGAGAATGACTTCTGCACGGCTTCGAGGCGATTCTGGTCCACCATCCGGCGTCTTGGGGGGGGGAAAGCGGTATGCCACCAACACTGTTTATACTGGGAGTGGTGTGCTGCTGACCTCAACTCGGGATGTTGTGGGTCAGTGGGTCGAATACTTTGAAGACCTCCTCAATCCCACCGTCACGTCTTCCACTGAGGAAACGGAGCCTGGGGACTTTGGGTCGGGCCCTCCAATCTCTGGTGCTGAGGTCACCAAGGTGGTTAAAAGCTCCTCGGTGGTAGGGCCCCAGGGGTGGATGAGATTCGCCCGGAGTTCCTTAAGCCTCTGAATGTTGTAGGGTTGTGTTGGCTTACGTGACTCTGCAATATTGCGTGGACATCGGGGGAAGTTCCCTTGGATTGGCAGACCGAGGTGGTGGTCCCCCTATTCAATAAGGGGGACCGTAGAGTGTGTTCCAACTACAGGGGGATCACGCTCTTAAGCCTCCCTGGTAAGGTCTATTCGGGGGTTCTGCAGAGGAGGGTCCATCGGATAGTTGAACCTCTGATTCAGGAGGAGCAGTGCAATTTTTGTCCTGGTCGTGGAACACTGGACCAGCTCTATACCTTCAGCAGAGTCCTGGAGGATGCGTGTGAGTTTGCCTAACCAGTCTACATGTGCTTGTGGACTTGGAGAAGGTGTTTGACCATTTCCCTTGGGGAGCCCTGTGGGGGGTATTCCGGGAGTATGGGGTACCAGGCCGTTCGATATGGGCGGTTAAGTCCCTTTATGACCTGTGTCAGAGCCTGGTTTGCGTTGCCGGCAGTAAGTCGGGCTTGTTCCCGGTGAGAGTTGGACTCCGCCAAGGTTGCCCTTTGTCACCGATTCTGTTCATAACTTTTATGGACAGAATTTCTAGGCGCAGCCAAGGTGTTAAGGGGATCTGTTTTGATGGCCTTAGGATTGCTTCTCTGCTTTTTACAGATGACGTGATCCTATTGGCTTCATCAGGTCGTGATCTACAGTTTTCGCTGGAGCGTTTTGCAGCCGAGTGTGACACTGCCGGGATGAAGATCAGTTCTTCCATATCCGAGACCATGGTCTTGAGCCGGAAAAGGGTAGAGTGCCCTCTCTGCGTCGGGGAGAAGGTCCTGCCCCAAGTGGAGGAGTTCAAGTATCTTGGGGTCTTGTTCACGAATGAGGGGAAAAATGGAGCATGAGATCGATAGGCGGATAGGTGTAGCGTCTGCAGTGAAGCGGGCGCTGTACAGGTCTGTCGTGGTGAAGAAAGAGCTGAGTCAAAAGGCGAAGCTCTCAATTTACCGATCGATCTACGTTTCTACCCTCATCTATGGTCATGAGCTTTGGGTTGTGACCAAAAGAACGAGATCTCGGATACAAGCGGCCAAAATGAGTTTTCTCCGCAGAGTGTCTGGACTCTCCCTTAGAGATAGGGTATCCTCAGTCATCCGGGAGGGGCTCAGAGTAAGAGCCGCTGCTTCCCCACATCGAGAGGAGCCAGTTGAGGTGGCTCGGGCATCTGGTTAGGATGCCTCCTGGATGCCTCCCTGGTGAGGTGTTCCAGACACGTCCCACCGAGAGGAGACCCAGAGGAAGACCTAGGACATGCTGGAGGGACTATGTTTCTCGGCTGGCCTTGGAACTCCTCGGGATTCCCCCGGAGGAGCTGGCCCAAGTGGCTGGGGAGAGGGATGTCTGGGCCTCCCTCCTTAAGCTGCTACCCCAGCGACCCGACTCCTGATAAGCAGAAGAAAATGGATGGATTCTTGGCAATGTTGTGATTCCCTTCACTTACTTGAAGTAAGCACACAAAACTTAGTTGGTTAAAGTCACAATTCTGTAACTTTTATTGTGTTTGAATTTTTTTTCTTCCTTCAGCTGCTCCTTCAAACTTCGCCACTGTGAACTAAGTCACACAAAGACCTGGCAAATATTTTTATGCCAAATGTCCTTCCTGACCCAACCACAGACCACCGAGCTACTACAGCTCTCTGTGTGGAGCAGAGAGCTGCTATTTAGGGTGCCGGGGGGGAGCAGATACGGAGGTATGAGGTAAGGGCTTTGCTCTAGGGTCCAGAGTGGGGCAAATGAAGGTGGAGACATGTGTGGGTGCTTCATCTATCCCACCCACATTTTGATGTTGTCGGTACCGGGAGTTGAACCAGCGATCGTCTGATTACAGGCCCACCATCTAGCCTCTGCACCACCACTCCTGTAAGTTTAAATAATCAATATGAAGTTATGGCAAAAGTGTTGAATTAATGTATGAGCATAACCAGTAGTATTTCAGAAGGGTGAATAATCTGAAAATTGTTTAAACTTTGATGAGAAATGTTATCTGAATCTTGAACTAATGCTTAGAAATTAAGGAAAGTTTTCTGAGGTTCGTGAACTAACTTAAAGGTGTCTAAAAAGAACCGATTGGCACCGAGTCTGAAGTTCTTCGGCAGAAGGAAAATGGTTCTCATTACCCATGATGAATACGAGGTGAAAGGGCTGGTGTTCGTCATCCCATGAAGTGACTATTCTCTCCAGAACTACGATTCATTCAGACAGACAGCACCATTGTTCCAGGGGTGTCTGAAAGAGTTCTGTGGACTTTCTCCACATTTCAGCTAGCTGGCTCCATCCCAGACAGAGGGCCCGGAGCATGGCTCGGAGACCCAATACAAACTTCAAACTTAAAGACGATAATGATAGACTCCCTTTGGTGTTGGCTTTACCTGATTGTTGATGGTGAGTTGCCTGTGCAAATTGTGTCCAATCAACGCAACTCTGATAAACAAAATGGCTGTTAACTGAGTTGCTTAAAATAATTTTGATGAGATAACTCACCTTTCAAAGTTTAGAGGGAAAACAAAAATGCTGTTTTCTTTAAATCCAAAAAAGTTCAATCTGGTCCTCTGGACATTCAAAAAAAAAAACCCAAAAAAATCTAGAAACGTTTCGTCTCTCATCCAAGAGACTTCCTCAGTCTGAGGTGCTGTTTTCAGCTCAGTCTCTTAAATAGCACCTTCTCAGAGTGGATCAACCAGTTTGCTGCTGACAACCAAAACCAGCTGATCACATGGTCAAGAAGGACCATCAGCCTAACAATGGATCATTAGCACCTGATGGCTGTTTTACTATTCACAGAGGGCTGAGTGATACTAGCAATCACAGCATTGTAAGAGGGGGACAGTTGAACCCGGAGGCCTCCACCCCTGTTTAATGATGGACGATTTCTTTTCACAAAGATGGCCTCCTTTACTCCTTTCAAACCATTGTTCCTCTCTGTCCAGGATGTGAACATCATCATCCTTGAAAGAGTGACCGCTGGCCTGGAGATGAGTGTAGACCGCAGAATCCTGGCCTGATGATGTTGATCTTCTGTGCTGGGCCATCCTTTTGGCCAGTGGCTGTTTAGTTTCCCCGATGTAAGACTGATCACAGCCCTCCTGACACTGAACAGCATACACAATATTACTCTGTTTGTGCCGGGGGACTGGATCTTTGGGATGAACCAGTCTTTGCCGTAATGTATTTTGGGGTTTAAAAGCCACTGGGACGTTATGTTTAGAAAATAAACGTCTCAGTTTCTCTGATACTCCCTCAACATACGGAATGACCACTGGTCTGGGTCTGGGTTCCTCCTTTTCACCTGATGGCTGACTGGAGTCCTGTTTGGGTTTCTTCTCTGCTTTCAGGAAGGCCCAGTTAGGATATCCACATTGCTCTAGAGCCTGTTTTGTGTAGGATTTCTCCTTCTGCCTGGCTCCTGAGTTAGTCGGGATGCTGTCTGCTCTGTGATACAGAGTCCTGATGACTCCTAACTTGTGCTCCAAAGGGTGATGGGAGTCAAACTGCAAATACTGGTTTGTGTGGGTGGGTTTGCGGTACACCTCAGTTTGCAAATGTCCTCTATCCGAACTTTCACCTTCCAACATCAGTAGAAAGGAGAGGGATGCACTCACCACTCTTAGCAAGGACAAAAACATCATCATTCTCCCAGAAAACAAAGGAAGGTGCACAGTGATTTTGAACCAGAAAGACTATCATGAGAAAGTTCGGCTGTGAACCGCTCCAGCGAAAGCTGTAGATCACGATCTGATGACGTCAATAGAACCACATCATCTGCAAAAAGCAGAGACATGATCCTAAGGCCACCAAAACGGATCCCCTCAACACCTTGGCTGCGCCTAGAAATTCTGTCCATAAAAGTTATGAACAGAATCCGTGACAAAGGGCAACCTTGGCGGAGTCCAACTCTCACCGGGAATGAGCCCGACTTACTGCCGGCAATGCGGACACCGGTCATACAGGGACCTAAGAGCCCGTATCAAAGGGCCTGGCACCCCGTACTCCCAGAGTACCCCCCACAGGGTTCCCTGAGGGACGCGGTCGAACGCCTTCTCCAAGTTCACAAAGCACATGTAGACCGGTTGGGCAAACTCCCTCGCCACCGAGGAGCTTTTTAACCACCTCGGTGACCTCAGCACCAGAGATTGGAGGGTCCTACCCAAAATCCCCAGGCTCTGCTTCCTCAGCAATAGATGTGCCGGTGGGATTGAGGAGGTCTTCAAAGTATTCCGCCCATTGACCCACGACATCCCGAGTTGAGGTCAGCATCACACCATTTCCCCTAATTATTGTCCACATTTTGGATCTACTTAATTTGTCTTTAATGAATGGTTATGTACAACAGCACTTTAAGGTTGCTGTATTTAAACCTTTACTTAAGAAGTCTGACCTTGATTCAGAAATTCTGGCCAACTATTGACCTATATCTAACCTAACTTTCATCTAAAAAATTCTAGAGAAAATAATGGCAGGTCAGTTGCGTGAACAGCTACAAAGAAATAATCTGTTTGAAGAGTTTCAGTTAGGGTTTAGAGCCCATCATAGTACAGAAACAGCACTGGTAAAAGTCACTTTTGTTATTCTCATGGCCTCAGACAATGGACTTGTGTCTATACAGGTCTGTTAGACCCCAGTGCTGCATTTGATACAGTTGATCACAATATTTTACTACAGAGGTTTGAATATGATATTCAGAGTCAGAGTCAGAGTCAGAGTTTCTTTATTGTCATTCGCACCTCATGTGGTACATGTGGTGGAGCGAAATTATGTACGCAGGGTCCCAGAAGGGCTTACAGGAACAGCTCTAAAATGGTTTAAATCATATATATCTGATATATTCCAGTTTGTAAATGTAAATAATAAATCCTCATCATACACCAAAGTTAGTCATGGAGTTCCTCAGGGCTCAGTGCTTGGGCCAATACTCTTTACTTTATATATGCTTCCATTAGGTAAAATTAAACAGCATGGGACACATTTTCATTGTTATGCTGATGACACAATTATATTTCTCCATTAAACCCATCCATCCATCCATCAATCCATTATCTTTTACCCGCTTCCTCCATTTTGGGTCATGGGGGTCGCCGGTGCCCATGTCCAGCAATCACTGTGCGAGCGGCGGGGTACACCCTGGATGGGTCGCAAGTCCGTCACAGGGCCACATAGAGACAAATGAGACAAACAACCATTCACTCTCTCACTCACACCTAGGGACAATTTAGAGTTACCAATCCATTAAACCCAATGAATCCAATCAGCTACTTAGACTACAAGCATGTCTTAAAGACATAAAAACCTGGATGACCCTATATTTTCTGCTTTTGAACACAGACAAGACTGAGGTTTTGATTTTTGGACCTGAGCACCTTAGGAATGAATGTTTCAGTCTTTCTCCCTCCTTAGATGCATTAATCTGTCCTCCAGCTCTAATGTTAAAAATCTTCGTGTTATTTTTGATCAGGACATGTCTTTTATTCCCCACATTAAAAACGTTACTAGAACTGCCTTCTTCAACCTGCATAATATCACTAAAATTAGAAACATCTTATCTAAAAATTGGTACAAAATACTGCTGCACAATTTTTGATTGGTACATCACTCCAGTTCTGATGTCCCTTCACTGGCTTCATGTCCAGTTTTGAATCAATTTTAAAGTTCTATTGTTTGTTTTAAAGTCTTTGAATGGTCTTAGTCCCTCTTATTTGTCTGAACTGCTTCACCTTTACATGCCATCACGTGCTCTTAGATCCTCTGATCAGATGCTTTTAGCAGTCCCGAAAGCCTTATATAAATCCAGAGGAGATAAAGCCTTTTCAGCTCTGGCATCCTTAACTGTGGAATGAACTGCAACTGGACTCGGGCAGGCCCCACCACTTTCTGTTTTTAAAACTCATTTTAAAACATTTATTTTCATTGACTCTTAATCTAGAGTATAGAGTAATATATATTTATTTGTTTTATTGTTTTACTGTTTTTTTGTTTTTTATTTTTGTACAAAACTTCGGACGACTGCTATGTTATATTTTAAGAGCTTTAGAAATAAATTGGTATGGTATGGTATGGTAAAAATGATGCAGAAAAACTGATCCATGCATTTGTTATGTCTAGACTGGACTATTGCAATGGTTTATTATCTGGGTGTCCAAATACTTATTTAAAACGTCTTCAGTTGATCCAAAAGGCTGTGGCCAGAGTCTTAACTGGAGTTAGTGGGAGAGATCATATCTCTCCAGTTTTAGTTTCTCTCCATTGGCTCCCTGTCAAATCCAGAATAAAATTCAAAATCCTACTTCTAACCTACAAAGCTCTCAACAACCTGGCTCCATTTTATATTACAGATCTTATTGTTCCATATTTTCCATGTGGAAAACCTAGTAAGGAAACTGAAAGTTAAACTGGGTTTCTTTTTCAAAAACAGATCCTGTCTTACTCTGATGGCTAGGAAAAGCCTTGTATCTGTGATCTAAAAAAGTTAAATCTGGTCCTTATCTGGTCTTGTATCTGTGACTTTCCTTTCCTCCATTGATTACGGTGACAATATTTACATGAACGCTCCTACAAGAACCCTGCAGATGTTGGATGCTGTCTATCATGGTGCACTAAGATTCATAACTGGCTGTGATTATCATACCCATCATTGCACTGTATTCACTCATTAAATGAACATTATTAACTTCACACAGACTCTCTCACTGGTATATTTTCATCTTTAAATCACTTCTTGGTCTGCTGCCTTCATACATCTCCTCCTACATGTCTCTGTGTGAGTGCAGCTAGAGTGTACTCTCTTAAGACATTATTACCTGCAGTGTTCCCTCAGTGCGGACTGAACTTGGAAAAAGGACCTTCTCCTACTCTGCTTCTGTTTCCTGGAATATCTTACAAAAAGACCTGAAGCTCTCGACCTCGACCTCTCTAAGTGGCTTTAAAAATTTGTTGGACTCCTGGCAAGGACCAATGCAGACATGTTCCTGTTTTTAGTTTTCTACATTGGCCTTATAATCTAGCTATTTTTGTTACCTTTTTTGCCATCTTATTTGAATTAAAAAAATCTGTATGACTTTTTATAACTGTCTATTGTTGTTGCTGTTGTCCATTGTTGTCATCATTCTTCGTTGAAATCAGGTCTCTCTTGTAAACGAGTCCTCGAGGCTCATTGGGATTAACCTGTCTAAATAAATGTTGAATGAAAAAATTTTCCTAATAGAGCACTTCACTCTCAGGTTGCAGGTTTACTTGTGGTTCCTAGAATTTACAAAAACAGAATGGGAGGCAGAGCTTTCAGTTATCAGGCTCCTTTCTTGTGGAACCAACTTCCAATCTCTGTCTGTGAGGCTGGCACATTATCCAGTTTTAAAACTAGGCTTAAAGCCCCCAGTATACTGTCGCGTACGTCCTACGCAGAGGTACGCACGTACGTACGCAGAGGTACGAGCGTACCCCCCAGGGCATGTCTGTGCAAAGCTCAAATTTTTACGACCGCGTACGCGGTGTCGCACAATAAACTGCCCAGCGACGGACTGTTTTGTATGCGACACCAATGTATTAAATTCCCCTTCTTCATCCCTGATCTGGCCTTTTTTTTTTTTTTTTTTGCCAAGAGGCAGTGATCTCTTCCTCCTCCGTTGATGCCATGACTGAAATGGTGAGAAATTAAGGAATTTGTCACGAGCGAATTAAACTCAGGTCCAGCGTGGTTGCGGGAGGGTCTTGAGATTTCCTGGTGTGCTGGTCTGATGTGTGGGCTGCAGAGCTAGCGCTCCCTGTTTTTTTTTTTTTTTTTTAGATCTTTTTATTAGGGATGCACCGATCCACTTTTTTTTTTACTTCCGATCCCGATACCTAGATCTGAGTATCGGCCGATACCGATCCAGTTCCGATATCATGATTATCATTGATTTTATATGAGGCTGTAATAATCTCCTCTCAGGTACAATTTGTACAAATATATGCATGCATGTCCAAAAAGGCAACTTGAGGTAAGTTTTATTAATGTTGGATAAGTTTTAAAGTTAGAATTAAATACTGCTAACACAAAACATGTTTCTTTTTTTCCCCTATCTTTAAAGTGGATATTAAAGTGAATAATTTAAGTGATTGTTTAAAGTTGTTTTATATTTTATAAGGGGCAGAGATAATAATTTTTTCTTCTTTCTGCACTCTTTTCATTAAATGTTTTCTTTTTGATGATTTTTTCAAAGTTTTGTTTCATTTAAATGAACGAATAAATGAATTAAATTCAATCAATCAATCAAACTTTATTTATAGAGCCCTTTCCAGCAGCCAAAAGGTGCACAAAGTGCTGCACAGTACAGAAATTAAAAACAAACGAATAAAAAATCAGCCAGTTAAAAACAAAAACTATTAAAACATAGCAAGATTGTCAAAGACCTACTAAGTATTAAAAGCCTGCCTGAATAAAAAGGTTTTAAGATTAGATTCAAAATGCTCCATGTCAGTGATGGAGCGCAGGTCCTGAGGTAGCTGGTTCCAGAGTCTGGGTGCGACAACCGAAAAGGCCCGGTCACCCCATCGTTTGTAGTTGGATATTGGGACAGAGAGTAGAAATGTATTAGATGATCTCTGTGTTCTCCTATATTCACGGACAGCTACAAGATTAGTCAAATATAGTGGGACAAGACCATTGAGAGCTTTAAAAGTGAATAATAAAATTTTAAATTTAATTCTAAAATCGACTGGAAGCCAGTGGAGAGAAAATAAAACGGGTGATGTGCTCACGTCTGGAGGTGTTGGTTAAAAGTCGAGCTGCAGCGTTTTGGACCAATTGCTCGCATCTAATGGAGGATTGGGAGATTCCTGCATATAGGGAATTGCAGTAGTCGAGCCTTGAAGTTATAAAAGCATGAATGGCCTTTTCCAAGTCAGAACAATTTAAAAAAGGCTTAACTTTGGATAAAAGACGTAACTGATAAAAACAGGCCTTGACTACAGAGGATATTTGTTTATCAAACTTTAAGTCCTTATCAAATGTCACCCACAAGTTTTTAACTGTGGGTCTGAACTTGGATGTCAGAGCACCAAAGTTACAGGGAGCATCATCACCAAAGAAAATGCATTCTGTCTTTCCTTCGTTTAAAAACAAAAAATTACGATGAAGCCACTGTTTAATGTCGGCAATACAATCAGCGAAAGGTGTGAGAAGGTTACTGTTTTTAGGTTTCATTGGTAAATAAATTTGTACATCATCAGCATAGCAGTGAAAAGAAAAATTATGTTTGGCTATCACTGATCCAAGGGGCAGCATGTAAAATGAGAAGAGGACAGGACCAAGAATAGAACCCTGTGGCACACCACAAGAGAGAGGGGCAGTGGAGGAAGACAGATTATCCAGCATGACAGAGAACATTCTGTTGGTCAAATAGGCAGTGAACCACTTGAGAGCTGTACCAGAAATTCCAACATAATATTGGAGATGAGACAACAGGACAGCGTGGTCCACTGTGTCAAACGCAGCTGTAAGGTCCAGCAGCACCAGAACAATGGGACGCTTGACATCCATGGACATGGAAATGTCATTATGGACTTTTAACAGGGCTGATTCGGTATAATGACGGGTTCTAAATCCAGACTGAAATGTTTCATAAATACCATGGTTTTCTAAAACAGGTTGTAACTGCATAAAAACAACTTTTTCTAAGACTTTAGCTAAAAAAGGCAGATGCAAAATAGGTCTAAAATTTGATAAAAGTGATGGGTCTAGGTGAGGTTTTTTAAGAAGGGGCCTAACCACAGCATGTTTAAATGAAGCAGGGACAATTCCTAGACGAAGGCAGGAGTTTAAAAATGTTAAAATACAGAAACCCACAGAATTAAAAACCTCTTTCAAGAACTTGGAGGAAAGAATGTCCAGTGGGCAATTAGTGAGCTTCATGTGTTGAACAACATCAGTGAGAGTGGCAAGAGACACTGGTTGAAAGTGTTCAAACACGGCTGGAGCTACAGAGGCAACAGAGGAGTCAGGAGCAACAGAACTAGTGACCTGTCTGACTGAGGCCACTTTATTCTGGAAGAATTTTAGAAAGTTTTCACAGTTAGTGGCTGTGGCATCTGGTGAAATACGCACAGCTGGCTTAATAACAGAATTGTGTTATATAGCACTCTAGGACAATGGCAGTTATTTGAAATTAAACCAGATAAATATAGACATTTAGCCTCTTTTACAGATCTCTGGTAGTTTATAGTCAAGTCAAGTCATATTTATTTATAGAGCACAATTTATAACAGATAGACTGTTATCAAAGTGCTTAACACTAAGGGTAACACTGAGAAATAAAAAGCAGTAAGAATATACCTTAAAAAATTAAAACAACAGCATTAAAATGAAGACATGGAACAAGATATACTAAATCAACTCACACAGTATGAAAGGCCAGAGAGAACAGATATGTTTTTAGCAGGGATTTGAACACAGAAAGGGAGGTGGCATGCCTAATGTTGGGGGGTAGGTTGTTCCACAGTTATAAGGCATTCTCTCAAAAATTTAAGAGATGAAAGAAGTTTGTCTTTCTTCCATTGTCGTTCTGCTTTCCTATATTTTTTCCTGAGAGCGCGAGAGGCATCGTTTAACCACGGTTCAGCTCTCAGTTTGGTGGATTTAAACCGAAGAGGAGCGATGGAGTCTAAAATTTCAGAGCAAGTGGTTTGGAAAGAGAGAAGGAAGCCATCTGGCCAAAGTTAATTGGAAACAAAAGTCTGAAAGTCCATAAAAGCAGCAGTAAACAGTCCAGCTGTCTCAGGAGTGAAAATACAACGCCAATGACCCGCAACGGCAGGCCTACTGACTGGTAGGGGTGCTGAAAACTCCAACATGATGGGGAAATGATCTGAGATGGCTGTTTCAGATGTTTCACAGAGTGAGATGGACAGCCCATGAGATATAATAAGGTCCAAGGTATGTCCAAGAAGATGAGTAGACCCATGTACAGACTGTGTTAAGTTAAAAGATGTTAAAAGATTGATAAAATCAGAGGCTAACTGATCAGATGGGCAGCAAACATGAATATTAAATTCTCCACAGATCAACAGATTATCAAATCTGGGGATGGAGTCAGCTAAAAATTCAGAAAATTGTTGAATAAAGTCCTTATTATATTTAGGTGGGCGGTAGACAATTCCAAATAATACAGGCTGTGTCAGCTCAGCCACGAACAGCTGTAACTCAAAAGAAGAATATGTTCTGGCAGGTAGAAGTCTACATTTGAAATTGTCTCTAAAAACTGAGGCA
The DNA here is from genome assembly GCF_014905685.2 of Nematolebias whitei. NCBI lineage: Eukaryota > Metazoa > Chordata > Actinopteri > Cyprinodontiformes > Rivulidae > Nematolebias > Nematolebias whitei. The sequence goes on from NC_056504.1 coordinate 52,845,413, forward strand.
ATGCCCCCACTGCGACCCGTGAGACGGGGGGAGCTGAAGAAGGAGCAGCCAGGTGGGAGGAGCTCCAAGAAGGCACTGTTCTCATCTGGTTTCATCCACGTCTCCGTCAACAAAAGAAAATCCAGTGTGTGAGAGGCGCGAGAGAACGCCATAAACGGGTAGGCACCGAGGCAAGGTGGGGCGGCGGTGGTGGAAGCTGAGAATGTTTGCCAAAGTTAGTTAAGTTCTGCATAAAGTCTCTTAATATTTAAAAGAGCCTGGCGATCGTACGTTAGTAGCTTTGACAGAGACCATACTGAAGGTAAAAATGCTAAGAAAAGCAAAAACACAAGTAGAGAAGACAACAGAGGTGGACGGCATGCCAGACACAGTGGCGCCATCTTCCTCCATGTACGTATGCGTGAATGGACGTTAGATGGCTTCAAACACCTGGCATAAACCAACAGACATGTTCCTGTTTTTAGTATTTTACATCACTTTATAATGTAGCTGTTTATGTTTTTAATATATATAATTTTCAAATCATATGTTTTTTTATGATTGTCTACTGTTGTACTGATAAATATCTCCTGGAGGGTAAACTAGATCTTGGCTGCAAGTATCAAACTGTGAAATCGTTGGTTACGTACTGTAACCCCAGATTCTATGAATATAGGCGTAGCCCTTTAAGGCTGTCGCTGATGGGTTTATCCCGTTATGCGCAGCATAAGCACTGAAAAAATTTAGTCCACGCCCACCTGCTGTGTGGGCCCCACCCGGTTCGTATAAATTACGTTAAGAGCGGGAAATCGGCTCCCAAAATAGCTTTTTTCTTCAGCCATTTAGGAGCCAGTGAGGCCCGACGCTTAAAGGGCTACGCCTATATTCATAGAATCTGGGGTTACAGTACGTAACCAACGTTCTATGTCATATAGGCTTCGCCCTTTAAGGCTGTCGCTGATGGGTTAAGGGCGAAGCGGATGTGGTCCTCGCCTCACTGGGTCCATTCAAACACAGTAAGAAGCGGAAGCTTGCCCAAAAAAACGTCTTGTCACTCAGCTCCCCGTGTGCATAACTACGCATCGCGTAATTATGTGCCATGCACAGACGCATGTTGTGTAACTATGCGTTCTGACAAAGCATGAACGCCCCGGAAAACTTTCAACGGGGAGAAGATGTTGAAAAGAGGGGGGGGGGGGGGGGGGG
>NC_056504.1:52846697-52875773 GCF_014905685.2 Nematolebias whitei
GGGGGGGGGGGGGGGGGGGATGAACCAACTGGTTCATGGCTGAACAGCATAAACAGATTAATATCAATGAACTGATTATTGATCAAATGAACTGATTGGTAACAATAGTCATGAACTGATTAGTGACAATAGAACCAAAATCACAGACACAACTTGTGACTGATATCAACATCTCACACTGTAATGCATGCAGACAGAAGTGAGCTTAAACAGAGTTCCATGACAACAACAATATTCATTCTGTTAGAGCACTAAGGACAGAATGTGTCATGGAACGAGCCGTCACATCACATAGGTAAAAGCGAATAAATGAGCAGGGTGTTGACCATGCAGCCGCAGTGCAATGTCCTGCATTGACATACCATTATGCAGAGCAGTCGAAGATGCGATACCCCTGGTGGAGTGTGCTTTGAGGTTGACAGGAGGCTCTAAATCTGATGCTCTGTAGGCTTCAGAAATGGCCTCACACAACCAGTGTGACAAGCGCTGGGTGGATAACGGGCGACCTGCAGATGCATCTCTATAATGCACAAACAATTGTTGAGTTTGACGCATTGCAGCTGTGCGCGCTATGTAACACGTCAACGCCCGCACCGGACAGAGAAGATGAAAAGATGCTTCTTCTTCTGATCTGTGTGTGTGTGGGGGGGGGGGTGTGGAGAAACCCCTCCAACGATATCACTCTTGATTTAAAAGAGCTCGTGATGTTTTTAGGCATAAAAGCTGGGTTTAGTCTTAAATCAGCTGAGCTGCCCGTCAGCCTGAATTCTAAGACATGACGGAACAACAGAGAGGGCAGATAACTTACTTACCCTCTTAGCGGGTGTTAAAGCCAGCAGCAGGGCTGTTTTAAGAGACAAGAATTCAAGTGAAAACCTGATCCAGAGGCTCAAATGGAGCTTTGATCAGGGCTCGCAGGACCAGCGTTAAATCCCACTGTGGAGCAAGTGGGCGTGAAGCAGGCCTGCGTCTCTGTACACCTTTTAGAAAAACGCTTCATCAGCGGGTGATTAAAAGCTGTTCTGTCTCCGAACCCTTCGTGGCAGGAAGAGATGACTGCAGCGTACGTTTTAAACGTACTGAATGCCAACTTCCTATCCATCAGCTGTTGTAGAAAGACAACACGCCGCCTAATGGGCATGAGGTGGCCTCTAAACCTTTCTCTGTACACCAGCGCTGAAAAGCCGTCCCCTTTGATGTGTACAGAGCTGTGGTAGATGTAGCACGTGAATCTTGAATTGTGCACACTATCTCCTGAGGGAGACCCATCCTCTCTAAGCGGGACCGCTCAGCGATCAGACCTACAGGTGCTGACCTATTTCTGGGTAACTCCTGATCGCTCCTCCTGCTTGAAGGAGAGCATCCTCCCTCCACGGCAGTTTCCACGGACGACCCGACAACAGACGTTGCAGGACTGGGAACCATGGTGCGTTCACGCGCTCGGGAGCCACCAGGAGAGCTGTCAATCCCTCCTCCTGAACTCGGTTCAGGAACCGTAAAATCAGAGGAGGTGGGGGAAACGCGTACAGAAGCGTTTTGGGCCACGGGCTGTGAGCAAATGCATCCACCCCCAGCGGTGGATCGTCTTGCGGGCTCAGGGAAAACCATAGTTGACACTGAGCGTTCTCTCGCGTCGCAAACAGGTCCACAGCTACTTTGCCAAACTTCTGCCACGTCTGAAAACATCAGGTCTGGATGGAGGGTCCAGTCCGCGTGACGTGGGCCGCCCCTGGACATCACATCTGCCCCTCTGTTCAGAACACCGGATATGTAAACCGCTCTGATGGAGAGCAGGTTTTGATGAGCCCAACACAGTAGCTTTCGCGCAATGTGTAACATCTGGGCTGAACGCACACCCCTTGGCGGTTATGTACGCAGCAGTCACCATGTTGTCTGTGTGAATCAACACGTGTTGATTCTGTAGCACGGGAGCAAAGTGTTGAATCACATTCAGCGCTGTGCGACACTCCAAAACATTGATGTGGGCTGATGTGTGGTGGGGCCACAGCGCCCCTACTGCTTGGGATAGGCATGTCCCCCCCCAACCTGACAGCGACGCGTCCGTGAAGACTGACACGTGTGATGTGGGACTGCTGACAGGAACTCCCTCTGACAGAACCAGAGTGTTTCCCCAGTGTCGGAGGTCTGCTCTCACAGAGGAAGGGACAATGATCATCCGTCTTTTTTGTTTTACTGGATCCACACGCAGACGCGCAAACCACCTCTGGAGGCGTCTCATGTGTAACAAACCCAGCGGAACCACTGTGTGAGCTGATGACATCATTCCCAACAGCTTCATGACGGAGACAGCTGTTATCACTTGCCAGGTCTTACGTGGCGGAGTTGACTTTTAAAAGTGTCGAATCTCGTTTGTGATAAACGAGCCTTCATGGTGGTTGAATTTAATTCCACTCCCAGATAAACAATCGTCTGGGCCGGGAAAATCAAGCTTCCTTCCAATTTATGGCGAAGCCCAGATTTAACAGGTGTGATGTCAACACCTGATCTTGCATCAGCGCCTCCTGTCTGGAGTGACAGGAGCAGCAGATCATCCAGGTAAAACAAAAACTCTCGTCTCTGTGTTTTAGGATGATCGGTATGCGTTCTCTGGATGTTGTACAACAGGTCCAAAAAATGGTCTCATCCCTCCGATCCGTGAGTAAAACTCTGTGTTTTCTCTCTGTTGGGGGACTCTGTAGATTACTTTTATCAGAAACACTTGGACTTCTGCATTTAGGGATGAGATTTAGTCTGATGATGACAGGACCGTTTCTATAACTCCTCTGAATGGAGGGGTTCGGGTTGCAAACTGTAACTTGTAACCATTTGCATAACACCCTGTCCATCCATCTGAAAACGGCGAGCATGTTTTAGCCACTTTACGTAACGTTCGTAGAGTGAACGTGCGTTTAAGTGATGTGTCACGTTTTGTACGGCTGTCAGCAGTCCGCCCCTCAACCGCCGTCATGCGTCGCGGGAATGTTTTCTGCGTGACCCAAGGCGAGGTTTGTGCTGAGGCGAAGCGTGTGACAGCTGATAACGCCGTGGGGCTGCGCGTTTGACGTCGCTGTGCGAACGTTGAGAGGCGGAGGGCGTGACTTCGTCTACGCCATGCTGTTGGAGTGAAGGCTGCGAGCCCGCGGGAGCACACGTTTTCTCTGGAGGGACGCGCGCCGCTCTCGCTGGAGGGGCGCACGCTGGAGGGAGGCGGGACTCATCACCGGGTTCGTTCAGCTGCCTCACGCTTTATGCTGCCGTGAGCTGCCGAACGCTGAGACGCGGTGGGTGACGGCTGCCCGCGCTGATTCGTTGAGACGAGTGTCGCTTCTTGTGAGAGTGAAGGACCTCCACCCGAACCAGCCTGCGGACCACATTTATACCGATGTGAGCCGGTTAGCGCCGGGCAGCTGTGTGTGTGCGCCAACATCAACGCAGCACCGTTGGATGGAGGCTGTTTCGTCCCACGAGTGCGAGTTGACACCGCTTGAGTGAGGATCGTGCAGCTCGGGATGATGTTATTTTCGCTTACCATAGTGTCGTGTGAGCGACTCGTCATGTCTTGGAGCGGCGGTGAGTTTAAAAAACCTTTATTTAAGGACACTGGCTCCTTATGTGTGGAGGTTGTTTCATCCCACGAGTGCGAGTTTGACACGCTTGAGTGAGGATCGTGCAGCTGTAGTTGATAACGAGTTATTTTCGCTTACCATCGTGTCGTGTGAGCGACTCGTCATGTCTTGGAGCGGCGGTGAGTTTAAAAAACCTTTATTAAAGGACACCGGCTCCTTATGTGTGGAGGTTGTTTCATCCCACGAGTGCGAGTTTGACACGCTTGAGTGAGGATCGTGCAGCTGTAGTTGATAACGAGTTATTTTCGCTTACCATCGTGTCGTGTGAGCGACTCGTCATGTCTTGGAGTGGCGGTGTTAAAAAACCTTTATTTAAGGACACCGGCTCCTTATGTGTGCGGCCGCTGTGAGCTCATCCGAGCTTACAGACTGGCTAAAAAACAGACACTTTGATCATTGAATGATGATTTATTTTAACTTTCGTGTCACTTTTACACACACCCTCCGGAGACCGTCATTTTAAAAAACTTCTCTCTCATGAGCTCTGCGATTGTTTGCCCAGAGCGCTGTCTTGCAGGCGAACTCTGGGGAAACGCTGAGCTGCAGGTTGCCGGAATGAAGAGGGCTGGATTCTGACGGGCGGGGCTGGTGGTGGAACTGAGCGAGAGCCGCGGCCTTGGAAAAGTCAATGCTTGCTCGCGACGGTCCCTCCAGCGGGCCGGGATGAGCCGCGCGGCTTGATGAGGTGGCGCACAGCCTCTGGCACCTCCTCCGACTGCTTCAATTCGCCAGCATGGTTGAAGCTGCTCTGAACAGCGCGTCCGCGATGGGGCTTCATCAGGTCTTGTGCAGTTTCTCCGGCAGCGAGGGGAGTAACGAAGCCAGGTGGATCGTTGGATCATCGTCATCCACGCTGCAATCCTCGACAGGCAAACCGTAGGAGAGGCACACATGTTGAGCTGACGTCAGCTGCCTTACAGAGGGAGTTCTTTGTCTCCAAGGCAGGTCTGCGGCCTTCAGTCCCTTGGACATGCTATATGCTAGCAGCGCCACGTTGTTGCTAGCTGCGGCTGCCTGAAAAACACATTGGTGGGCTCGATTGGAGAGCGTGGTCACCGTCTGGTTCGTGTTCCTCCGGAGGGACGGGACGCTGCTCCGACCTGGGCAGCTTCGCTCCAAAAGCTTCCGCGAGGCTTGGCTCCAGGGGGGTTACCGAGGAATAGCCCCGCTCAGTGAATCCCTCAACTCTGGTGATGGGTGCGGACTGGGGACCGACTCCCCCAATCTACCAGGAAAGAACCGTCTGTGGCCTCGCCCGTCGAACGTCCTGTTGGAACACGAGGCCGTATGGATCAAGACGGTGAGCCAGAGTGGAGCCCAGTGAAACAACCTTCCCGCCGGATCATCCGAACTGGCGGGAAAAGGTGTGGGACGTAGAAAAAAAGGGGTCCCTTCATGTCAGCCTCCTCCTGGGTTCCGCCGGGCAACCGTGAGGGCGCTGTCGGCCGGGAGCAGTGTGATCGCCGATGCGAAAACGAGGTGGGATGGGGTGAGCATTCACTCAGCCCCCCTCCACCTACACTACGCTCCCCAGGAGGGAATGAGCAGCGGGGGCTGCAGCTGAGCACGCCTTGTCCCGGAGGAACCATCCGGTTCGCCCCGAGGGTCGGCGATAAGAGGAAAAAGTACAAGATGGCGTTGTCCAGCGTGTAGTGACCTGTCACTGGGAAATATTCCCCGGCGCTTACCTTGGAATAAGACTGCTCGTCATCTTCTCCTCGGGGAGGAGAACTCACCGGACGACCGGAGGTCGACTGCCGGGCCAAGCATCCTTAACAAAGGTTGGTCATTTACACAATTTACCTTCTTTGTTCTTCTGACAGTGCTATTTTTAGCTCACTGAAGAAAAAATGGGAGCCGATTTCCCGCTCTTAACGTAATTTATACGGACCGGGTGGGGCCCACACAGCAGGTGGGCGTGGACTAAATTTTTTCAGTGCTTATGCTGCGCATAACGGGATAAACCCATCAGCGACAGCCTTAAAGGGCGAAGCCTATGTAGTGAACTTAACCTGATGTCAAAACTAAGCCTAAGGTCAAAACCCTTGACCTTAAGAACCTTGTGGGACAGAAACTGTCATTTCATTGATTTGAATCCAGAAATACAGGTTCACCCATCCTGAGACTTTCTTTCTTGAAAATCAAGTGAAAGAACACTCTCTTTTTTATTATCATTACTATTTTACAAATGTTGATAATCAAAGTGTCTTAGTTCAAACCATTTTAGATGTTGCAGTGAACTAATCAATTTTATTAACTGTGAAACAGTGTAATGATTTTTTAATCCTCATGCAAAGTTAGAATTCATGTTAAGGCCTGTTACAGAGTAATCATGTATTTTCTGATTTCTGTCTTTGAATGAGCAAGTGTAAGTTTTGTCCAAGGTCGGAGTTGAAGCAGACATGTGTCTTGTTTTAAAATCCTCTCAGACGAAAACAGAGGAGTTGGCACCTGTTTCTCCAAACTCGCCAAAATATTTCTCTCGCCTGTCTGAGAACAGTTTTAATCTGTTCCATAACAATTCTTGCTGTTTTCTGACTTCTAGTAACCTCTTACATCACAAAACACACCCCTGTCTGGTTGATATTGACCAATCAGGGACGCTCAAATATACCGGAAATAGAGCTCTTTAAAATGCCGGTACTTCCTAGTTCTCTCAGTTCGGTGGAGCGCGGAGAAGTTCTGAGATGTTCGCAGTTCTGTGAAGTCGTTTGGGAGAACAGAAGTCCAGCCATGATAAGGCTCTTCCGAGTTGGATTATAACATCTTCCACCTCTGAGTGGAACTTCTGAAGGACTCCACTCATGTGAAGTCCACTTGCTGAAGTGAGCTGTGTCGGACGGAATCTCGTCACTACTTCGGACGAGTCACAGCCATCCTATGGAGACGCTGGACAGGTAGCGTTAACTGGAACTCCATATCTGCTGATTCATTTTCAGAAAGGTAATGAGTCAAGTTTCCTACCAAGCGTACCGAGGAAAAGCTGGGTTCGAATGGAGAGTGTCGGTTCTGGTCAACACTCCCCCTCACACACCATCTTTTACTCCCTTTAAACTTCATTTCCATCTTTAAATTCTTCTCTCAAGTAGAAATCCTTCCAGATAATTTAGAAATGTCTGTGTAAAGTGCTCATCCACCGCCGTGTGGATAATTGATCATAATTGTACAGTTTTCATTAATGTCTGTGGTGAAGCCACGGAAAATCATGGCCGTATGGTTTTCCTGGTTGTAAAGCTGATTGATTATGTTGTTATTTTCATATTTTGCCAAATTAATGTAAATGTTTGATGTTAAACTTTGATTCTGTAAAATAAATGACCGCATTCATTTTGATGGGTCAAAGAAAAATGACGTCTCACGTTACATTTCATTAAATTCAATGCACGTTTTATTCAGTCCAGAAAAATGAAGAATCCGTTTTAATTGATGAATATATCTCAGCATCTGTTCATCTACACCTATATGACATAGAACCTTTGTTTTCTACAACTGATAGTGGTTGGTCATTAATTATGATGAAGTTTAACTACTTCTCGGTAAATATTCGAGCTCCGTGGTTTCATCGACGTCTACTTCTTGTTCAATCCGAAGCAGGCAGCCTGCTTTGGGGCAGCTGCGCTCAGTCTGTCCCTCCTCAGAGACGAGCAGACTGAGCGGGGCAGATTGGACACGGCTGGCCGGGGTCTAGTCGCCTCTTTCGGTTTGACCAAAGAGTAGTGCCCCGCTGAAGCCACGAGCTCGAATGTCCATTGTAAAACTAACTTTAACGTGGTTTAATGTGGCGCTATGGCTCTGTAGACATTGCACATTGCTGTCTTGTTTTGTGGTGTTTCTAGTGTAAAATAATTCCACACAGCGGACATGTTTCGATGAAAAGTTTGTTAGCTATTAGCCACAGTGCTGCTAACTCAGCCCCACGTTGTAGCTGGCTGCAAACCATGAAATGGATTTCTTGAATGTGAGGCGGGTCTTATTACTCTGCGCTCATGAGACACGCCGCCGTTCAGGAAATCCATTCCATAGTTTGAAGCCAACATGCGTCATGGATCAGAAATATCGGCAGGTGGATCGGAAAAATCCGATACGTAAATTATGCTGGTATCGGAGGCCGATACCGATACTGGATCGGATCGGCCCCATCCCTACTTTTTATTAACAACATATAAACACAGAACACTGCTGTGGCTGAGGCTGCCAGCGCTAGTTTTTTTCCCCCAACCTGTCAATCAATCCAATAGGCGTGTCAGCAAATGACCAATCGGCGACCTCAATTTGTCCCGAAGGTAAATGCCCCTTGTCTGTGAAGCTGCTCTGCAGCTGCTCAGTGTGTACGCTGGAGTACAAAGTCTGAATCCTCTGCGTACAGTACACAGGTACGTACGCGTGAATGGACGTACGCGGCAGTATACTGGAAGCTTTAGACTATTCTTTTTGCTAAATCCTATAGTTAGGGTCGGCTTGGGTTTCCTGAGCTGTCCCTTAGTTATGCTGCTACAGGCTTAGACTGCTGGAGGACTGACCACACTTTTTCACTCTGCTACTGTCTTTACTGACTCTGCTCAACCTGTTTTGTATTTGTAATTATTTTTTCTTTCCTTAACATATGATTTTGTCTTTCAGGTACACCTGGACCTATATCTGGACCTACCATTCTGTGTTTGTTTGTTTCTCCTTCCTGTCCTCTCAAACCACCTGGTCAAAGCAAATGGTCGCTTGTCCTGAGCCTGGTTCTGCTGGAGGTTTCTTCCTGTTAAAAGGGAGTTTTTTCTTTACACTGTTGTCATTGTGCTTGCTCAGGATGGGAGACTGCAACGAAGCCAAGATTCAACTTGTCTGCTGGATTCATAGATAGATAGCTTTACTAATTGGCTTTTTTATGTATGTGAATGCTCCTGTAAAGTGTCCTGAGACAGCTTTGTTGTGATTTGGTGCTATATAAGTAAACTGAATTGAATTGAATAGAAAGATGCCCTATCCTCAATTGTTCCCTGGGTGCTTTCAATAACTGCCCACTGCTCCACCTGTGGGTGGATGGGTTAAATGCAGAGAGCAAATTTCACCATTGTATGGGAACATACAATGATGACAATACATAACACATTATTATTATTATTATTATTATTATTTTTATTATCATCCCCTTTTCCACATCTTCATGTCTAAAGACACTGTGTTGCTGCCATGTGATTGGCTGATTAGCTTATTTGTGCTAAAGAGCAGTTGAATAGGTCTGCCTAATAAAGTGGCCTGTGAGTGTAGCTTTTAATTCTAACTGTGGCTTTTTAAAACTTATGTTTCATGTAAACAGTCTGATCTGTGTTAGACTAACAGAGTTGGGAGTGCAGCAACGTAAAGTTCCTCCCGTCAGATCACGAGTTTCATTTCCCGTCTGATTATGTTCACTGGGTCAGCAAGTCATCACAGCTCCAAACCGAAGAGGACTCGAATGGTGAGTAAAATAATCTCCCTTAACTTGGTGAGGAGTATTCTCAGACTTTTGCATCTGGTTTAAATCACAGTAAGTTCGTAAGTTCCATAAGTTCCTGATTCAGCTTCTTTCCTTCAGGCAGCCAATAATTTATTTTTTGGATCATTTTTCTGTTTTCGTCCTTGGAAAATTTTGTCAATATGAAATCTGCCTTTACAAAGTCTCTTAATCTTCACCAGATTTATCAGAGTCAGAGACATTTATTTGTTATTCGCATCTTGTGGTGCATGTGGTGGAACGAGATTATGTATGCAGGGTACCATTTACATCCAACAATAAAATGTAAAAGAAAAACAGTAATAAGATCTAAGATATGAACTAAGAAAAGCATAATCTAAATAATACACTAAGCACTAAAAGCATAAAAACATTATGTCGAATAGCAGCACGAACATGAGTCTGTTTGAGCAGATGAGCACGCTTGAGCACAGCAACATGAAAGATCAGCAGCAACATGATGTGATTTTTCACAGTGATTATCCTGGTTAGATATTAATGAGTCTAACAGCCTCAGTGTAGAAGCTGTTCCTCAGTCTAGTGGTTCTACACTTAATGCTCCTCAAACTCCTGCCTGAGTGGAACGGGGAAAAAGGTGTGTGTGCTGGGTGAGTGTGGTCCTTCACAATGCAGGTGGTCCTCTTCCTGCATCTAGAGGTGTAGATGTCTGTGATGGTGGGGAGGCTGACTCCAACATCTTCTGTGCAGCCTTCTCCAGTCTCTGCAAATCTTTTCTTTCTGCAGCTGTGCAGCCTCCATGCCACACATTGATGCTGGAGCACAGGATGCTCTCCACTGCACACCTGTAGAAGGAGGTGAGGACTGAGCTTCCCAGACCAGCTCGCCTCAGCCGCATGAGGAAGTAGAGTCTCTGATGAGCTTTCTTGATCAGGCTGGTGGTGTTGTTGCTTCAGCTGAGGTTGTCATTCATGTGTACACCCAAGTACTTGTAGCTGGAGACCACTTCCACTGCAGATCCTTTTATGTTCAGGGGGGTGTAGGTGAGTTTGTTCCTTCTGAAGTCCACGATCATCTCCTTTGTCTTCTTCACATTGATGTGAAGGTTATTCTCTCTGCACCAGCTCTCCAGGTGTTCCACCTCCTGCCTGTAGCTGGACTCATCATTGTTTGTGATGCATCCCACCACCGCTGTATCATCTGCAAACTTTACAATGTGACAGCCTGGATGGGTAGCTGCACAATCATACGTGAGCGGAGTAAACCGGAGGGGGCCCAACACACATCCCTGAGGAGAGCCAGTGCTGAGGGTTATGGTGGAGGAAGAGAAGTTGTGGATCCTCACTGACTGTGGTCTGTTTGTTAAGAAGTCTAGTACCCAGTTGCAAATTGAGGAACTTAGTCTTAGAGTGAGTAGTTTGTCCATCAGGGTTTGGGGGATTGAGGTGTTGAAAGCAGACGTGAAGTCCACAAAGAGCATACGGATGTAAGAGTCCTTCTGCTCCAGGTGGGTGAGAGCAGTGTGGACCACAGAGGAGATGGCATCCTCTGTTGATCAGTTCTTGCGGTATGCATACTGATGAGGGTCCTCATTGATGTTGATGGTTGTTTTGATGTGGCTTTATGTTTCTGAAACAGGATTTAAGACTAATATCATTAAAAATAAATTGTGATAGCACAACGTCTGGTGTTCCTTTAAATATATATTTTTCTTTCTGGTTGTGTTTTTGTCAAGCTTTAGAAATGGTTATTTCCTACACAGTTTCTTTTTTTTTTTTTTAATCTTGTTTTTACTTCCATCTTCTTCTTCATCTCAGTGTATTTATTTGGACCTTTTGAACCATGGGAGCTCATCAGAACCTTGCAGTTCTGGTCAGCGTGGCCTCGTTGCTGCTGAATGTCCAATGTGATGTGGGTTGTAAGGGAACCAACGGACATCCGGGAGCGGATGGAACTCCTGGAAGAGATGGGCTGCCTGGAGTGAAGGGACAGAAGGGAGAGTCAGGTAACATATCCCTTCTTAACACTAAAAGGCAATGAAAAAAACTAAATTCTGCAAAATGCTAAAAAAAAAAATTCTGAAAGTAGTAAATCAATGCAAAGAAGCTTAAAGTAACTAACACTTTCTAAAACCTAAAAAATGTCAAATTACAGCTAAGAATCTAGCTACAAGCTAAATGCTGCAGAAAGGTAGCTAAAAAGCAAAGAGCTATTGGTAAGTTCTGGCCATTTTGGTAAAACCTTCAAAATAATGCCTTGCTCAGGGTTTGTGCTGTGAGGGACTGTCAGCTGCTACCACATGAAATTTTAGTTTAGTATCTGGACAGTTGAGCTAATTATAGCTATTTATATGCTAGCTAATCTTGATAAGCTTTGGCAGCCATATTGAATTGTATTGGCTCCACAAAAAAAAGCAGTTGTTGATGTACATCCAAGGTTTTTATTATTTTTGAGTTTTATTAAATCCATTCTGTGGTTCTAGAGATATTTTGCTAACAGACTAACAGATTAAAAAAACATTTAACCTTGAGTTTAGAAATTTACTGATGGTTTTATGAAGGCTGGATGTACGTAAATTAGAATGTATTGATAAATAACAGTACAGCGTTTCATTTACCATTTTTATACAAAATGTTCTCCAGCTGTGCTGGTCGATGGTCCCGTGGATCCAGTCACCCTGTTGGAGCTCAAAGGGGACCAGGGGAGTCCAGGCCTTCCTGGGGTCATGGGTCCTGTAGGATATAAAGGTCAAGTAGGAGCAACTGGTCGTATTGGACAGCCTGGTCCCCCAGGTCAAGCAGGGAAGAACACCGCCTCTGGTAAATGCACACACAGATCCATGATTATTAGGCTAACACAGAAACCATATGGTCTTGTCAGGTGAAGAACATAAACTACAGAGAACCAACAAGATCTCAAAGAACACACAACCTGTCGGAAAACACACAAAACCTGAAGAAAATTAATTAAACATTCTGTTCTGAATACCATACCATACCATACCATACCACTTTATTTATAGAGCACTTAAAACAGCGACAAAGCCAACCAAAGTGCTGTACAGACAAAACAACAGGTAACACACAAAGCAAAATACAAAATGAGGTAAATCAGAATATAGACGTAAAAACGATGCAGATAATGACGATAAACCAGTGTGGAGCATACAGGATCAAAACACAGATCATCTGGTGTTGAAAGCTACTGAATAGTAGTGAGTTTTTAAACGGGACTTGAAAACCGAGAGGGAGGGGGCCTGTCTGACAAGCAGAGGTAACTCGTTCCAGAGTCTTGGTCCTGCTACAGAGAAGGCCCTGTCACCTCTGCGCTTAAGACGAGTTCCTGGAACTGTGAGGAGCACCTGGTCCGCTGACCTCAGGGAACGTGGTGGGACATACGGTTGTAGCAGATCAGAGAGATCGGGGGGCGGAACTGTTCAGTGATTTGTAGACATACATCAGTATTTTTAACTGGATTCGAAAGTGAACCGGTAACCAGTACAGTGAGGCCAAAACTGGTGTAATGTGCTCTCTTTTGCCTGTACTGGTTAAAAATCGGGCTGCTGCATTCTGGACCAGTTGAAGTCGTGCAATGGAGGTTCGACTGATGCCACACAGGAGCGAATTGCAGTAATCAAGCCTAGATGTAATGAATGCATGTATTACTGTCTCCAGGTTATTTTTGGACAATATGGGCTTCGGTTTAGACAGCCGCCTCAGTTGGAAGAAACATGATTTAACAATCATGTTTACATGATTAAGTTTCAGGGAAGGGTCCATTATCATGCCCAGATTAGTGACTCTTTGTTTTTTTGACAGTGTTAGAGCGGAGAGGTCGATGCAGTGGTTTGTGATCGTGTCATTGGGAGGGAACAACATGACTTCAGACTTCTTTTCATTGAAACTTAAGAAGTTTAAAGCCATCCAGTCTCTGATGTCAGTCAGGCAGTTGAGCAGCGGTTGAATCGAGCATGTACCATTGTGTCTTAGGGGGAAGTTAATTTGACAGTCATCGGCATAGAAGTGGAAGGGCATGTTGTGTTTCTGGAAAATAGCACCAAGCGGCAGCAGGTATAAAGAGAACAGGAGGGGACCCAGGATGGACCCCTGCGGAACCCCCCATTTAAGCTCTGCCACTGCTGAACTAAAATCCTTGATGGAGACACAAAAGGATCTGTCAGTGAGGTAGGATCTGAACCAATTGAGGGCTGACCCTGTGACGCCCATCCACTGCTCTAACCTAGCAATGAGGATCTCATGGTCGATGGTGTCGAAGGCGGCTGTGAGGTCCAATAGGACAAGCAGCACAGAATCACCAGTATCTGTGGATCTGAAGATGTTGTTAAAGACCTTCAGCAGGGCAGTTTCAGTGCTGTGGAGAGGTTTAAAGCCAGATTGGAATAGCGCTAAGATGGCTTGACCTTCCAAGAAGCACTTCAACTGGGACTCGACTATTTTCTCTAGTACTTCAGAAACAAATGGGAGTTTGGAGACAGGCCAGAAGTTGGACACGACTGAGGGGTCAAGGTTTGTTTTTTTCAGGAGAGGCTGAACGGCAGCATGTTTAAAGGTTTTTGGCACCACGTCAGTGGATAAACTACTGTTTACTATATCAAGAATGGACGGACCTAGAGTGGGAAAAACCTCCTTTAGTAGTCGAGGGGGGACCACATCAAAGGGGGAACCAGAAGGTTTCAAGCTGCACATGACCTGCTCTAGAGAAGATAGAGTGATGGGTTCAAAATGGTCAAATGGAGCTACAGACTGAGGTGGGATGGATGGATCATGAGTTGGAGGGGAAATGAGAGCCCGGGTGGTCACAATTTTTTCCAAAAAGAAATGCAAGAAGTTGTCGCACAGCTCAGTCGAGGCTTCCAGAGGAGATGGTTCAGTGAGGTGGAGAACAGAGTTTAGGATGGAGAAGAGGACACGTGGGTTGCGAGAGTTTGAGGTTATGATATCAGAGAAGTACTGTATTTGGATTTTGCAGCTTTCACTGTTTCCTGATAACGGCGCCAACTCTCTTTAAGTATTTGAAAAGAGACCTGCAGCCTGTCTTTCCTCCACTTTCGCTCTGCCCTCCTACATTGCTGCCTAACGGCCTTGGTGACATCACTCAGCCAAGGTTCTGCTCTGAGTTTTGATTGTTTTGGTTTTAACAGGTGCAACATGATCCAGTGTCTTTAAGCAGACAGAGTTGAACTGGGATGTCAGCTCCTCAGTGGTGGAGAGAAACACCGGGGGCTGAATTATCAATTCAGAGTTATAAACATCTGTGAAACGTGCGGCAGTGAAATGGTTAATTGCCCGGGTGCTACATGCAGGAATGCACGATTTAGGAGTTAGATGGGGAGGGTGAACTCAAACTGGACTGGCATGTGGTCTGAAAAAACATTATCACCAATAACAAGATTACTAACAGTCACATCATGAGTTAAGTCCAGAGGTACGCTCATAATGGTCTAAATAAGCGACATTAGTGACAGAAAAACGAAGATCCAGAAGCTGTTGTCGGTCATACATGAGTGAATTCATGCCACAGATAAAAAATGAACAAAACAGAAATAATCCGAACACCATCAGCAGAGGTGGATTGCAAGCCATGCACACGGGTGCCATCTTACCAGAAGTCCTGAATGACTATTAAAGTCTGCTGTTGCTTCTTTCGAGCGGACCGCTGCAGCGAGCTAACGGGGAAATCACGGGGAGGTGGGGTGTACATTTACGTGAGTAAAAGTTGGTGCACGAACTGTACTGAACCGGTAAGATGGCGCCCGTGTACATGGCCTGCAATCTACCTCTGACGATACTGTTTGGATTATTTTTGCTTTTTTCGTTTTGTGTCTGGGATATCAACTCGCTGCTTGTGTATGACCGACAACAGCTCCTCGATCTTCGATTGTCTGTTTTTGCTGTCGCTGATTCTGACCATTTTGATCGTGACTCGGGACCCCCCCCCTCTCCCACCCCTTCTGGCAGACGTGCCTGCTTGTTTACGCTGGGCCCCAAGCCTGCCTTCTAGGAGATATCGATCCAGACGCCGGGGAAAACGTGCCGGCCGGCTGGTAAAACTCAAAGCTCTGCGTGGTCAACGTTTCCACAGCCAGCCTCCTACGTGCCCGGACCAGGTGAGTGCTTTTGAACTCGGACATTCCCCTCCCGTTCTGTGTGCGATTGTTTATCGCCCCCCTCGTTCCAAGGACTTCATAAGTGAATTCTCTGATTTTCTGGCTTACATCACACCAAGATATGATCACTTTATTATCGTTGGTGACTTTAATATTCACGTCTGTTGTCAGGAGAAGCCGTTAGTGAAGGACATCCTTGATTTGTTGGACTCATTTAATTTAACTCAACATGTAAATGCTCCCACCCAACAACACGGTCACACTCTGGATCTCATTTTAACACGTGATGTCTCTGTTTGTAATCTGGTAATCGGTGACAACGTTCTTTCAGACCACTTGCCTGTCTTGTTTGATATCATCCCGCCTTGTCCTACTGCTAATTCATGTGATTCTGCACGTACTTCACGCGCCATTAACCGTTTCACTGCTGCACGTTTTACTGAAACTTTTAGCTCTGAGAAGATCGATCAGCTCTCAGTGTCTCTCTCCACCGAGGAGCTAACCTCTCAGCTTAACTCTGTTTGCTTAAATATTCTGGACCGTGTTGCCCCTGTTAAAACCAGGAAAACAAAACTTTTATCAGAACCATGGCTTAATGACGTCACTCAAGCCGTTAGACAGCAGTGTAGGAGAGCAGAACGCAGGTGGAGGAAAGACAGGCTGCAGGTTTTTTTCAAATCCTAAAGGAGAGTTGGTGTCATTATCAGAAGGCAGTTAAAGCCGCCAAATCGAAGTTCTTTTCTGCGATAATTGCCTCAAACTCCCACAACCCCCGAGCCCTTTTTTCCACCCTGAACTCAGTTCTACACCTCAGTGAACCTTCCCCTCTAGAAGCCTCAACTGAGCTGTGTGAAAACTTCCTCCATTTCTTTTCTGAAAAAGTTGCAAACACCCGGGCACTCATTTCTCCACCTGCTCATGATCCGTCCATCCCATCTCATTGTGTTGCTGTTCTGTGCTGGGCCAGAAGATCAACATCATCAGGCCAGGACTCTGCGGTCTACACTCATCTCCAGGCCAGCGGTCACTCTTTCAGGGATGAAGATGTGCACATCCTGGATAGAGAGGAACGATGGTTTGAGAGAGGAGTAAAGGAGGCCATCTTTGTGAAAAGAAACCGTCCATCATTAAACAGGGGTGGAGGCCTACGTGTTCAATTGTCCCCCTCTTGCAATGCTGTGATTGCTAGTATCACTCAGCCCTCTGTGAATAGTACACAGCCATCAGTGTGCTAATGATCCATTGTTAGGCTGATGGTCCTTCTTGAGCATGTGATCAGCTGGTTTTGGTTGTCAGCAGCAAAACTGGTTGATCCACTCTGAGAAGGTGCTATTTAAGAGACTGAGCTGAAAACAGCACCTCAGACTGAAGAAGTCTCTCGGACGAGAGACGAAACGTTTCTACATTTTTTTGTTGATTTGCTTTGTTTTGTTTTTTTGAATGTCCAGAGGACCAGATTTAACTTTTTTAGATTTTTCTACCTGGATTATTGAGCATGCATCAGGTTAACCAAAACTGGTTCGGTGGATTGGACCCGGTGTTACACCACACTCTGTGACCTGCAACAGTGCAACTCCGCCCCCTACGGTCATACGGTGGTCACATAATATGACGTCACTATGGATACTCGATGTTAAATTTTTAACCTTGATAGATGTCCTAGCAATCGATGTGTAGATTACTCGAGTACTCTGTTAATGCCCTACTCTACAGTGACTGGTCTGAATGACTATCGGCCAGTGGCCTTCACCCCGATAGTCGCTAAATGCATCGAAAATCTGGTCATGACCCACATCTAAACAACCATCAACATCAACGAAGACCCTCATCAGTATGCACACCGTGAGAACCAATCAACAGAGGATGCCATCTCCTCTGCGGTCCACAGTGCTCTCACCCACCTGGAGCAGAAGGACTCCTACGTCTGTATGCGCTTTGTGGACTTCATGTCTGCCTTCAACACCATGATCCCCCAAACACTGATGGACAAACTATTCACACTAGGACTAAGCCCATCCATTTGCAACTGGGTACTAGACTTCTTAACAAACAGACCACAGTTAGTGATGATGCACAACTTCTCCTCCTCCACCATAACCCTCAGCACTGGCTCTCCTCAGGGATGTGTGTTGAGCCCCCTCCTGTTTACTCTGCTCACGTATGATTGTGCAGCTACCCATCCAGGCTGTCAAACTGTAAAGTTTGCAGATGATACAGCGGTGGTGGGATGCATCACAAACAATGATGAGTCCAGCTACAGGCAGGAGGTGGAACACCTGGAGAGCTGGTGCAAAGAGAATAACCTTCACATCAATGTGAAGAAGACAAAGGAGATGATTGTGGATTTTGATTGTCTGTCTGTCTGTCTAATCAACAGGTTCATCAGTATTATCGGTAAAAAGGGATTATTAAAGGCGTGATCATTGTTAAGATTGAGAATCTATATCCTTAGCATCCAGTGCTTCGACAACGTCATTAAAAAAACTTCAGCAAAGCAGTCATTGTGCTGTTTTTTTCCTGAAACCAGAAAGGGTGAAAATGAAAAGGTGTGGTTTACTGAAGAATGCCTTGTAGGAGGGATGTGATTTGAAGATGTCATCTGAAGCTCAATTTTAGATTTTTTTAGAAATTTAGAAATTAAAATGTTGAAGTTGTCTCTTGTTTTTTTTTTTTTTTTCAGGACAAGATCATTCTAACGAGGCAGCTCAATATTCAGCTTTTTCTGTCATCAGGACTGTGAGCAGCTATCCATCCATCAACCAGGTTCAGTCTGATGAACATCACCCGTCTCTGTCTCCTCTCTGCATCCTGTCCAATTAAAAAAAAAAAAGGTTTCCAGAAAAGAGCGACTCGCCAATTGGTGATCTTTATCTCAGCTTTGTGTGAGCTGAATCTGCTTAGCACAGCACTGCTGGATCATGTAACTCAAAAACACCTAAAATATAGTGTAAAACCAACAAACGATCAGTATACGAACTCTAACAAAAAATTTAAGGAATATAAAAAAGTTTATAGCAAATGCAATTCATATAAAGGGGTTAAATTCACTCTAAGCAGAGCATATTTTTAAGTGTTCTATCCCAATCAGGCCGGGATCTGATTTTTTTTTTTCTACCCTTAGCTTAGCATGGCTTCTGGTTTTATCACTTGCATTGTGTCAAATGTTTAGTTATAACACTGTGTCGTGTAACGCTAAAAGTACATGTATCAAATGTTTTACTATGTTGGCTCTGGAGGAATTAGCGTCAGAAGCATCTGTAATGTGGAGGGACACACACCATTGTGAAAAAAATTGTACAATAGTGTGAAAAAAGCGACATTTTATCTAGATTTCCTTTAATTCCACACATTTAATGCATGTTTCTCACCAAGTTTGTATAAATTCAGCTGTGGGTTTGTAAAGACATTTCCACTTTAATCCACTTTAACACACAACGTCAGGTTGGCACTATTTGTGTTTATAGAGAAATAAAAAATATCACCAATAGACTTTTTGTGTTCAACACTACTCGTCTATTTCTCACAAAGCTAGAGGACAAGGTGTGAGGTTTTAGAGATATTTCAACTTTATTGAACCTTAACACACAGTGTCTTACAGTGTCACACCTTTACTGGTATCTTACTGCTAAGCTAAGATGCTACAGACGTAGCGCTCCACTTCTTTCAAGCATCCTACTTACCATGTATATGATATATTTTTATGATCCTAACCCCCCTTCCAACTGCCCGCATTAAGCTTGCTAAGCTGGCAAACAAACAACACAGAGGTGTCTCTAACTCCTCCTGTGAGCACCACCTCCTGTGAGCATTCTGCTGTGGCAGGAGATGCAGAGGAGAAACACTGGCTGCTGGAGAGTTGTAGGGAACTGGAAAACCTGGAGTGAACTTTTAGTGGTTTGAGTATTCTCTTATTAATCAAGTGGAATGGATTTGTTCATGAAGAAACAGAAACAGTGCAGACTGAACTAATGTTTCATGGTAAATGTGGGGGGACACAAATCCCCTTCATATACAATAGTTGAAATGCCTATGTCTGGAGGAGAGGCTGTCTGAGCTGGAAGCTCGACTCTGTGCTTTTGAAAAACCATTAAATAGCCAGGCGCCCGTAGGCAACACAAGGCCACTGATGCTAGCTCACGTTAGCAGTTAATTCAATTCAATTCAGTTTATTTTTAAAGCGCTAAATCACAACAAAGTTGTCTCAGGGCACTTTACAGGAACATATTAGAAACCAGAGTTAAGCTGGGCGATGACCCAAGGTAAACTAAATGCTAAAACTAGGTCCCTGGTTCACCATGGACCCGATCACGTTTTGAATAACGTTTCAAAAGTGTTTTCTCCTGTTCAAAATCTCATTTTAATTCAATTCAGTTCATTTATATAGCACCAAGTCACAACAGAGTTATCTCAGGTCACTGAACAGAAACATTCATATATAAAAAAATAATAAATTAACACTATTTATCTGAGGAGCAGACTGCTTTGAATTTAACTCCATCACAGAACTCTCATCTTGAACAAGTATTAAGGCAACAGTGGAAAGGAAAAACTCCCTTATGCAGAAGAAACCTTTAACAGAACCAGGCTCAGGACAAGCTGCTTCAACCGGCTGGGTGGAGAAGAACAGGAAGGAGGAACAGATACACAATGGCAGGTCAAGAATTGCATGTTCAGATAGAAATAGTATTCTGTGTAGGTGTAGGCGGTAGAAAAGAGAGCTTTAACGTCCTTTTCAGGGACACCACCAAGTCATTGGTTCAGGTATGTTGACGACACCTGGGTTAAAATTAAATCTCAGGAAGTCCAACATTTTACTGACCACATCAACTCTGTGGATAAATACATCAAGTTCACACGAGAAGATGAAAAAAATGGCAGGTTGGCTTTCTTGGACTGTGAGGTCTCAGTCTCTGATAGAGGACATTTGCAAACTGAGGTGTACCGCAAACCCACCCACACAGACCAGTATTTGCAGTTTGACTCCCATCACCCTTTGGAGCACAAGTTAGGAGTCATCAGGACTCTGTACCACAGAGCAAACAGCATCCCCACTATCTCAGGAGCCAGGCAGAAGGAGAAATCTTACACAAGACAGGCTCTAGAGCAATGTGGATATCCTAACTGGGCCTTCCTGAAAGCAGAGAAGAAACCCAAACAGGACTCCAGTCAGCCAACAGGTGAAAAGGAGGAACCCAGACCCAGACCAGTGGTCATTCCGTATGTTTCCAGAGTATCAGAGAAACTGAGATGTTTATTTTCTAAACACAATGTCCCAGTGGCTTTTAAACCCCAAAATACATTGCGGCAATGACTGGTTCATCCCAAAGATCCAGTCCCCCGGCACAAACAGAGTAATATTGTGTATGCTGTTCAGTGTCAGGAGGGCTGTGATCAGTCTTACATCGGGGAAACTAAACAGCCACTGGCCAAAAGGATGGCCCAGCACTGAAGATCAACATCATCAGGCCAGGACTCTGCAGCCTACACTCTTCTCCAGGCCAGCGGTCACTCTTTCAGGAATGAAGATGTTCACATCCTGGATATAGAGGATTCCTGCTGGATTCCTTAGGTAGAGAAATTTACTAATTGGCTTTTATGTATGTGAATGTTCATGTAAAATGCCCTGAGACAACTTTGTTGTGATTTGGCACTATATAAATAAACTGAATTGAATTGAATTGAGAGGAACAATTGTTTGAGAGAGGAGTAAAGGAGGCCATCTTGTGAAAAGAAATTGTCCATCATTAAACAGGGGTGGAGGCCTCCGTGTTCAACTGTCCCCCTCTTACAATGCTGTGATTGCTAGTATCACTCAGCCCTCTGTGAGTAGTAAACAGCCATCAGTGTGCTAATGATCCATTGTTAGGCTGATGGTCCTTCTTGAGCATGTGATCAGCTGGTTCTGGTTGTCAGCAGCAAACTGGTTGATCCACTCTGAGAAGGTGCTATTTAAGAGACTGAGTTGAATACAGCACCTAAGACTGAGGAAGTCTTTCGGATGAAAGACGAAACGTTCTACATTTTTGTTGTTGTTTTGCTTTGTTTTGTTTTTTGAAAGTCCAGAGGACCAGATTTAACTCTTTTTATATATTTTTTTACCTGGATTATTGAGTATGCATCAGGATATTCAATTCAATTCAGTTTATTTATATAGCGCCAAATCACAACAAAGTTGTCTCAGGGCACTTTACAGAAACATTCACATAAAAGCCAATTAGTAAAGTTCTTTATCTAAGGAATCCAGCAGACAAGTTGAATCGGCTTCGTTGCCGTCTCCCATCCTGAGCAAGCACAGTGGCAACATCCATCCATCCATCCATCCATCCATCCATCCATCCATCCATCCATCCATCCATCCATCCATCCATCCATCCATCCATTTATTTTCTTCCGCTTATCCGGGGTCGGGTCGCGGGGGTAGCAGCCTAAGTAGGGAGGCCCAGACTTCCCTGTGGCAACAGTGGAAAGGAAAAACTCCCTTTTTAAAAGGAAGAAACCTCCAGCAGAACCAGGCTCAGGACAAGCGGTCATCTGCTTTGACCGGCTGGTTTGAGAGGACAGGAAGGAGAGACAGACGAACATAGAATGGTAGGTCCAGATATAGGTCCAGGTGTATCTGAAAGCCAAAAACAAACACATGTAGAATAGATAGAAAAAATAATTACAAATACAAAACAGGTTGAGCAGAGTAAGTAAAGACAGTAGCAGAGTGAAAATTGTGGTCAGTTTGTCTTCCAGCAGTCTAAGCCTATAGCAGCATAACTAAAGGACAGCTCAGGAAACCCAAGCCGACCCAAACTATAGGATTTAGCAAAAAAAAAAAGTCT
This sequence comes from Nematolebias whitei, assembly GCF_014905685.2. Taxonomy (NCBI): domain Eukaryota; kingdom Metazoa; phylum Chordata; class Actinopteri; order Cyprinodontiformes; family Rivulidae; genus Nematolebias; species Nematolebias whitei. Next base: position 52,868,721 of record NC_056504.1, read on the forward strand.
TAAGCCTAGTTTTAAAACTGGACAATGTGTCAGCCTCAAGGACAGAGATTGGAAGTTGGTTCCACAAGAGAGGAGCCTGATAACTGAAAGATCTGCCTCCTATTCACCCAGTGGTTAAACGACAACATACGGCTAAACATGTCATCGCTGGTCAGGTTGGGGAGGGTGCCGGAGAAAACTACAGAGTCCTACATGGTTTTAGCAAAGTCACACACCGAAGCAACATTAATTTTAGTGACCTCCAATTGGCATAACCGGGTGTCATTACCGCCGACGTGAGTAACAATCTTACCGTATTTAGCCTTAGCCTTAGTCAGCAGTTTCAAATAAGATTCTATGTCGCCCTCTCTGGCCCCCGGAATGCATTTGACTATGGCCGCTGTAGTCCCTAAAGCCACGTTTCGGACTATGGAGCTGCCAATAACCAGGGTCTGCTTCTCAGCAGGTGTGTCACTGAGCGAGGAAAATCTATTAAAAATGTGAACGGGTCGGTGGTGAACTGGGGGCTTAGCCTTAGCACTACGCTTGCTCCGGACCGTCACCCAGCCGGCCTGGGGTCCCGGCTGCTCGGGGTCTGCTGGAGGACCGCTAACGGGCGCTAGCCTTTGTGGTTTTGTTCTTTCTACGGGGACCTGGCTAGCTACTGGTTTTTCTACAGCACGGAGCCGAGCTTCCAGTTCAGACAGCCTCTCCTCCAAAGCTACCATAAGACTACATTTGTTACATGTATCATTACCCCTAAAGGAGGCAGAGGAGTAACTAAACATCTGACACACGGAGCAAGTGAAAACAGAGGAAGCAGGGAGAGAAGCAGCAGCCATGCTAAGCTAACGCTAGCAAGAGCTAACAGAGCCAAATACACCAATAAAAACCGAGAAGTGTTGAAAGATAAGAGGTGTTTTAAGCACTATCCAACAGAAAAACTACTGTATTAAGTGTGTTTGTGAACTAGAATGAAAAACTGTGCAAAAGACAGATAAATCCAGAAAACACTGACGACTCGAGCAAACAATTCACTCGAGCTACCAACAGACAAACAGAAAGTGATATCATCAGAAAATGTTCACATGTGGCGTCCATTTGCTTCTGCAGGAAACAGGTGTTGAAATCCGAGAGCAGATCTGGATTAACAAATTCAAATTAATTTAAATGTTTGGCCTTCTCAAAGCGAGCCTTTTTATTCTGAGCATGCATCAGGATATTTTACTGTTCAGTCATTATTTTGCAGCACTGACCTGCCACGGAGGTGCAATCTGAGCTCTGCATCTGGCGCCGTGTTGGAGCACCTGCATCTGGGTTTGGATGATTTGTAGTCAGCGGCTTATTCAGATCATTTATGGACCGGGTAAAATTCTCCAAGGCCTGTTTGTTTTTGTAGGATCCATGCCACATTTTTGGAGAATGTTAAAGAATGTCCACATGCATAAAGGCACGAGAAAAAAAAAGACAAATAAAAGAAAACTTGTCCTGGAGCAGTTCGTACAAACCATGAGCCTGTTTGATTGACACGCTGTCCCAAGTTTGATCTTTATAGATATTTTCAAAGCATGCCTTCAGGTTTTCTTCCTGTTCAAACATAGTGTGTACCGTGCAGCTCTTGAAGTTCCACCGCGTTTGGCCCGCTTCTGGAATCCTCCTGCTGCACACTTCATCCAGGACAGCAGTTCTTTTAGGGGACTTAGAAAAAAATGTTCCAAAAGCGGAAAGATTAGCAAAAAAAATTCTGACAGGTGTAAGCGATGAGCATGCCTGTTGAATGATCAGGTTTAACTGATGGGCATAACAGTGCACAAAGTGCGCACGAGGAAAGGTTTCCTGCAGCCTAGTCTGCAAACCAGAGGATGTGCCACTCATCACTGCAGCTCCATCATAAGTCTGGGTAATTAGTTTATTTTCCAGTTTAAATGAGTGACCGAAGACATGTTGGTGTAACTAGCTTTCCAACACTGACAGTTTAGGGTGAAGCATGTGGGCAGTGCGGCGTGGCGAACTAAGACGTAACGCCATTGCCGTTTGTTTTGCTCTGAATTCCACAGATTTGAGACAAGGTGCAACAAAATCAGTTTGATCGATCATTATCCACCCCTTGAACAGGAATTCACGATAAGTGGCCAATAGCCTCCACAGCGCCCCCTAGAATATTTTTAAACCTCAGCCCCAAGCCAATTTATGACCGATAATTCAAAACTCAGTGAACAACTGTATCTTCTCAGGACCTATGAAAAAGTCTCTTGGAGCCCTGGTCCAAACTCAACAGGAAGTCAGCCATTTTGGATCAAAGTGTCATTTTTGGGCATTTCTAATTGCGAGTTTTAATGAACTCCTCCTAGGGATTTTGAAGGATTGCCTTCAAACTTGGTTAATATGCCCTTAAAACATTGGGGAGTAAAAGTTATCAAAAGCTTGCTTTTTTGTATATGTTAAAGGGGCAGGACCAGGCCGCAAATTTGAACTTCACGCGGTTAATTTCCAAAAGCTATAACTTTCACATTGAAAGACCGAAATGCACCAAACTTGGCATGAGTCATCACTGTTGAATCCAACGATCCTCTGTGGTCATATTCTGACTTAATCAAAGCCCCGCCCCCTCAGAACAGGAAGTCACTTTTTTTACTTGGAATGCACCCTCTTTGACACCCTTGACCTAATCAGGATGATCCTGTGTTAGAAGACATAACAAGTTGGTCTGACTTGATTTAAATTACAAACAGTTTTAGCTGGAGGATGTGGGCGCCGTGGCGTGACAAATTAAGAAGTGACGCCGTTGCAATAAGTATGGCTCTAAATTGCACAGATTTGAGCCGAGGTGCACCAAAATCACTATGATAGATCATTATCCACCCCTTGAACAGGAATCCATGATAAGTGGCCAATAACCTCAGCAGTGTCCCCTACATTATTCCTACAGTTATATCTAAGTGTTACATCATCCGATCTGCACCAGATTTATTGTGTGTCATCAGTGAGCACTTCTAGACACATTGGCATTGTTGATTCATGACATGACTTAAGCCCCACCTACTCAGAAAAAAACTGTTGCTTATTGGATGACTCTTCCAGCTTCGCAAGCTTCGCTTTCAAGAGAGACCTGTTTAGGGAGCTGATGGTGGGGGTTGAGGGCCTTGCTCAGGGGTCCAGAGTGGGGCAAATGAGGGTGGAGGCAAGCATGAGTGTTTCATCTTTTCTACCCACATTTTGATGTTGACGGTACCAGGAGTTGAACCTACAACTTTCCCATCACAGGCCCATCTTCTCTAACCTCTGTGTCACCACACCCCCCTGTAATGGTTGCTGCCTGAGATGTGCACTGATGTATTCTGTCAGTGAATCTGTGAGCTGGTCTATGGGGGGATGGGGGGGATGGCTGTTGTGTGACGTGCTGAACTGCTCACACCTCAAAAACAGTAGTCAGGCTTGGCTCCAGAGGAGGGACAGGGGAGAACCCCCATCAGTGATGGGTCCACGGGTAGGGACATGTGCTCTCAGCTTCAGCGGATCGACGGCTGCTCCCAACAGGTACATTGTCACGGCTAGAACAGAGGCCAGATTGGGTCTTAGCAGCTGGAGTGCAGGGTGGCAAACTTTCCTGCCAAGTCAACTGGAATTGGAAGAGCTAATGACTTTGGCAGAGTCAGGTCTAGCAGTCGCCGCTTTTTGAATTATGTCGGGCAGAACATGTATGAGTGCAGCAATCATGGGGGGATCCATCTGTCGATGACAGCTCTGTCTACAGCCCTCTAACTGAGAGGGGGGAAGCAAAGCTGCTAGCTAACTCCTTGATGGTGACAGAAAGTCCGAAAACCTGCCTAGTGTCAAAAAAGTTGAGAGCCGACCTGTGTGTTCTGCCCTGAGGCAGCATACACATATGGCATGCAGATCAGAGCTGAGATGTATCATTGTCCTGCCAGTTGGCATAGGCAAATGACTCCACTGGTCATCTTCTTAACTTTGGTTTTCTTATGTTGCTTACTGCTGAAGACAAAAGGGGAGCCTAACCCCGGTCTCAGGGCAATTTATACTTACCAGGGGTGGGGCCCATCTAGCAGGTGGGCATGGACAAAAGTTTTCAGTGCTATGCACTGAATGCGGGGATAAACCCACTAGCTATAGCTTAAAGTCACCATCACCTTGCCTTCATACATCTCCTCCTACATGTCTCTGCGTGAGTGCAGCTACGGAGTGCGCTCTCAGGACATTATTACCTGCAGTGTTCCCTCAATGAGGACTGAACTAGGCAAAAGGGCCTTCTCCTATTACGCTCCTGTTTCCTGGAATATCTTACAAAAAGATTTGAAGCTCTCGACCTTGACCTCTCTAAGTGTCTTTAAGAATCTGTTGGACACCTGGCAGGGTCCAATGCTGACATGTTCCTGTTGTTAGTTTTCTACATTTGTCTTGGAATCTAGCTGTTTTTTGTTTTGTTACCTTTTTCCTTTTAGCCATCCTATTTGTTAAAAAAAAAACAAAAAAAAACTGTAGTATGCTTTTTTATAAGTGTTTATTGTTGTTGCTGTTGTCCATTGTTGTCATCTTTCTTTGTTGAAATCAGGTCTCTCTTGTAAATGAGTCCTCGAGGCTCAATGGGATTTACCTGTATAAATAAAGGTTGATTGATTGATTGATCACCATGGTTGTATAAAGCGCTATAGAAATAAAATAATTAAAAAAGGGTGAAGCCGATACGTAATAGAACTTATTGTTCTATATTTTCCTTACAGAACACTTTGCTCTCAGACAGCAGGATTATTTGTGGTTCCTAGAATTTCCAAAAGCAGAATGGGAAGATGACCTTTCAGTTATCAGGCTCCTTTCTTGTGGAACCAACTTCCAGTTTCTGTCTGTAGGGCTGACACATTGTCCAGTTTTAAGACTGGGCTTAAGATGTTCCTTTTTGATAAATCCTACAGTTAGGGTTTGCTTATTATGTTGCCATAGGCTAAAACTACTGGAGGACAATCTGACTTCATTTCCTTAAATTAATTGTTAAATTAGAATAGTTTTCATTTGATATTATTTCTATATTAACATGTGATTCTCGACCCACCATTGTGTATATGTTCGTCCTTCCTGTTTCTCTCAATTCCAGCTGGTAGAAGCAGGTGGCTGCTTGTTCTGAGTATGGTTCTGCTAAAGGTTTCTTCCTCACAATGGAGTTTTTCCTTTCCACTGTTGCCTTCATGCTTGCTCAAGATGAGAGTCTGCGATGAAATTAAACTCAAAGCAGTTTTCTCCTCAGATAAATCATGTTTTTTTGTTTTGTTTTTTGAATGTCCAGAGGACCAGACTTAACTTTTCTTTTTAGATTTTTCTACCTGGATTATTGAGCATGCATCAGGATATAGATCATGTTAATTTACTTTATATGTATATAAATGTTTCTGTTCAGTGCACTGAGACAACTTCAGTTGTGACTTGGCCCTATAAAAATAAACAGGATTTAATTTAATTTAGGACCTGTGATGGACTTGCGACCCATCCAGGGTGTACCCCGCCCCTCGCACAGTGATTGCTGGACATGGGCACCGGCGACCCCTGTGACCCAAAATGGAACAAGCGGGTAAAGATAATGGATGGATGGATGGATGGATGGATAATTTAATTTAATTGAACTTTACATTAATCCTTCCTCATATCTTCTCTCTGTACAATTTTACATTTACTCAGCTGCTTTTATAAGCAGGAGAAAAACTGTTTGTATTTGAAGACTGTGGACAAAGATTTAGTCAGAAGAGTAATTTAAACAAAGACTTGAGCATCCAACGAGACAGAAGTCATCTGAATGTGATCTTTGTGGGCAAACATTTAGACAAAGACAAAGTGGAATTTAAACACACATGATTATCCCCACAGTACAGAAATCCATGATATACCAAATACATACATGTGAAGAGAGTGGACAAAGATTTAGCTGCAAGATATGTTAAAAAAGATTGAATGAGAAAAGATAGAATAAAGATAGAAAAGATTGAAAATATTCTCTCCACATAAACGTTCTGGTTTTCCCACAGTCGAAACCCAATGGCGCTCTCCTCTCAATACCCACACTCGTACAAATACTCACAGCAGCTTGTATACTTTTCAGTTGCTGTGTGCTGGGTTTTTAGCTTAAGGAAACTTGATAAAATGAAATAGAATTGCTCCAGGAGGACAACAGCACATTGTGCGTATGGTACCTGTAACAGTGACTCAAAGTATGGCCATCTTTCTCATATGTGATGGGTATATTTCATCACTTTTCCCAAGCAGAAGACACAGCCAGAGAAGTCTGATCATTGGATTAGAGCAAAGGGACAAGCTGGATTTGACATTAGTACATAATAATACGACACACAAATTTTAAACATCAGCGGTACCAAAATCCACACTTTTTTATCAGTTCCATCCATTTTTCAGTCTGTCGAAGACCTTGACACTCCAGCCAATGTTTCAACTTAACGATTGTGTATTTAGTGATGTCACACATGTCCAGGTTCATACTGGGAACGTATTTTTCTGTTAAAGTTAAACAACTGAATCTGTGTTGAAGCCATGCCATTGTCTTAATATCTGGGTCACTGTGAGGGGCGGTGGTGGATTATCTATGCAAATGATTTGCATGGCATCATGAGTGGAGATAACCCTAACCATTGGCTTTCAGTGTCCAAAACTTACTTTTATCACGTTAAGATTTATGCAAAAAATACAGGATCAATTTATTAGGCCTTCGCGAAGGCCTATTGTAATTTTGTAGATGAACAGATGCTCAGATATATTCATCAATTAACACGGATTCCTCATTTTTCTGAACTGAATAAAACGTGCATTGAATTTAATGAAATGCAAACGTGAGACGTCATTTATATTTGACCCATCAAAATGAATGCGGTCATTTATTTACAGAATCAAAGTTTAACATCAAACATTTACATTAATTTGGCAAATTATGAAAATAACAACATAAGCAATCAATCAGGAAAAATCATACGGCCATGATTTTTCCGTTGCGTCACCACAGACATTTATGAAAACTGTACAATTATGATCTTTTACCCACACGGATGTGGATGAGCACTT
>NC_056504.1:52875873-52881010 GCF_014905685.2 Nematolebias whitei
ACACAGACATTTCTAAATTATCTGGAAGAATATCTACTTGATAGAAGAGTTTAAAGATGGGAAAGAAGTTTAGAGGGAGTAAGATGGTGTTTGAGGGAGTGTTGACAGAACGGCACTCTCCGGGCTTTCTTCAGCTTTTCCTTACAGTACACTTAGGTGGTGAAATCGACTCTTTTACCTGGAGATGTCTCAGGCGAGATTCCGTTTAACGCACCCCTTCAGCGTCTCCGTAGGATGCTGTTACTCGTCCGGAGTAGTGGCGAGATTCTGTCCCTCACAGCACCGGTTCAGTGGAAAATGTTATAATCCCATGAAACTCGGAAGAGCTCTGTTGTCATGTCAGGATCTTCCCGGCTCCCAGAACTGGGCTTCTCCGCACAGAACTGAACAGAACTGAACTCCACCGAACCGAGTAGAACCCTCACAGAACTGGTTAGACCAGGAAGTACCGACATTTTAAAGAGCTCTTTTCCCGGTTCATCTGGGAGTATTCCCATTGGCCAGAACCGACCAGACGGGGTGTGTTTTGTGACGTAAAAGGTTAGAATGCAGCAAGAATTGTTATGGAACAGATCAGAAACGTTCTCACAGACAGAGAGTTTTGTTTTGGCGAGTTTCAGAAACAGGTGCCAAAACCCCCTCTGTTGACGTCTGAGAGGATATAAACAAGACAGTTGTTCCAACGCATGTCTGCTTTGACTCCTGACCCTGGAACGCACACTTGCATGAGAATTAAAAATCATTACACAGTTAATAAAATTGATGAGTTCACTGCAACATCTAAAATGGTTTGAACTAAGACACTTTGATTATCAACATCTGTAAAATAGTAATGATAATAAAAAAGAGAGTGTTCTTTCACTTGATTATCAAGAAAGAGAGTCTCAGGATGGGTGAACCTGTATCTCTGGATTCAAATCAATGAAATGACAGTTTCTGTCCCACAAGGTTCTTAAGGTCAAGGGTTTTGACCTTAGGCTTAGTCGTGACACCAGATTAAGTTCACTACAATTTTGCAGTTTATTCTTCTTCTTGGGTCGAAAGAAACGCTAATTTAGAGGCCTTAACATGTCCCAAAACTCACCAAACATTACCAAAAATTTTCCCCTGCGTGAAATTTTTGTTTTGTAATGGAATCAAAAGTGGGCGTGGCCGAACTGTTCCACAGCACCCCCTATCGTGAGATATGACAACTGGTAAGTTGTAGAGAGCTGACATTTGGTACATAGGTACAACCCACTGAAACAAGAAAAAAGTATCTTGGAGGTATTCCCTAAACCCAACAGGAAGTTGGCCATTTTGGGTCAAAGGGTCATTTTTGGCCATTTTTCTCTTCTCATACATGGCAAATTTGAACTCCTACTCCTAGGGATTTTGAGCGATTGCCTTCAAACTTGGTGGATATGCCCTTAAGACATTGGGGAGTAAAAGTTATCAAAAGATTGCGTTTTCGTTTATGTTAAAGGGGCGTGGCCAGGCCTCAAAATTGGGCTTCACACCATAAATGTCCAAATGCTATAACTTTCACATTGAAAGACCTAAATGCACCAAACTTGGCATGACTCATCCCTGTTGGATGTCCAACGATCCACTGTTGTCATATTGTGATGTCGTCAAAGCCCCGCCCCCTCAGAACAGGAAGTTTCTTATTTTAATTGGAATGTGCCTTCTTTGACATCTTTGACCTAATCAGGATGATCCTGTGTTAGATGACAGATAAGATGGTTTGAAAACGACAAAGAGTTATAGCTGGAGGATGTGGGCGTGGCGGCGTGGCGAATTAAAAAGTGACGCCGTTGCAATACGTTTGGCTCTAAATTGCACAGATTTGAGCACAGGTGTACCAAAATCACTATGATCGATCATTATCCACCCCTTGAACAGGTTTCAATGATAAGTGGCCAATAGCCTCCACAGCGCCACCTACATTCTTCCTACAGTTATATCTCAGTGATGCAACATTCGATCTGAACCAGATTTTTAGTGCGTCATTAGTGAGCATTTATGGACACATTGCTTTTGTGGTTTAACATATGACTCAAGTGTGCCCCCTAGATTATTTAATCAGTTATATCTTAGTGATGTATCATCCGATCTGCACCAAATTTATGGTGTGTCATTATTGAGCTCTGATGGACACATTATATTGTTGTTTAATATTTGACTCAAGTGCGCCCCCTACATTATGCAAACTGTTATATCTCAATGATAAATCATCCGATCTGCACCAGATTTTGGGTGCGTCATTAGTAAGCACTTTTGGACATATTAGTTTTGTGGTTTAACATAAGACTCAAGTGTGCCCCCTATATTATTTAATCGATTTTATCTCAGTGATATGTCATCCGATCTGCACCAAATTTTAGGTGTGTGATTAGTGAGCACTTATGGACACATTGGTCTTGTTGTTTTACTTTTGACTCAAGTGTGCCCCCTACATTATTCAAACTGTTATATCTCAGTTATATATTGTCCAATCTGTACCAGATGTATTGTGTGTGACCAGTGAATCATTCTGCACACATTGGGTTTGTTGTTTAACATTTGACTCCTGAGTGCCCCCTAGGTTATTCTACAAGTTATATCTTAGTGATGTATCATCTGATCTGTACCAAATTTATGGTGTGTCATTATTGAGCACTGATGGACACATTGGTTTTGTTGTTTAATATTTGACTCAAGTGCGCCCCCTAGATTATTCAACCTGTTATATCTCAGTGATATGTCATCCGATCTGTACCATATTTTGGATGCGTCATTAGTGAGCATTTCTAGACACATTGGTATTGTTGTTGAATATTTGACTCAAGTGCGACCCCTAGATTATTCAAACTGTTATATCTCAGTGATATATCATCCGATCTGCACCAGATTTTTGGTGCATCATTAGTAAGCACTTATGGACAATTAGTATTGTTTTTTTAACTTTTGACTCTAGAGCGCCCCTACATTATTCCAACAGTTATATCTCAAGAATACATCATCTGATCTGCACCAGATTTTTGTGGCGTCATCTGTGAGCATTTCTAGACACATTGGTATTGTTGTTTAACATTTGACTCAAGTGCGCCCCATAGATTATTCAAACTGTTACATCTCAGTGATATATCATCCGATCTGCACCAGATTTTTGGTGCATAATCGGCGAGCACGTCTAAACACATTGATATTGTGGTTTAACATATGACTCAAGTGCGCACCCTCTCATACTGATATGGCGGAAGACAATTGCAAAGTTTAGGCATATGCACACCCAGGTGGACGCGTGCGGGAATGGCACAAGAACGTTGACAATGGTGACAGGGAGGCGTCGCTGGAGCTCCCGCGGTCGCCGTAAGGCCGGAGCGGCGCTTTGCTGCGAGGGCCTTCAACGCTGCTTGCAGCTTTAATTGTAATTGTTATTTTTAGTGTAAATAATATTGTTTGTATTTAACTCTTCCACTTTGTTTGTTTCAGAAAATAACCTTCCAGACTGCTGTGGTCAACAAACCTGGTGATTTCAACACAAACACAGGTGACTTCACCTGCAGGATACCTGGGGTTTATTATTTCACCTTCCACTCTGTTGCCAAGGTAACACACCTGCTGTGTGTCTTTATGCCAAGAAACATAAATATGTCCCATTTATTGATTGCCTGTTAATAACTTTTAGTCAAATGTGGGGGGGAGGGAGACTGAGTATAACATAAGTTTAAATATTTGACCAGAACAGTCAAAATGAACACAGTTTAAAATTCTGGCATGAAAGGCGGTGGGTGGTATGCATTCCTGTAAAGAATGCCAGGTCTGTAATAGCTGTGGTGTGTCTGCAGGCCAGCATGTGCCTGGGTTTGGCGAGCGACTCGCTGGAAAACAAACTGGTATTCTGTGACTACAACAACAACAGGCGCTACGAACAGGTGAGTGTTCATGTCAGAGGTCAGGAGCAAGAACCATGTTGAAAAAAATCTAATGTCCTGATGGGATTACCTGCATTGTGTTTCAGATGCTGTCAGGTGGAGCAGTCCTACAGCTGACTGCAGGAGAAAGGGTCTGGCTCGAGTCCTTTAAAGAAATGCAGACAGAAGATGACAAACAAGACAGCCAAGAAAAACAGATCATCTTCAATGGCTTTCTGCTCTTCTCAAATCCAGAATAAACTTCTGTAGGCTTCTATAAATCTTGGATTTCAATTCATGTTTCTGAGAAACATTTACTGTTGTTTGGGACTTTGGGATTTAAATTTTTTTTTTCCTTCATTCTGACTCCTGTAAACCTTCATTAAGTGCTGGCTCTAAATTAAAGTTGATATTTAGCCCGATATTAAGGTTTTGATGAACAATTTGTTGTGATTTCAGTTTTCGTAACAGTTCATCTTTTAAAGTAGTTTTATCTGAATTGCATTTTTTAAAACAAACAAGTTAAAGGAACTGAAGAAATGCACATCTCCCTTACAAAACAATTATAGATTAAAATTATTCAGTATGATCAATTTTGACTTGGATTTGTACTGTTTTGCTGCCTTGGCCTCAGGATTTAGTCATATGTTTCCAACTGGTGGTGATGTGTAGCTGAATGTGTGAGAGAAACCAGAACATCATCTGTATCTTAACAAAACTGAAACTTTTTAGTTGATGTTGAGATGCAAACAAGTTTGTTTTCCGTTTGTTTCAGTATTTTAAAGCAATAGTTTGTGCAAATGAACTTGTTTTTTTTCAGGTAATATATAAAATAGCTCTTGATATTTTTTGAGGGCATGGTGGTGCAGAGGTTATAGAAGGTGGGCTTGTGATTGGAAGATTACTGGTTCAACTCCCGGTACCGACGACATAAAAAAAAATGTGGGTGGGAAAGATGAAGCACCCACACCTGCCTCCACCCTCATTTGCCCTACTCTGGGCCCCTGAGCAAGGCCCTTAACCCCCACCATCTGCTCCTCCAGACACCCTAGATGGCAGCTCTCTGCTTCTCACAGAGGGCTGTGGTAGCTCAGTGGTCTGTGGTTATGTTAGGAAGGGAATCTGGCATAAAAATAATTGCCAAGTCTTTGACGACTTAGTTCCCTGTGGCGACCACTCAAGAAGGGAGCAGCCAAAAGCAAATATATATATATATATATATACATATACATATATATATATATATATATATATATATA